>NC_046357.1:40682367-41029867 GCF_000738735.6 Corvus cornix cornix | reverse complement strand
GCATTACCTGTCCTAGTGCAAGAACAGAGCTATTTCCTCCGCTGAAACCCACGGACTCTGAGCTAAAGGCTTGCAGAAGGAGGCTGGAGGTGAAGGCTTTTTCCCTGCCCGAAGATAACCTCTCTCCTCAAGGAGGGAGCATATCTTGACTCTTGGCCATCCACCAAGTGCTGCTCGGCTCTGTTTTCCTCAGTGATGCAGCTCTTGATAAACGAAGTTTTTTTTACCCCGTGTCACCAAAACCCTGTCTAAAGCTAACTTTCACTAAGGCAGGCAGACCGCGGCCACACTAGAAGGCAGGCATGTCTAAATGTAGCGTCCGGAAAAACACGCGAAAGAAAGGGGATAGTCACCCTGCTCCACCAAAGGCACGGCCATCTTCCAGCGGTAGAGCTTTGCCCGGGGATTGAAGGCGTCTGACGAGTGCAACGAGAATTAATTTCTCGAGAGCAGCAAAACTTTATAATGACTTGGTTGAAGAAAAAAGCCGGAGAAACTATGTTGCGGCGTCGGGAGGGATGCAGAAACAACTCGAGTAAGCCTGGCTGGCTGCCAGCAGTGCGTCATTAGTAACATTATCCTTTGAAATTCTGAACTGGCCTAGTTCATGTCGGGCCGATTACCTGAAGTGTGTTTCTTTGAGTAATTGTGTTGGAGGCTTCAAGAAACAGGTCTCTCCTTCACAAACATCTGGGGTTGGACCGCAGCCCTGCAGTGATGTTTCCCCATAAACGCGCGTACCAATTGGCTAGCAACTAGCCTGTGCATGCGAGCACTTTTCCGATAGCTTGGGAAGGGCTCCTGTTAAACGCGGGCTGGCTCCGACACCCCATCGTTTACCAGAAGTCTTACCTTGGAGACCGACGGGAGCGCAGAGGACAGAGGGGGCAGCCCCGCAGCCCCAGGTTTCCTGCAGCGGTGCCCGCCGGGCGATGGTACCCATCGAGAGAGCTCCCGGCCGAGTCTCTCCCTCCGTTCCCATCCTCCCCCACGCCTTCCCGGGGAAACAGCGAATTACCATTGCCCCCGAAAGCGGCCGCATTTGGGAAGGAATGGGAAAAGAGTAAACGCAAACAGCGCATCTCGGGTCTCACCGGTCTCCAGGAATGGATCTGTTCTCCCGTGAAAAATAAAATCCGGCTGCAGTGGAGATGAAGAGGGTAAATGTGAGAAAGGGCCAGGCTAAATTCTCACACATGCCGTACGGGGGGAAAACGCCGGGTTGCTAAATGGTGAGGTGAGGCAAACAATGACAATGACTTTAAGATCCAGAATTTTAGGGTAGGAGCAGGGGTTTTAATCGGTTAGGACAGGATTAAGTGGTAAAACACGAATAAAATATTTTTGGGGAAAACGTATAGACACGTCAGGAAAGATGTCGAAATGTCGGCTCTCGACATGCTGGCAATACGGGAATCAGCTTCCCAAGATGCACGATGTTAATGTTGCTTCCATCATGCCTTCTAGTTTCTCAGAGGAAAGTTAATGCTTTGGACAATAATCTGAAACTTCTTTTAAAAGCACGTGCTTTCTGGGGAAACTTGTCTTGGCAGAATTGTGGCTACTTATTCTGCTTCTTTACCTTTGATTATGCTTTTCACCTGACTGACCTTAATCAGGTGTAAAAACTGTTGAATACACACTACTTGAGAGTGGGTTTAAAATTAGTCTTTTCCTTTGCCCCCTGGCAGAGATTATAAGAACACATTTTAAAGCTTTTCTTCTTCCCCCACCCCCACCCCTTCCTCATCACCACTTCTACCTGCAACGCCTGACTCGGAGACAAGCAAACAAGTTTGATGTTCAAACCAACTCCCCGACAGCGGAAGCGGGGCGCGGGGGGCATCGCCGGCCAGGTTCTGCCCCAGCGCTGCTGCAGCCGCCGTACCGGCGTGGTACAGGCACCAGTGGGGTCTGACCCACCGCACCAGCCTGGAAGGATGGGCTAAAAAAAGTCTTCCATATATAGTTTTATATATATAGTAAGGCTCTTTCAACCTATTTGTTTATTAAGGCAATCAAAGTCGGACTAATAATTTTAAAGCTGACACCTCTTAACAGTATCTCGCTAATTGAGCTCTGGTAGATGCTGATGTTGAGCAGTGTTTCTTCCAACTCTAGCGGCAGCTAAGCGAGCAATCTTCCCTTTTTCTTGCTCAAATCTACAGCCTACTCGCTATAACGCAGTACGTTTGGAGGATAGATACGAATTGTTGCACTGTTCATTGATTCCTACTAACGAGCCAGTCTAAACCAACACTGGCGCTAAGCAGCCCGTCTCTAAGCCTACAGATGATGCTTTGACTGGTTCTTTACGGGGTTTCTGTGAGCCGCATCGTGGCGAGTAGCAAGAATTGACCATAACGATTTGGAGAGGAGAGTGTAGGATTTTTTGCACCTCTCTTGTTTTTGTGCTAGTCTTTGCTTAGCTTCTTAGACAGTGACAGGAATGATATGAAACGATTTCAAAGGGCCCGTATTTCCCGCTTGCTGCCTCGCGGGGCTAGCTAGAGGGCCGTTTCTCCAGGGTGCTTGACTCGATTTGCCATGGGGACGAGGAAAGACCTGCTCCCGTTTTCCATCTCCCTGTGGTGCAGACCCCTCGGAGGGCCTTCGCACCTACTGCTGGAAGCCGGGCTGTGAGGGAGCGAGGGGTCAAGAAGGAGGAGAATGGATAGAGGGGGCTATGAAAGGGGTGGAGGGAAGCTGGAGTGGGAGAGGTGGGAGGAGGAAGCTTTCCTGCTCGGACCGCTGTTCCCTGCCCTATGGAAAGCGGATCTCGGTCTCATACAGAGTTTCCTCAGCCCCCTGGCTCCACCTCACCCTGATGAGGAGATGTGAGTGAGAGGGGAGTCGGGAGCCGCTTCTCGCTCCTTTTCCATGAGACGCCAAGTCCCCAGCGGCTGTCATGTGATAGCAAGAGAGCAGGAACTGCGGGGGTCTCCCGACTCGGGCACCATTACAAAACCGCGCCGGAGCGCACAAGCCCCGCCACAGCGACGGCGGTCGCCGCCCCGCTCGCCTCCTCTCCCCGCCGACTCCCGGCGCTCGCCTCTGCCGCAAACTTTTAAGGGGACACGGGACTGAGCGGTGAGAGGGATGTTTTTAATTCCTTCTTTCCCGTCTCTGCAGAGGTCCAAGGTAATTTCATGCTGTCGAGCCCTTGGCGCCTGAGGAGCATCAACTCCAGCCGAGTGTGCCAGGCGGCAGGGGGGAAGCCCGGGAGACTCAGACGCCTCCAGGAGAAAAGCGGGACGCCAGCGGGGGCCGGGACCCCCCTCTGGCACGTAGTCCCCGAGACCCCACGGCCTGGGCGGCATCTGTCTCTCCCGCAAGCTGAGGGGCGGCGAGGCAAGCGTCCCAAGGGGAGAGGCTGCCGGAGGGAGCGGTGCACCGAGCTCGCTGGCCGGCCACGGGGCGGTCGCTGTCGCGTGTGGCCCGGGCCGGCGGCGCCCAGGATGTAGAGGTGGCAGCGGGGCAGGGCAGTGAAGTCCCCGGATCCCAAGTCCGCCGTGCGCGGCAGTGAGCGGTGCCCAACCCGGAGCGGCGGGATCGTGCGGCCGCG
The DNA here is from genome assembly GCF_000738735.6 of Corvus cornix cornix. Classification (NCBI taxonomy): domain Eukaryota; kingdom Metazoa; phylum Chordata; class Aves; order Passeriformes; family Corvidae; genus Corvus; species Corvus cornix. The sequence continues at coordinate 41,026,302 of NC_046357.1, read as the reverse complement.
GGAGTGCTGTGGCGGGGCGGCGATGCCCAGGCCGGGGAAGAGTTCGTACAGCGACCAGAAGCCACCCTACTCTTACATCTCCCTGACGGCCATGGCCATCCAGCACTCAGCCGAGAAGATGCTGCCCCTGAGCGACATCTACAAGTTCATTATGGAGCGCTTCCCTTACTACCGGGAGCACACCCAGCGTTGGCAGAACTCCCTCCGCCACAACCTCTCCTTCAATGATTGCTTCATCAAGATCCCGCGGAGACCCGACCAGCCGGGCAAAGGCAGCTTTTGGGCGTTGCACCCGGACTGCGGGGACATGTTTGAGAACGGCAGCTTCCTCCGCCGCCGCAAGCGCTTCAAGGTCCTGCGCCCCGAGCATCACCTGCCCGGCGGCGGCGGCGGGGCGGGCGGCGGGGCGGGCGGCGGCGGTCCCGGCAAGCCCCCGGTGCCCACCTCGCACATGGTGCACTACTTCCATCCGCACCCACCGCCGCCGCCTCCACCGGGCAAAGTGCCGGGGCTGGCGGGCTCCGACGCGGCCGTGGCTGCGGCCGCGGCCGCTGCCGCGGTGGGAAGACTGCCGCAGTTCTCGCCCTATGGGAGTAGCCAGCCCTCGGCTTCAAGCATCCCTTCGCCATCGAAAACATCATCGGCAGAGATTACAAGGGTGTGCTGCAAGCCGGCGGGCTGCCGCTGGCCTCGGTGATGCACCACCTGGGCTACCCGGTGCCCAGCCAGCTCAGCAGCGTGGTGAGCTCCGTGTGGCCGCACGTGGGGGTGATGGACTCCGTGGCCGGTGTACCCGTGTCCCCCGACTACGGACCCTTCGGCATGCCCGTGAAGGCGCTCTGCCACCCGCCGGCACAGACCATGCCCGCCGTCCCGGTGCCCATCAAACCGGCGCCGGCGTTGCCCGCTGCCTCGGCCATCCCTGCTCTCACGGTCGCCGCCTCGCAGATCTGCCCCGCCGCTTCCCCGGCTGCTGCATCGCTGCTGGAACAGACCGCGAGCAACAACCCCGAGGGCAAGAGCTCCCTCCACTCCGTCCTGGTGCACTCCTAAAGAGCAGGGGGTCGGGGGGAGAGAGGTCCCCAGGCTCCCGGAGAGAGGACAGGGAGATTCAGGGCATGCGTGCAGAAACCCCATCGATCTCTTCTTGACTATACCCCTGCTGGTGTCTGTGTCTATATCGTGTACGATCAGATTGTTTGAGAGCCAGGTCGCAGGTAAGATCTTTTATCGTCGTTAAATGTCATTAGTGGCGGAGAGGCGATGTGAAAAATCACAGCCGAGGCCAAAGGGGCTGGCTTGGAGGAAAGGGCCGAGAGCGAAGCTCTCCCTGCCACCCCGCCGGCCTGAGGCCCGGGGTGGCCATGCAGCCTGGGCTCCCCGCCGAGCCCCTATCCCGGGGCAGTCACCCCGGAGGCCCCACGAACCCGAGCTCGAGGGAGAGGTGCTGCAGTCGGCCGGCGACTGGGGAGAGCAGGAGGATAAAACCTCTGCTGAAGTCTCCCTCTTCCGCGAGAGACAGGAAACCTCTGCTCCATCGCCCTGTAGATCTTGCTACGAAAGAGGTGGGCAAAGGGGTTACCTTAGACTCTGGCGAGCTCCGGGGCCCCAGGACGTGTAAGGAGAGTACTCGTTAAACAGCTCGATTAAGTAGTGGGAATTTAAGTGACAACGGCATTGACGGCGAAGGGTTTCTCTACTAACGATCACTTGCGTTTCCCCTTCACACTTTTATAATCCATCCTATAGTACCTTAGGAGGGACTGAAGCATGACCTGGCCTCTCAAACTGTGTGTGTGTCCGAATTCCCTAGTTTCTCATTAAAATAAGACGAGCCCGGAGATTCGTAGATTGTGCTTTTCACATCACCTTTCACGGCTCACAGACACCACTATTTTGAATGTGTTGCTTGGCGTTTCTTCCACGTAAATGTGAACACAAAAACCTGCGGGGGAAGGGGGAGGGCGGGGAGTGAAAGAGGTGGGGGAAAGTGGGGGAAAACAACAGAAAAATGGTTAAAAAGTTATTCGGGAAAAGCACTTTACTGAAAACAACCTTCCGACAGACGAGAAGTCTGTGCAGAGGGATCAGAAGTCGGATATCACAAGTCAGAGAGCGACGTGATGGGCTAATGATTCCCGGCTGGTTTGTGTGTGATTGCTGCCGTACACTGTCTGCCCTGCTGTACACCAATGCTCATTAAAGCCAATCCATCCATTTGCTTCTGCTGGTGCTGCTATTTAAAATACTCGCCTTTCACATTGGTTAAGAAACGTGTGCTCGTAGCATAAGTTTTCGCTCCCTCTCCCCAAAATGACAGAAGCATCCAAAAGTTTTCTCGGCGGCAAGACAAGGGGAAGAAAGGGAAAGAAACCTCTTACAGGTAAATTGCCTGCTACGGAGGCACTGCCCGCAGCTCACGGGCGAAGAGCCGGCGTTCAGGCGTGAGAAGAGGGCACCGGCTCGGAACCCGATCCCACTGAAGGCAGTTGTAGTTTTGCCAGTTTCAGTGTGTGCTGGGTCGCACCTGCTTCCTGGGTGTTATCCCCTCATGCCGGCGCACCTACTGCGGCCCGAGACACCAGATCACAGTCCCCGCCCCTGGGGAAGGACATCTTGGTGCCACAGAAATTTGCTAAGAAAAGTGCCGTCTGTCCAAAGTTTTCCCCACACACACTTGTGGGGTCTGCTCGACCACTTGAAATTCCCCTAGAACTGTTGAATTTCCAGTTGTTCCCTCTGCTCTAGACGGGTTTGCACCTTAATTTCAAAAATTATAGAATTCCTATCGCCTAAAAAGTACTACTAATAATGTTATGCTAATTAGACACATATCAGTATCATGGTTTGTGAATCAGTCTGGAAGGGGAATTGCCTCTAAAGTATTGCAACCAGATAAACTGAAACAAAAGAAATTATTAAAAAAACCCAAACAAACAAACAAACAAAAGACAAAGAAAAAAGAGAAAGTGCTTCACATTTTCTTTATTCTGTTGTTTTCCATGTTAGGCAGGGATCCAATCTGATATTTCCACTGCTAAAACCAAGTTGCTCATAAAAAAAGCAGTCTGCCAAATAAATCATTAATAGCCCTAGTCGTATATGTATTTAAATATATTCCACTGTTCTTGGTGTAACTGCTATGTAGGACTCCAAAGCACATCTTAAGGAATCTGAGTTTTCCCCTTACATCAGTCAAAGGGGTTAGAGGGATGGAGAATCTGGAATAGTGGAAGAGGTAATCCTCCTGGGAGTTATTCAAATGGTTCTGGTCAGTTTTAAGATTCTGAATTACCTTCTAAATTTCTTTGCGGGAAAACTTTATTTGGTGTGAGGAGGCCTGTCTGGCTGCCGCGGCGACGTGTAAGCAGAGGCTTCCGCCGCCTTCGCCCCCGGGCAGTCGGGGCAGGTGTCGCGACAACAGAGGCTGCAGGGCGCCCGGCGCACGGGGCTATCGCGACGGGAGGAAGCCTCTGGTCGGAAACTGAGGGCCGGGCCCTCGCCCATCGCCCAGGGGGAACACGCCGGGACGGCGGGGTACACGGGGATTTGTGGGGTACCCAGCGAACTGTGGGGGTGCACAGCAATTTGCACACATGGGCGCTGTGCAGCAGGTTTTCCCCATCACAGGGCCTTTGGGGCGTGGGGAGTTTAGCCCATGAGTCACTCGCCCAGATGGCCTAGCATGACTCCCAACGCGGTGCCCTACACTTTGTAAGAACTAAAGATGGTGATATTTTCTGTAGCTTGTACAGTGAAAATTTTAGGGGGTTAGAACCTGTTAATTTCAGATTATCAGAGGGGAGGGAAAATTAACTATTCAAGTAGTATTTTCTAAATAATTTATACATCTATTTTTCCTTATTCTTATGTACTTCATCTCTAAACATAGCCTTTGTAATGCTACACAGATTTTGTAACAACAACCAACAATCCAAACACATAAAAAAAACCAATCCCAGTGCAGCTTAAAACCAGATGATAGTCCAAAATGTAGAGAAATTAAATAGTACCATTTCCTCCAAAGTGAAAAGCAGGTGTAAACTGGTGAAGGGTAAGATTTTTCACTTGACAAATAAGATAGGGAAACAGCCTTTTGTCAGCTACTGGATTTTGTCTGTCTGCTATACCAGTACCCCTCATGCAGAAACAGCTCTTCTTCAGATTAAAGTGCACATGTGCTCTGCACAGAAAAGGCACCTGAGTCTTTACTGAGGTGGGTACAGGGTGTGTGTTTGGAAGTAGAAGACACAGATGCAAGGAGGAGAAGCAAGCTTAATCTTCATATCATCAGACTGCCAAAGGTAGAGAGGTAAAATTTAGTACTAGAAGAATGGGGGCCTAAGAAAAGGCATTCATCCCACCGCAGTATGCTTCTGGTTTACTGTGGCTAGCTAATATAGTGATTGTTATTTCTACCTATGGGAAACTATTCCTAACCAAGGCATTGCTTTGTGTATTTTAAGTCCATAGGGCACGCAAATCAAGAAAGAAAAGCAAATGCAGTAAGACTCTTAGAATTAATGTGGCTTATGGTCTAAATATGATAGCAGTGTTTCAGTGGCTATGTTCTGATCTCAGTGATACCTGCTATGCTGCAACAACCAGAGTTATAACTGAAATTCTGGACTCCATTGATCCAATTCTGAAGTCTCCCTCACAAAAATTGATACAGCAAATCTGCTTGGAATTTTGCTGCTGCTGCTTGTGGTATCAGATTTTTATCTTTATTGTAAGACTTTATTTTAAATCATTATCCTTCAAGTCTGTTTTAAGATACAGCCATCCCTGTAAGTGCTGGAAATATGTAATAGTTTTGATTTTGAAAACTAGATTTTCACCTCAGCTTCTGGAGTTTTGCTGAATATATGGTCAGATCAACCATCTTTAGTTAGACTAACCAGGTTTAATTTTAGATATCTATTGATAAAGACAAAAAATTACAGCCTACAGGCCCATATTCTGGATATATATAAGTATGTAACTTGTTTGTTTAAAGAATCAGTGATCCTGCCTCTTTGGTTATACAATGTGGTCACTAGCACAGCCCATGAAGAAAAGCCTAATAATTAGAGCACTCAGAACCCTGAAGGAAACAAGTTCAAGATTATTTCAAGTCAAAAGGATTCAAACTCACATCTGTATACCAAAAAAAGGTCAGCTGCAAAATGGCACATGGAGATAGTTATGTTATACAGCAACAACCAATGTAAGGCCCATGAAGTGTCAAATAAGATGCAGGGTTTGGATGCTTCCCTACAAAGGCAGAGTCCACTGTAGAAAACAGATTATGGATGGAAAGAGGGAAGGATGGGTAGGAATAAATGCCAAATTTTCAAATCAGAGTGCCAAAGGGACGGGTGTTGGGTATCCCAGGAATTCATAGTTGTGGTATGCAGAAGGTGACTTACAGTCAGGAAAGTGACAAATGTTTGCTAATATTAAATCATTCAGACTAACAAAAAACAATGGCCAAGAAATTGGGAATTGCTGAAAGACATGCACACTGAGTTACAGGATAATAAAATGGAAAGTGAAATTCATTATTGACATATGCAAACTGCTATGCATGGGGAAAATAATTCTGGTTTTATATACATATCAATACGTCATAAACTTTGGATTCTTAGGAAGTTACAGTAGAGCACTAAGAAAATGTTGGTTTATTAGTCATTAGCTGTGAAAAAAGAAAGATTATTGGTGAAAGAACAGAGAACATAACAGAGAATACTATGTTCCTCTTTAAATCTAAAGGAAACAGGAATGCACCAGGGAGACCTGCGAGTTCCTCACACCTGAAATATACCTAAGATACATTAAAATGGTCAGGACACAGAGAGAATCAGATGTGATAATCAAAGGTACATCTTCTGAACCAGTAGCAATTCAATAGTCGAAAACTTTTCAGCATGGAAAGCAAGGACATAAAGAGATCTAAGACACAAATTTACAAAACTGTGAGACACCTGGAGAAGGAGGCTGAGGCACACTTGCTCATTCCTGCTCTTAATACCAGAACTGGGAATCTTCAGAAGGGCTCAAAGCAAACAGAAGGATAGGATACTTCACACAGCACACTACTGAATTCATTGTTCCAGGATGTTCTGGGTGTTAAGATTTTACATGCCTTTTAAAAACAAGTAGAAGATTCATGTAAGATCACTGAGAATTGATCCACAAAAACTCGCTATCTCTTGCTCAGATTTCCTATGCTAATAATATATTTCAGAAAGTATTGTGACATACTTCTCCTGTCCTACTCTTTCTAGAGCATCCATTACTTTTTGGAGACAGCACACTGGGATAGATGAACATTTGGGGTCATATATGACAATTTTTCTTAATCAAAGAGGGGATCAGGATTTGTGACTTCCATTTGTAGCTAAGGGTACTGAATGAAAGCAATTCTTTAATGTGATTTCAGTGTACAATATATGAAAGCAGACTGGATGTATGCAGAGATGCATTTGCAAAGAATTCAAACTCTGAAGGCTTATGCATATGTTCTAGATGAAAAATATTTTAAATGGTTCAGAAATGTACAAATTCCTCATTTCAAGGACAGTGCTGCATTGATTGGAATAATTTGCTTATTTTCTGGTGAAATTAATTTAAACAAAAAGTTTCTGCATGAGAGACTGAGCTCCTTTTTTATATTATGCCAGCATAATTGACACAGTAGGCTGCTTATAAGTACAGATTTAAATGATCTCTAAGATGGAGAAGCATCTCAGACACCTGTGTCCTGGTACTGTCATAGTGGCAAGTCTATGCCATGCATGTCCAAAGCACCCATGGTGTTCTAGGCATTGGCCGAAGTGTCAGTTTATTACTTTTGTCTCTATCTCCTTGTCTAGTTACAGGACCAGTGAAAAGAAACAGCTTTTTGAAGGAGGAAATAAACAAGTTCTGACAATGGAAAAAACAACTCTAGTACTGAGTTTCACAGAGTATTAAAAGATATGTTTTACTGCATTTGACATCCAGAATATACCACGGTATCTTGTAATATTTCCCTAGACTTCATACGGATGCTTAATCTACACTGGGAGAGGTAGTAATTTCCAATGAGATACAAGAATCTGTTTTTAAGGCGAAAGACCTGGGAGAAAGCTGTAAGTTCACACTGCATGGACTGTTTTTATTACGTATTGCTCATTAAAATAATTATTGAACAATAGATGTTAATGGCACAATGATGGCCAGTGATACCCCAAATTTTACTGGCCAGTGCCATCTTAAAGCAGTCATTTGGAAAAGCAAAAACAGCTGGATATTTCTTATCAGCTAATCATGCACCTTACTGTCAAAAGGGAGGTTTTCGGTAGAACACCAGTGAGTAAATTATTAGGCAAAGAGGTCTTCCACAGGTAAGGGATGCTAATTTTTATTATCAGTCTTCAATTTGACAAAAAATAGGCTTTTAACTCTGTGTACTATACAACAAACTCCCATTGTGGATCAGGTCTTTCTTTGAGGATGGTCTAAATAATTTGAAGTTCAATCAATTATTGATTCTGGATAGAAGTGCATAGAGAAAGAAGGAAAATGTATTTTCATGTATTGCTTGCACCACTGAACTGCTACTGGAAAACGATAATTTGCTGAAAAAAATATAAGAGAAACCTTTTAGTGTAATTGTAGTAGCCATTTGTGTTTTATGGAATTGTTGTTTTATGTGGGATGTGTGATTTGGATTTATCCTCTCCTAAGTCTTGAAATCAGGGTGTTTTTAATCCCTGTGTGGTCTTTTGACTGTGCTTGGTATGAATTTGTATCATAACCGATTAGTAAATACGCAAATTATTGTGATGCTTCATATGCTTAATAAAATATATGGTTGAAACTGGTAGGTGCTTACATCTTTTTAAACTGATTATTACTTACTGATCATTAAAAGCTTTCCTGATATATATAGAAAAAAATGCGATGCAATATGCAACATTGCAAGCTGATTATTACTGTATTTTTATTGAATGGGACTGTTGGCATAAGACCTAGAAAGAGAATCAACTTATTGCTTCCTCAAGTATTTGTGATAGAGATAAAGAAAAAAACCATAAAAGGATGAGTATGATACATCTCCAAAGTTGAGTTACACCAATTACACGAATAAAACAGATAAAAAGTGAATTGAGATCCTTACTAAGCCTCTGCTGTCTTTACATTATAGCTGTTTATAAGCTTTCTTAAAAATGGGAAATGCCCCGATTTATTTACCAACTTTCAACTTTGTTGAAAACAAACAAACAAACAAACATGTTGAAAGCATGGGCTTAAATTTGGGGCCAAAGTACATATTGCTGCATATTTTGCATTTCAATATATTCACTGCTTTGTAAAGGTGTCTCTGTGTCACCAGCATATTTCATCTGCAACTCTCCAGACAAATGAAGAGAAAATATATGGACAAACATCAGTGTATTAGGCTGAGGAATTCTAAAGGAAAGAATAACAAATAATAAGCATAAAATGGGGTTAATATAACATGCAGGCATCGAATGCAAGCTCCCATGAAAAAATTCGATGCTTTTCTCCGGTAACCAATTTTTAGTGAAAATACAGGCAGTGTAACAATCTGAATACTGAACAGAGCTTCAGTAAAGAGCTTGGTATGATGGTGCCTGGCAAATCATCAGTGTAAGTTGAGGAGGACTTGACCCTTGCACAAAGGCTGACTATACACTGAAATAGTGTGAAATTAAAGTAACATAAATTTATGCATTTTAGGTCATGTAACAAAGATATCTGAGGAGACTTGCCAGATACAAGCAACTCAAAAGATTCCCTTTACTAACAAATAAGCAGAAAACTCATTGAATATGTAGGAATATGAATGGAGGCCAAGAAAAAAATTGGAAGTTCTCATGGATCCATAATACCTTTAGCATACCTTTAGCTCTTCTTGTCACTTCCATTTTCTTCCTTACTTGCTCAGTACTTTTAAAATTTACTCCTCTATTTATTTACTACTCTGAGTTTTGTTCATTTCTTATTGTGAGCCCAGCTCCATGGTACCAACCTGTATTCTCTGAGTTTGAATTTCTCCTAATTTCTCCTGCAATATGCAATTCCCTATTTCTTGTGATATGGTATGATTTTATGCCATTTTTTCAGTTACAGAAGCACTACAATCTTTTCAGGGCAAAAATTTTTATAGGGAACTTATGTCTGCTGTCAACAGATTCAATTTTCCAATGTGTCTGAGAAGCATCACAAGCATATATTTCTCCCAGGCAGGAATCAGAAAACTGTTGAATTCAACCACATTCCTCTGATTAGCTGAAATTTAAAATTGGCTTCCTATTTAGACAGCCATGAAAAAAAGTGGGACCACACTAGTGGCAGTGATTCATTGTCATCAGAGAGGTATTTTTCTATGTTCCAGCAGTTTTCTGGTACTCCCAAAAGTGGTGAGTGGGGATTTTTTTGAATTAATGGCAGGAAAAGGCAGAAAGGCATTTGTCACTAGGGGCTGTTAAGAGCGTATCTTTCTTACACTAACATTTTTGCAAAGACGGTAGCTGCAAGGCTCTACCAAGGTTTCACTCTCTTCTCCTGGGGAAAATTGCCTCTTTGGAACAACAGCGTGAACTTCTTCATTCTGATGTCAACGGTCCCTGCCTTGGGACTGTTGTGTGCCTTTTTAATTCAGAGCATTATAGTATCATTTACTGTTGTACAATTAATTTAAGAAAAACAAAATCTCTGGCACTTTTGTGTCACACAAGAAGGAAATGTTCAAGTCAAGAAACCTGTACCAGCACAGGCTGAAGTAAATCAATGCTGTCATGCAGGTGAGAACATCCCAATTGCCCGTAAGATACTTTATTTTATTTATCAGTGTTACCAAAAATACTACAAGGTCAGTAAAGAGAATTTTCTTTTAATGGATCCCCCTTTCCTTTACTTACATTTTTTTCCCCAACAATGCTGTCACAAGAAAACCACCAGATTTGAAATGCCAAAAACTACACTAGAATCTAAGAATGCTGGACATTTATGTACGAAGTTCCAAAGATTGACAATGCTTCATGAAATGTAATACTTCAATCTCAAAATTTTGGAAGGCCATTTTGGAATAATACTTAGAGATGATATGTCAGAGGAATTAGAAGTGGGCATGAATTGGCTAATTAGTGGAGAAAGATTCACAAGTAGTGCAGATATAAATTCGGGTCTCTCAAAGGATGAAAGGCATGTTCAGTGACTTTTACTCCATCAAAATTAACAAGGCCACATTGAAGATGACTTACAAAATTAATCTTTGTTTCTGCTGATGAAGATGTTTTAACTTTTCATGTTTCTTTGATTTTAAAATTTCTCATCAAATATTTAATAAGGATACTGACATCGAGGTGATAATTCTCCCAGTAGCCACAAAATACTAAGAGAAAGGGTTGATTCATACAGTTTCCATTCATGTCTTTGGTGGATATAGTGGAAGGGAAGGATTCAATTATTTTGACCCAGTATAGCTGAGACATTCAGAGACTTCTTTATGGTACCAAAACTTGTTAATACTGTTTTTACATGTACAGGAACTCTCCTTTCTAGCCCACCAGGCCAAATGAGGAAAACAGCACAGTTTCTTAGGGAAAAGCACCATTATAACAAAAGAACAGGTAAAAAACAAACAAAAAAATCAAGCTGTAACATTTTAATTTCTTGGGAACTTGCAAGTCAGATGAGAAGTGAAGTACATTTTTTTCAGACTAGACACTCAGAGTGTCACAGGGTCCAGTCAAGATTGAGTTGGATATTTTCATGCTAGATAGAGTTCTAGAATATATAAATGCACTACTTCCGTACTTTACAGAGAACATAAAGAAAACCTGACTTTACTTAGATAGCTGGTAGGAGAGACAGAGACTGTATCTAAGCCTCACAAATATTGGTTCAAGCCCCACCTGCAAGATGCTCTTCTCTTTCATAGGAACAGCCCTTCATTTTGAAACTTTTCTCCTAATTAAATTCCCAGAAATGGATAGATGGAAACAACTAAAGGTTTATGAAAGACATCATTGTGTTCATAAAACTCTGGTGTAGTTGCTGGTACCTGTCCTACTTGGAAGAAAGCAGTGATAAATATCCACTTGCACTCTCATGCAAATAACCTTTGGGTACCAGCACTTCCTCAGAGACGGTCTGAATTCAGGCAGATTTCCTCTTTCCTTTGAGTCCTATTTGAGCCAAATATTTTAATTTTATTACTGAGCTAAGCTAGATAATCAGGTCTTCTTGTCCCTTTGAGCTCTGTGGTTTCTAATTAGCATGATCCCTTTTCCAAGTGCAATGAGCTTTGGCTCCTCGGAAGAACTGCCTTATTTTGCCTTGAGGTCCTGATACTTGCAGATGGCAGTGCCCAGCCCCAAATATGGATTTATGGATAGACGTCAGATTTCTGTTGCTTTGAACCTAACCCATTTAGGCAGCTGCTTTCAGCTCTAGAACAGACACTACTCAGTTCTTCTTGGTCATGCTGCCATACATAGCAGTGATAAAACCCAGGAAAATAGGGGCATGAAAGTTTCATGGAAGATGTAAAGGATGCTGAGAGCTTGTTAAATATTCTATCAGGGTCTCATTCTAAGAATTTCCATTAATTGCTTTGTCATCAAAATGCTTAGGGGGACCCTAATGATCACAAAGGATTCAGCTGGACCACCCAGAGCTGCAAATGGGAAAAGAAGCCTCAAGGACCTCTTGTAGGATTAAAGTTACTCCCACTCTAGCATCTTGAAAATATTCTATGAGGGGCCTTCCCACCATCATCGAGCAATGAAAACCTTTCTTTGTACTTATCCAATCACTTTAGCACCACTGTGCTGCCTGAAAGCCAGACCGGAAGAAAATATTCACCTGTAAGGCTGACTTGACAGAAGTGTTATGTCATAGCAGTAAAACCACTGGAAAACACATCCTAATGGTTTCTGTACGCTGGTGAGATCTAATTAATATGCTACCTACCTACAGAATTAGCATTTATTTGCATGTCCTGAATCATGAAGAAACATTCTGTGTCTGTCAGGGACTAATTTAGTGAAGATGCTAATGATGGCCTTCCATTAATCTTGCAGTAATAAAGCCTCCCATTCAACAGGAGTATCCAATCTTAAAACTTTTACAAATGAAAAGGACAGGATGAATTTAGTGACTTAAACTCAGTAGGAGAAAGGAGAAATGACCTCACAATGTGAAAAATAAGGCAGGCAGGGAGCCGGGGAATTGGCAGTAGAAGTTACGTGTAGCTGGATACAACTATAAAAGAAAGAAATTAAACATATTATAGCCATCAAAATATGTAGCTAAATGGATTGTACATATAAAGCCAGTAAAAGATCAGATTTTTGAAAAAGAGAATTCTGTTTTCCATCATAATTCAAATTAAGTGAAACATATTTGCTCCAATACTTCTATAATAACATAGCCATTTGTCTGGAAACATGTACATAAGAGAAATAAAAAGTACTAATATAATAAATAAATTATTTTAAAGTTGTGGTCAATACACCACTGAGAAATCTTCCCCCAACAACGGAGTAGAATTGAATATGATAAAACTATTGTAAATTGTCTGATGCTGGAATTGAGGCTGTGATGAATATCAGGCATATGGTCTATTACTTAGTTTTTATGTGGTTTGTTGCATCTGATTGTCCATAGTTATGAACTGAAAACCTGCTATGTAACTCTTCTGTTAGTGAATATGTGTAAAAAGCTGAATATGCAGGGCAAAGAGATGACCATATGGCAAGATCATAGACTGTACAAAAGGCAAACATTTTCTTTAGTATCTGATGTCCATTAAATTTTACAGCAATTGGCTTGCATTTTAACCTGGACAATTGCACTTGCTTTGGCCTGTTGAGAGACTGTTCAAGATCATGATAGTTGCTTCACTGTTACAAGAGTAAGAACTATTAATGACATGTTTTGGAGATGCTCACATTAAAACAAAAGTCTTCTTTATGAAGCATTGAAAATGTACATTTTTATGAGGTGAAAGTTTCCATTGACCTCAATTTTTAGAGAAGATCATTTCACCACATGAGAGAATATTTGAACGTAAGAAGAATCCCTCACAGAGAGGGACAAGTTTCTAAGTACAAAAATGTGATAATTTTGCCCTACGTCTTAAATCCTTCTGTAATTCATAGGCAGAGGATTGGCTTTATCAGAAATGGAGTGTTACATGCACAGACACCAACAATGTATGGTGACAGTGTACTCTTAGATGACCTTGTATTTTAGTATTCCCTTCTTGATTCCTCATGTATCATGAAGTAGATTTCCCTATAAGTAGGTGAAACAGGTTAAATTCTCATTAAAGGCCAATCCGGCCACAGGCATAATAGCATTCTTCAATTAAAAGAAAGACTTAACAAACTAATTGACAGGACAAAGCTTTTAAAGCCTACATACAATCTCTTAGCACATTTAGGAAGATTATGGTTTAATGTACAACCCTGTGGCTTTTCTGAAATATCTTCAGTGCCTTGCCAAAACCTTCCCCCTTCCTGCACCTGGACCCAAGCCCATTGTGCTTTAAGGAGGGTTATTTTGGCTTGAAGAGAAGAGGACTTTCATGACTTCAAACATGGACATTAGATCAAGTTTTTATCTTCTCACATAATCCTGTCTTTGATGTCACCAGGCTGAGGCCTCTTGGAATAGAAAGAGAAAGCTGTGAAAAGAAGCCCATTTAATTTATACATTTAAGTGCCGCTGTTCTAATTCACCAGAGTAGCATTTTCATTGTTTTCTGCTTTGCATCCTAAAGGCAGGCTTACACCAAGCAATTATGAATGGCTCTTCTGAACAAATAATTGAAATTCACTAGTTGTGGGATATGGTTAAACAATGTCAGGATTGGAGATGTGAGGTCAAATATATTCCCATTGGCACAACTGAAGTTACAAGCCACTCTTTTCACTTGCCTTGAAGGATGAGTATTTGTAATCACTTGTTTTAACATCAGCTAATCAGGTAAGCTGCATGATACAAAGAGCAAACATGAAAATGATATTTTGCATTTGCCTTCAATCCAGAACAGTTGTCTTGAGTTAAAATAACAAATCCTGAGAAGGTGGTATGGAAGAATGCTTTGCAGCATGAAGACTATCTGATGAGAATTAAGCTGGTAAAGATACACAACATTTACAAAACCCTCCTCTTGAAACTGCAGTAAGGAGACAGCTGTAAAAATAGCAATTGATTCTATGTGCAAACACCTCTGCTGAATAATTCCACCAAGTTATTGGTGGAGCAATGGCTCTGTAATTGATTATCCTTCCTTTACCTAAAAAAAACCACCTGAGGGATTGTGAGACATTATTTCTGCATAGTTTACCTTGTAAAGCCAATAATTTAGCCTTTCACAGAACAACTAGCCCCAAAATATCCACAAAGAAATTACCCACATTATTTTCTAGTTAATTTTGTAATGTACATTACAAAAGAGTGAACTTTTGTACGTATCATAAGAAAATAAAAAGTCTGCGTGCCTGTGCATGTGGACAATGGAAGTGTACTGCAGAAACAAAAATCATGACATAAAACACATTATCAAGATGAAAATTGAATAGACAGGTCTTTTTGTTTCATGGACTCACTAAAGGAGTGGATTCACTAGAAAAAAAACAGGATAATCCAAATGTAAAATGTATATACCTTCATGATTCAGAGATATTTACGCGTATTATTGCCATGAGCCAAAACCAGAACCATTTGTTCTTCCCCTTTCAACAAAATAAAATATACAGTATAAAATTTACATGTTGTTTTTTGCCTTACCAAAGGCATTGTGCCTGTTTCACAAAAATACACTTGGTCCAAAGCAAAGTACTGCTAATTCAAGCCATTCGAAACTCAAAAACTCTGTCTCCCCCACAACTACCAAATCTTTCTCTTTGCCTTTTGAAAGTATGAACTGCCAAGTTCAGTCCTTCTTTTTAACAACAAAGCTAAAACTTATTTCTCTTTGAAACACTATCTGATATGGATCATATTTACAATCTCATTAATTTGAGAGAACAGAATCCATAAAGGTACCCATTACCATTACTGGAACTTTTATACTGCTGCTCCTACTACCACTTCTCACCACGGCAGTCCCAAACTTAGTCATATGTTTAAACATCATGTAGACTAAAGCTTCACACTGACAGTGAGTTTAAAGCAGAAAATCTTAATTTTTCATATAACTCTTTCCTCCAGTATTTGACGTCTATTTTATATCATCAGCACAAATAAATGTTATCTATAGACTCTCATCCATGACACAATTACGTATTATTTCCCATTTTACAGTGCCTTTTATGGCTATTGAAGTGTATTTCAAGAGACATGTTCTTTATTTTTTTTTCTGCTATCGAGAGTGAGGTTAACATGAGTTATACTCTAATTTATGTTTATTAGTGGGTTATGATTCTGACTGCATCCCCATGAGAAACATTACTGACTTCCACAAGTACCTTTCTGATGATCATAAAACAAATATTGAACAATGAGGAAAGCCTAAAAACCCCAACAACCCCCACGCCCCTGGAACCCAACCAAAGAAACCCCAACCCACAAAAAAAAAAAAAGCTATCTAAAACTGAGGAATGTCTGTCTAAATACAACCTAGATTCTATGCTGTGTCACTTTCTGTAATCTTTTTTGCTGCTGTGGTTTTAGATGTAAGAATTATATTGGAGCACTGTCCCATCTGTGCCAGTCTACGCCACTAATTCCAAGACTTTTGGAACAGAAGGTTAAAAAAATTCTCTACAATAGTCAGAATAAATAAAACTCTGGGCAAAGAAATGTCATATCTCTGCTGCTGTTCTTACTGACATCAGTCCCACTGACTTCACCAGGAGCTGGATCAGTCTTTTGTTTTGGTGAAAAACTCTAGACCTGCCAGTTCTTTAGGCAGGGTTCCTCATACGTTCTGCATTTCTGGCACACAGTCACAATTGCCTAGGGATTGACCATATTTAAGTACATTAGCCACTCAGGATAAGGAGTAGAAATATCCGTTCTCAGTATGTATAGGAAAACATTAGTATCAGCATTATATTAGTTCATTAGACTATCCAACATCGTGTTAAGAAAACAATATAAATATTGTATATAGAGATACAGTTTATTTAATTGTAATATATGTGATTTCATGAAATAATTTGATTAAACAGTAGAATCAAAATTTCTGCAGGTACTGTAACACTACAATACTTGTGAGTGCTACTAGTGGCTGGAAACCACTTCAGAGTGGTCCAAGGTCTGCACTTCGTCATACATGGATGGCTGTCCAGGGAATGTATGAGTGGATGGCAGAAAACATCCTGTCTTCTGAATTTTCCTCTGAGCAGAGGAGCAGAACTGGGAACTGCTAGTGCCTCCAGACTGCCTCCTTTCCCTCTTAATGCGTGAAACTGTCACTTGTTTCTTGGCCTCAGGAGGACTGTTTGTTTCTGCCACATGCCCTGGCTGCTAGGAGATGGTGTTAACAATATAACCCAGTTTGGAAATCTTTTGTCTAGTGGGGAAGAGGTTTTGGGCCACGGTTTCTATGCACATAAAAAAAAGGAGCAAAGTCCTTAAAGATAGAAAGTGTTAGGACTGAGCACTTTGATGTGTCCCTTCATCTGGCTGGCCTAATTTCTAGCCACCAAAGTTTTAGTCAACTAGGGAACATCTTAGTGCTATATGTAGCAGGGGACAGCTAATAAACAGCATGTTCTATGAAGACAAGACATTTCACTCGCCTTAAACAGGAATCAGTCTTGTGCAGCCTGAGTAAATGCTGTATCATGGAACTGTTGGAAACCAGGACACACACTACCTCCAGCCACAGAATAAAGAAATGGAGCTTGACACTTAGTCAACACTGGCTCTGTTAGGTATCTTACCGAAGGACTTTGATGTATCTCATTATAAAGCAAGTATTTTCTGTGGGGGTGCCAGACAGCTAAATCCAGGGCTCTGGATTCTGCTACCTGACCTAGGCATACTCATTTTTCTGTGAAGCTAATCCTGCCTATGTATATTTAAATAATACTGAAATACTTATACCTTGCCATAATTCACTCCATGCTCTTTTTCTTTCAGTATACACAGAGATAAATAAAGAGATGCAGTTAGAAGTCATAATACCAGTAAATATTGAGCAGAAAATCAGTAGTCCTATTTGGGTGAGGACTGAAAAGTTAGGCTGCAGTTATCCAGTCATATTTTTCTCACTTTGTGCTATTTATTTATGACATGAAAAATCACCTACATCCAAGTATGAGTATACTGGTAGAGCATACAGGAATTATCACTTCCAACAGTTCTTCCAATACAACAAAACTCACCTCTGCAGCTGTAGTTGCTGGAACCTTCTTTTAAATTCATTTTTCTCTGTCCTTCCATCCAGTTACACAGTAGGTCAGTACTAGATCAGTAAGGGTAATCTATACTTTTCAGAACGTTGATTCATGACCTTTTAAAGTGATTTATTTGAGGACAAAATATGGTACACAGGGTCATTAGATGCTTAGATGGCAGCTCATGCCTATCTTACACAATTGTAAGTGGCTAAAGTAAATGTTATCAAGGGAGAGTTTGACCCCAGGAAATTATTTCTTTCTGACTTGCAATCACCCTTAGGACTGTATATTTTCTGAACTGTCCTTGACTAACATTAGAGTCAGAATTTTTTTACATAAGTTATTACAAAGGAGAGATCTTACATCTTACAAACAGAATAAGGTGGATGCACTAATGATGTTTGTTTATCTTTTGAAAACGCTTCTTAGCATAATGTTCATCACATTTCCATAAAAGCAGAGTGGTGATAATGTGATCAGATAGTTAAGATACTTTGTCATTAAAATGATTCTATGAATAGGATAAATAATGACAACTGGATACCTGAGAGAGCCTTGATCTGAAAAGTCTGTTACCTATCTACAGATATCAGAAGGGGCATAATAATAGATAAACTGCATAGCATTCATACAAATAAAATATATCTATATAGTTATTTAAAAATGTAAAATTAAAACTGATTAAAAACTGCCATAAACCAAATTTGCCAAAGTGAGTTTTAGAGGTTATATGAATGTGGGTAGAGTTTTCACAGGCAGGGAGATATACTTGTGACTGGGAAGAATTGGGAAGTTGAAATACAATTAATATCTGTGCTTGTGAGCACTGGCAGAGTGGAAACAGATGGGAACAATATAGGGAAAAGAGTAAGCAAAAAAAGGTTTGAGATTTGATATAATGGGAGGGGAAAGAGGGAAAGAAAGCAAGAAAGAAAGCAAGAAAGAAAGCAAGAGGGCAAGCAAGAGGAAGGAAGGAAGGAAGGAAGGAAGGAATTCGGAAGGAAGGAAGGAAGGAAGGAATTTGGAAGGAAGGAAGGAAGGAAGGAAGGAAGGAAGGAAGGAAGGAAGGAAGGAAGGAATTCGGAAGGAAGGAAGGAAGGAAGGAATTCGGAAGGAATTCGGAAGGAATTCAGAAGGAAGGAAGGAATTCGGAAGGAATTCGGAAGGAATTCGGAAGGAAGGAATTCGGAAGGAAGGAAGGAAGGAATTCGGAAGGAAGGAATTTGGAAGGAAGGAATTCGGAAGGAAGGAAGGAAGGAAGGAAGGGAGGGAGGGAGGGAGGGAAAGAAAAAGAAAAGAAAGAAAGAAAGAAAGAAAGAAAGAAAGAAAGAAAGAAAGAAAGAAAGAAAGAAAGAAAGAAAGAAAGAAAGAAAGAAAAGAAAGAAAAGAAAGAAAGAAAAAGAAAGAAAGAAAGAAAGAAAGAAAGAAAGAAAGAAAGAAAGAAAGAAAGAAAGAAAGAACTTTGAAAATACTGAGTGTGAGGGATTGACAAGAGTTAGATACGGCCTGAAAAGGAGTTTCAAAGTCAGCAATAAAACACAGAAAGCATTGGTCAAACCCATGTTGTCCCCATGGGATTCACTGCTGGGACAGTCACAGGATTACAATCAAGCCTTCAGCAGACTTAGATTAGTACCCATTTTAAGTAAGACAACATCATAAATATGATAGAGGATGCTTTTCAAAAGGGCAGACTCATGAAGTCAGTAGTGGAGACTGCTGAAAGACATAATGTTCATGTACATCACATGCTTTTAAACATATGACCCCAAATACCTATGGGAAGTCATAATTAAAATGTGGTCTTTCAAGTCTTTCACTCATACAGATTACTTTGGTTTCACAGATTTATACACTGATGAGATACATGTGTCTCTAGTTATAGTAGGGATCTGAAGTGAAATGAGATGGTTTTCAAATGGTCGGGAAAATTAAAATTCTTCATTTTTATGCAAAAATACACAGTAGAACATTCTCTAAATTTGAGGGATTTCAGAAGATTTTGGTCCCAAACACAGTTGAGACAACTTGAACTGAACTCACAACATTTTGGTGTTAAAAAGCACATCACAAAACCAATAAAACACAGCCTAAATGCTTGTGACTGAGAAAATCCTCCCAATGTAGGTAAATTTAGGTAAAGCAATTTCCAATTGGATAGGTCAAGTCCCTGTTCTCAAATACTAAGAGAGCATTCTAGTTAAAGACAATGCACAGTATCAATTCACTATTTTCATATTAATAACATCTTAAGAATTATTAGAAGTTACATGAAAAAGAAGTTGCAGATTCCAATTCCCCTTACAGTTAAGAGTCTGGCTCTTATAAGGGTTCTAAAGACTGTATTTTTATCTTCATATTACTGTTGGCTTATCTTAATACATATGAGAACTAGGTGAAAATTTTTCAGTTTTTTGTTTTCAAAACATCCCATATGTCAACTTTTGTAGGAATGGCAAAACAATTTATTTTGAAACTCTGCAAGAGAAAACAAAGTTTTGTGTGAGCAATGGAAGCACTAAAGCCGGGGCACTACTGATTTGCTTCCTACATTCTCTAGAGCACGACTCATATATGCACTCAATTTATCTTTCAGTTACCACGAACCATCCAGTTCTTTCAGTTTCATATTTAATGAAAGTCAAACACATTTCATCGTTTTGAGACGTATAATTCTCTGGAAAGGTGGAGGCTTGAAGGGAAGAGGAATTAAAGATGGAGAGTCTGACTGTACAATTTTTTTAGGTATTTTGTGAAGGAAATTAGAGAATAAAATGGTAATATTAATGTAACCAGTACCACACAGCCAAAGACAGTACGGGAACTGTTTCAGATTGAACTATTAGCTCATCAGTGGATGAGATTTTATTGATTCCATATATGGTCCAATACTGGAAATTGTGGGCCAATTATTACTTAAAGGCCCTTAGAAACATAAACTAATTAAAACATACTCCCCATTTGTCAATTCATGGACACACACACACAGAAAGAAACTCCACAAAACGGACAGATTAAACCTTGATTACAGTTGAAGTACAATTTGCACTGATGTTTATGAGTTCTTTGGCTAAATAAAATCAAATTAAATTAGACAGTCTAGTAAGTCTTACTTGGAGTAAATCTTAGAGACTAAGACTAGATTATCGTTATTTAAATTGATAATAAATAGTAGCTACTGCATTTGAAAAAGGGTAATAAAGCTGTTGAGACAGTTCATCTTGAACATAGGATCCTGCTTCTAAGAACAAGAGATTGTATAACATACCATGAATAAATGCACTTTAAAAAAAGTATTGAAAGATTGACATTAGTTCTTATAAAAACTGATAAATATGAATGTGAAAATGAATAAAATATAAGGTCATCAGCAGCTTACCCTATTTTATGAACTTTGATCATGTAATAGGGTTTGCATTTGTTTCTCAAATCTGAATGGAGATGGAATTCAAGATAAGATATTAATCATAATTAAACTGACTATAACAGGTCTATGCCAGCAAATTCTTAACGACAACAAAGAATGCTTAGCCATAATGAACTGCTTCATTCATTAATTTCCTCATTAAGAGGGCCTCCAGTTAATAAGTTCAGTAAAAAGTTGATATAATATTGTATTTGTATTCTCTTTTTTATCAATTTCTACTTCAGTGGTATATTATTTGGAAAATGAAATAAATAATTTAAAACATATAATTGCTTGTATATATTCATATAGTAATTCCCTAAGCAATGCGGTGTTTATAAGATGTCAGTGTGCATATTAATTTTTCATACCCACCAATCTCATGTTCATTTATTTACTACTATTCATTGAGAAACAGATTAAAAAGGACATGCTGCCCCTTCTTTGAAAGTTTTAATAAGGCCAAGTAGGCCAAACAGTATATTCCAATTGAATCCTGCTGGTTGCTAGGACTTGAAAATTACTCATTACTGTTCTTAGTGATTTAATATGTTTGTATGCATGATTATTTATGAATACATGTTAAGTGCCATATAAAATAACACTTTCTCATTTGAATATTAAAATGTATTAATTGTTCAATATGTACAGGCTCATAGGAACTTGTTGAATACCATTAATTAACTGAAATTTGTGTCATATTGATAAAAACTGGTGATGGCCCTGTGTAGAATAAACAAAAAATGAACTAAAAATACATCTTCCTTTTCCTTGTTCTTCTCCTCTTCCCTCCTTCTTGCTACTTCTGCTCTTCCACCCTTCTTACTGGGCCCTCATAAATACCTATATGACTACTACCCAGAGAATTTAGTAGCTGAGCTTCTGTTTTCCAAAAAAATAGCGACACACACACATTGTATATAAGCAAGGAAAAAAGCATACTGTTCCCACCTTTCCCAAAAACGATCAGAGTCAGAGAATTATTCAGAAAAGGCCATCTTGAGATCATCACATGGAACCTACTGCTCAAGAGCTTGTTGTCCAGGACTGAGGCCAGCTGGGTTTTGAATCTCTTCACAGATTAAAACTCCACAGCCTCTCAGGGCAATCTCTGCTGGTGTTTGGCCATCCTCACAACATAAAAATACTTTTATGTTCAGAAGAAATGCCATTTTTTTAAAATTTGTGCCTATAGTCTTTTGTTTTGTCAGTGGGCACCAGTAAAAGGAGCCTAGCTCCCTCTTTTTCATTCTCACCCATTTATCATTTACACACATGCTTAAGATCTCCCTGAGCCAATCTCTCCAGGCCTGGTCAGTTTTAGCTCTCTTAGTCTCTCCTCACATGAAAGATGCTCCAGTCCCTTTATCATCTTCTAGACCCTGCACCAGACTCACTCCAGTATGTTTGTATCTCTTCTTTACTGGGGAGTCCAGCACTGCACCCAGAACTCCAGATGTACCTCACCAGTGCTGACTAGAGGGGAAGGATCACTTCACTCAATCTGCTGACAACAGCCAGCCTACTGCAGCTCCAGAGGCTGTTGATCAACTTCAGCTCGGTGTCCACTGCCCTTCAGGTCTTTTTCTGCAAAGATACTTTACAGCTGAACAGCCCCCAAAATGTCCTGGGCATGGGGATGCATTTCTCTCAAGAGGCAAATCTTTCTATTACCTCCTTTTACACATCATGAGATTATTCCCAACCCAATTCTCCAGCATGGCAAAGTCCCTCTGATGTTTATGCTAATCCTCCCAGTTTTGCTTCCTCTGCAAACTTGCTGAAGGTGCACTCTGTCTCAATGCCCAGGCCATGGATGACATGCTAAAAAGTACTGGCCCCAGTATTTTCCACTGTGTAAACCACTAGTGACCACAATCCTTTGGGCTTGGCCAGTCACCCTGTTTTCAATCCATCTCACTGCCCACTTAGCTAGACAGTACTTTGCCAGCTTCTTTATGATGCTACAAGAGGTAGTGTCAAATACATATCTAAAGTTGATGTAAATAACCTTCACTGCTCTCCCCTTGTCCACCAAGGTAGTCACCTCACTGCAGAAGGATTTCAGGTTTCATTGGATGTTGAAAGGGCAGCCAAGAAATGAGATTACTCTCTGCTTCTTTTAGCCCTATCAGCAGAAAAAAACCCCGATAGCAAAAAAAAAAGTGTTACTGCAATCCTTGCATATGTCTTTTTTTTACAATTTCTATGTCTAAACCTAGGGAAGAAGAACTGAGGATTTAATTGCAAAACTGTGTAATTTCAATGACGCTCTCAAAAAATAAGATGTCCAACAGATTTTCTCTGTCCATATAAAATCCTAGCCCTAATCCCATATGATCATGGAAATATGATTCTAGTGTACTGTGGAATGTGAACAAAATTTATCTCCTGGACGCATTCAAGACGTCCATGACCAGCTCTTTTGCTGATGAACCATTAATTGGTAAAAGGTCTAACTGCATTTCCTTTTTTTGGCCCAAAGCCTCACTGCTGGGAAGGATGCATTTCTGGGAATTGAAGAGGAAGATGGTGTACACCTAGGAGCTGCCTGAGAGTGAAAAATGCCATAAAGCAGTGGACATTAAGTAGTTTATGGAGTTAAAAGAGAAATATATGGAACTGACATTTGAATTGGAAATGCCTTTATGCTTTTCAATGCCTTATTATATGCTTCATAACTATATAAATAACAAGCAATTTTATGTTTAAAATTCTTTTTTTCATTTTCCAAATATTATATCACTGAAGTGGAAATTGATATAAAAGAGAATACAAAATATTATTAATTACACTGTACTTGTGAAGAGCAAAGTGAAAGAACTTCTACCCAGCAGAGCTTCTGATGAATGAACCTTAATGCAGCCAGTGATATTAATACTTTACAGAATTCAAGAATACAGTTACATGGTAATTCTGTATGAAAGTCCTTATGACCTGTATTAAGCAACTCTTTCTTCCATTTCTTTTTAAGAATAGTAGGACATGAAAAAATAACAGTAACAATGTTTATAAAGCAAGGTTTTCTATGAAAGGAAGACTAAGTCTCAAAACACCTTTGCAGAAATTACTGGGTTTGTTGCCCTGAAGATAAATTACCAATCTTAAGTGCTTGTCCAAGAACATACTTGACTGAGATTCCTACTCAAATTCTTAATTACTTTCATATACCTGAAAGAAGAACCTAGCAAACTGATTCTACTATTTCAACAGACAACTACTTACACTTGTTCCAGATGAAAAATAACATTGTCCTGCAGTTACAAATAAAAACACACAGATTAGAAATATTTTGTGTTTTTTCTCTAAATTGGAGGTCACTGCAAAAAGATGTTAAGATAATAAATCTACCGAATAAACATATTCTCCTGGCACTCAGCAGGGGCTGGCTTGGGCTCATTTGTCTCCAGTTCATTATCTTGTCTGCATTATTCAGTAGTCTGGTTCATGCTCAATGGGCTTCAAGCAACTTTTAACAGCTGAAGTCTTCTTCAGTTTTGACTTACTCTCTCACTTTGTAAAACAAATTTGAAAGTTGCTCAAATTGTTATGGTGAATTAATGTCATTAATGCCGTAATGGAGTGTTACTTATTCACGTGGTACTGTTAATGTTAAACTTGGAATTAGCTAATATACATGGCAAATTTCCAAAGTTTCCATTTAAGCATCGTTAGATTCAGTTTCATATATGAATAACAGCTGTTAATTCAAAAGAATTTATACATGCTTTTGCTGCATCCTTTATACATATATATTATTATCGTTTTAAAATTATAAAATATATACTATCTTATTTTATAAATATTTATTTTATATACAAAGCTCAACGAAACCTGTTGAAATAAAACTCTGAACAACTAAATATTTATTTGCATACATTTATAATTTATTGACATGTACAAGTACTTAAAATCCACAGAATTATGTATTCCTAAAACATGACTCAGACATATTTCGATCTAAGGGTGCCAAAGATATTTGTAATACTGTTTACTGGGTTAGTATGGCAAGATTTTGATAGCAGGGGGACTGAAGGAATGAGTGAAGGTGCTAGAATGTTGGTCCATGTCTGACTGAGCCAATGCCAGCTACAAGATAGACCTGTCACTAGCCAAGGCAGAGCCCATCACTAATGTTGGTAGTGCCTTTGAAATTCTTATTTAAGAAGGGAGAAAAAAATCTTCTCCACAAAAAGCAGCTAAAACAGAAGAATTAGAATATGTGAGAGAAACAGCCCTGAAGACACCAAAGTCAGTGGAGAAGGAGGGGAAGCAGGTGCTTCAGGCACTGGAACTGAGATTCCCCTGAAGCTTGTGATGGAGACCAGGGTGAGGGAGCTGTGCCCCTGCAGCCCATGGAGGTCCATGGTGGAGCAGAAATCCACCTGCAGCCCGTGGAGGACCCCATGATGGAGCAGGTGGGCTGTGACCCCATTGGAAGCTTGCACTTGAGCAAGCTCCTGGCAGGACCGATGGCCTAATGGAGACAGAAGCCCACACTGGAGCAGATTTTCTGGCAGGAGTTGTGTCCCTGCAGGGGGACCCATGCTGGAGCAATGTGTTCTCAAAAGACTGCACCACATGGAAGGGACACATGCTGAAGGAGTTTGTGAAGAACTTCAGCCCCTGGGAAGGAGAAGGACCCATTCTGGAGAAGGCTGTGGAGGACTGCCTGCTGTGGGAAAAACAGGAGCAGGGGAAGAATGTGAGAAGAAAGGAGCAGCAGAGACAGCATGTGAGGGTCCACAGCCCCCATTCCTTGTTGCCCTGTGCCACTGGGAGGGTGAAGGTAGCAGAAATCAGGAGCGAAGTTGAGCCTGTGAGGAAGGAAGGGTTGGCTGGTGGAATGTGTTTTAAGCATTGGTTTTATTTCTCATTACCCTATTCTGCTGTGTTTGGTAATAAAGTGGTTTCCCCAAACTGGGTCTGTTTTGCCTGTGACAGTAATTGGTGAGTGATCTCTTCCTCTTCTTATGTCATCCTATGACCCTTTCATTGTATTTTTATCCCTCTGTGAAGCTGGGAGGGGTGATGATAAAGCAGCTTCATGGGCATCTGGTGGACAGTCATGTGGTCAACCCACCATATGCTGGTTTTCTCATTCTCATTTGGAACATGAAGTAACAAAAAATTGCTCCTTGGCAATTGTGGGCTCATATTGCCAATTTCAGCATTAATTTGTGAAAGGGTTATGTCTGCTACATGACCTCTTGTCATAGAAGGAAGGCAGGGATTTGTCTTTACCTTCAGGCTAGAAGATACAGGTACATGTTTTGAATTTAGGAAAAACCCCCCCTTTTTTTTTTTTTTTTCTTGTCCTGGGGAAAATAAATTTAAACAAACCTGAATTCCAAATAAATTAAACTGTAAGGTATTTCTCAACATGAAATTCCAGGATTTTCAGA
This sequence comes from Corvus cornix cornix, assembly GCF_000738735.6. NCBI lineage: Eukaryota > Metazoa > Chordata > Aves > Passeriformes > Corvidae > Corvus > Corvus cornix. The sequence goes on along the minus strand of NC_046357.1, from coordinate 41,000,134 downwards.
GGTCTGGTTTTGGTTTTTTTTCCTAGAAATGCAACAAAATATATTCTTGCATTTGAAACAGCTGACATCCACACAGAAGAAACTCATACTTAAATACTCCCAGAGAAAATACATAATATTCCATGCACTTAGCAGTGAAGTTGTGTCAGGAAAAAACTAGAAAATCAAGCTTCTTTTTAATATGTTTATCTGTCACAGGTCTAAAGACAGGCAAGAGTTGTGTCAGACAAGAATAATCTCTTTCCACACTGTTAGGCAGTTTTATCTGTTGCCAGAACAAGCTGCAATTTGGTTCTTGGTGATACAATTTGATAGGTACACAAAAGCAGTAGAGACTACATAAACTCCAGAAGCCAAGTAGCTATGCATGCTACATGGAAGACCATATACCAATGCAAAATAAATAGTCTTTTTTTCTGGTTAGATTATACAGTAATACCTCAGCTGAAACTTGGGAAAATTGAAAGGATAATAAATATCCTTAAATATTGATGTTAAATTTATTACATTATCATACATTATCACTACATGCTAATTTGTAAGGCTTCAGTGCTGGGGAAGAATACATTCTGCAGTCCAAAGTCCGTGCCAGGAAATGTACTTCAGCACCAATTGCTTCCAAGTTCATTAACTAGAAGTCATAACTGAATATAGAACAAATCAAAATTCTTTTGTGAGCAAATTGATTGCAGGAACTGCCAAGAATGCATGTAAACACAGAATAGGGGTAAAACATTATTACAGAAGATCTAATAGAAGCAGCTTAGGGACCTAGCAAATGCCAACTATTTCATACTATCAATCTTTCATAATTAAACAACCAGCAAACACTTAACAATGCTGGGATAACAGTGCTGACAAGTCTGAGAAATAAAAGTGACGTGAAAAAGAAGGAATTTGTAAAGAATCAGGCCCTCACCCATTTTCATTATGAATTTCCTATCAGCATTACTTCTCCATCATTCAGTAGTCTGACCACAGCATGATCCTCTACAAAATCAACAGGTGAAACTTCCAAATTTGTTTCCTCACTAAAAATACATGGAAATCATTTAAACAAAATAGTGAAAAGAATTTTGCTTTGGAAACAAGAGGATTCATAACATTGTTTTTAACTTGGTCTCATATCTATCTAAAGATCAGTTACTGCAATTTGTAAGCTGGTACAATACTCAGCTGCCTTGCAGGAGACACCAACACCAAAGCTGCAAATAAATCATTAGACTACAGAAGAGAACTTCACTCATGCTTTTGAAACCTTGAATATTTAGGAAAGAATTCCAACAAGATAAATTAAGAAAGATACTTGAAGAAGATACAAAGAGAGTGGAGGAAAATCTTGGGCAGCCAGTAGCTGTGTGAGGACATGAATTTTTGTACAGTAAGTATAAATGACTGATGGTTTGCAACAAAGTTTTGTTGGGATGTGGGCAACTGAAATGTATTTAAAATGAAAAATATGTGTTATTAAAGAGATGAAAAAATAATGCCAGCCTTAATAACACATTTGGACGGCAGACCTGAGATTTCTTCTTGCAATTGGCATGCTGGGAAAAAAGCACAAGCTAAAAAATGTGAATGTACATATAACAATACTGTTTCTTAAAGTATACCTCCTCACTGAGATAAATTTGGTATCAAGAAAATACAGAAGAGTTTTAATATTGGCCAAAGGGGCTTTCTAGGTTTTTAACACTTCTGTATGTTCTGCAAAGACAAAAATCTTTTCTAGTCTTTTCTAGTAGTGCAGCTAGAGATGATAAATTTATTTCAATGTCACTGGCATACATTTAATGGAACACTTACATCTTAAAACATTTTTAAAATTTATTTTCAAATGTATAATATTCTCAGGTGGTAAAACCAGTTTTCTGTGTAGATGTATTTGAATAACAGAGGCTGTGGTGCATTTGCTTGTATCATTATCGCCCTACCGATTAAGTAATCCAAAAAGCAATTCTGTTACTACAAAAGTGAATCACTCTCCAGAGGCTTTATATTCCACTGTGTACTAAGAAATTAATTTGAATGGGAATAGGAAAGACTATGTAAGAGAGTAATAATGGTAATGATCAATAAGATAAACCAAAAATAGAAGGACAGAACAACGAAACGTTACTAGACATCTGAATTCATCATTCATATAGTTAAGAAATCAATTGAGATGTTCTCATGCTTCACTGATTTGAATTTATTATGTGAGCTGGGGGTTTTTTTGGTTAGAAAAAATATGCCTTCAAAATCAAGGTCTAACTTGTCTTCATTTCTGCAATTTTGTAGTTATTCAGAAGCAAATACAACAGCGCTGGTGTAGATGTGGTATTTGTTGAGTAATACATGTTCTTCTTTTAAAGATTTGTAAAGAGGGAGACCAGAAACTGTACCAGCTATAAACAGACAAATGTAATCACACAAAAAATTATCAACTTTATGAACTGAGGAGTCTTAACACTACTTGATATTCACTCTCAATTACCTATCTCTTGTTTCTCCTGGTGACTGAACAGCACTAGAAAATATGTCAAATAAATGAATAAATTTTGGGAACCCACTGTGGTGCAAGAAGCATGCTTCAAAGAAATTGAGTTAGCCAACAAAGCACTAAATGCTAATTTGTATTTAACAGCAGTCACAAACTTTTGAAAATGCACCTTTCCACTCTTTCAGATGCTTAGTTTTGAAGAAAACACTCAGTGTTTTGATACAGTAATAAAGAATACAGTAATTAATTTTGAAAAAAGGGCATTTAACTGCTGACTATCCACAGCAGCAGATGACTAAAGGTGTTAATAGTCCTATTTGACATTTCTTCTAGTTATGCCTCCAGATAGACTTGTCTGAAGGATAAATCACATTGTGTATAATATGTTCATAGTTTCATAGAATGGTTTGGGATGAAAAAGACCTTAAAGATGACCTAGTTCCAGCCCTGCAGCCTTGGGCAGGGATCCTTTTCACCAGACCAAGTTGCTCGGTGCCTCACCCAACCTGGCCTTGAACACTGCCAGGGATGGGGCATTCACAGCTTCTCTGCACAACCTGTTCAGTGCCTCACCACCCTCACAGTAAAGAATTTCTTCCAATATCTAATCTAAACCTGCCCTCCTTCAGCTCAAAGCCATTTCTTCTTGTCCTACTAATACATGCCCTTGTAAAGAATCCCTCCCCAGCTTTCTTGCAGGCCCCCTTCAGGTACTGTAAGGCTGCTATAACCTCTTCCTGGAGTCTTGTCTTTTCCAGTCTGAACAACCCCAACTCTCTCAGCTTGTGGTCATGGGAGAGGTGTTCCAGCCCTGTGATCAATTTAATGGTTCTCCTCTGCACTCGTTCCAGCAGATCCATATCTTTCTTGCGCTGGAGACCCCAGAGCTGGATGCAGTGTTCCAGCTGGGGTCTCACCAGAGCAGAGCAGAGCAGAGGGGCAGAATCCCCTCCCTTGCCTTGCTGGCCATGCTGCCTTTGATGCAGCCCAGGATACAATTGGCTTTCTGGGCTGTGAGCACACAATGAACTTTTAGTCCACAAACACCCCCAAGTCTTTCTCCGCAGGGCTGCTCTCAATGCTTTTCCCACGCAGACTGTATTTATGCTTGGGATTGCACAAACTCCGGTGCAAGACCGTGCACTTTGTTGAACTTCATCAGATTTGTTTGGGCCCATGCCTGAATCCTGTCACAGTCCCTCTGAAAGGCATCCCTTCCCTCCAGTATATTGACCGTACCATACAGCCTGGTATTGTTGACAAACTTGCTGAGGGTGCACTTGATCCCTCTGTCCATGTTGCCAAGAAAATCTTAAACAGTGCTGGTTTATTGGTTGATAACACAATACATGTTATCAAAGAACATATTCTTAGACCTGCATATTTATTTGGGGTAATGGGTTTATTTTAGAATAATTGTTACATCCTTGTTATATTAGGAAACGAGAGAAGTTTCTCACAGTTTCACCAATCACACAGTGAACCAGAGAATCAAACCAATTGATTCAATTGATCAAACCAGTTAACTGATCTACCAGAAAAAATCTCTAATTACTTCCTGTCTAAATCTGATTACTATAACTTGTCTCTAAACCAGAAAGGTCTTGAAGGATCAATTAAAAAGTCGAGGTACTTCCTATACTGAATTTAATTTTGGAAATAAATCATACCTAATTTTCAGTATGACCTATCTTTTATATCAGATAGGTGTAACAATCCTTACTCTTCTTCAATCTTATAATATTGATGGGTGATACTGTCATTTAAGACACTTGAATATTTACACTTTTCAAACCACTATTTTATAGATCTGTTTTTCTACCAGATGGATGGCATTCAGATCCCTCAACAATTCTTACTAATGTTCCCCTGAGCAGTGTTAACACAGAATCTTTCTTACAGACACCTATCCAACAAATATGGTCTTTTTTCTTATTATTCCTGTAATTTTAGTATGGCCACCTAGTTTATCTTGGAGTTCACGAGTTTTGTCCATTTTTTTTCCTACTATTCTACCCATTGGACAGAGGAAAAATAATAAAACTTTCCCAGCTGTTCTATTTAGAAGTGAAATGAATTCCTGAACATGCAGTTGCAACATGCAAAAATGTTCCGTTATCAGTTCCACGGTTGTATTTTGCTTTCATTGCCTTCCCTCACTGTATGCCTGTTGGGCTACCAGCAGATACAGAAAAGCAAGTCAAATGTCACGATTTAATAGAAAAAGAATATGAGCAACATTACTAAGTCACTGAAAAAACCACTATTCACTCATGGCTCACCTGCACCTTGAACAGGTAAACTGGAAAAACAAAACTAAGACAATGTGCATAATCAAAGTTATGGGATGGTTTGTCTGAGGAGAAACTAAATAAATTAAGATTCTTTACACTTATGAAGGCTTGGATGAGGCAAGATTTTCAGCAGGCTTTTCAAATTGTAAGTGGCTTCCAGGTCACTTTTGATGATACTTAAACCTTACTTCAAAATAGTTACACTGCAATTCGTTAAATTTAAAGACTTTGAAGGATGCTTATATGACAGAACTACTATTTAATGATGTGTGAAGTTCACAGTATTTTTCTCCCAGCTCGTCTCTGATACACTGTAATTCATATTAAATCAGGTGCACTTTTTCTCTCCTGAACTTTACCCAGATCTGTTAAGCTGTCTACTCAAAACTAGTTTTGATATGTGGTCCAGTAGGTCATTTCCAGAAGGATTTAAAATTATTCCAATGAGTTGCTCTGGCCAAGCGTGCTACTCTAATAAAATTGTGCAGAGAGTATAGTTTGTATTTATTACCACCTTTCCACAAGCTAACATTATACACAGTACTCAAATTAAAATCCAGAAACAAAGCATTAAACCTCCTGCACCTCTACCTGCTGGTTCAGTCCTATCTACCTTGCCAAACTAGAAACAGGCTGACACACTGAGAAGAATTAGACCTCAGTTTTAAGTGTTCCCATCAAGACCAATGGAAGCACTACCCTCATTCTGAGCTATCCTGAAATCAACATATAAGGTTATCTTCCATCACCATTAATACTTTTAACTGTTGATATGACTACTGAGAAACAGCATTTATCTTTCAAACACGTGCTGCAAAAAAGCTCCAGAGATGGCAGTATGAAGAAAAACTGTCTCTATACATGCGCATTTGTATTTATGTGTTCAACAGATCACCGCATTATTTCTTTGGCATATGCACACTAACAGCCCCTCACAGCATTAGTCTTTTCAAATGAATAAACCTGTTTGAAATGGATTAGCACTCTCACTTCCCTGTGCAAGAATAATGGTATTGATACAAATGTAAATTAGCTCTTTTCTGTTATACATCACATTCAAAGCAAATGCTTGCATTAAAAAGAATATTGATTTGCTCTGAAGGTGTGAAGAGGTTCAGTGGCATAAAATTCTAATCAACACTTGCTGCCATCTTCTGGTTTCATAAAAATCCACAAAAAGTACTTCTCTTCAAACCCAAATACTTCTTTGGTACAAACACAAAATTAAATGTCAGTAATCTACTTCCCAATTCCATAAAAATGTTCGTATCTTACAGGTCTAATTCTTCAAAAAACACACATGAAGTTTTGGCAGCACAAAAAAAAGAAGAAGAAATTAGAAGAAACTATTGATAATGCAATTGTATTGCATAGATGCTAAAAATAATGTATTTGGTATGTTTTCAGTGACATATGTGGATTACTATATAATGCCATTTATGATACACATTGTTGGGTTTTTAGGAGCTCTCTTGGGTTTTCTTTCTGTTAAAGGAATTTTCCCCATTCGTGTTGCTAGGGGAGCAAATAGCTGGGTACTTAAGAAAAACAAAGTAGCTGGCTTCTCCTTTTTTTCACCTGGGTGTGTGGGGGGTCGGTCTCTGGCATTAGGACAGAGAGGGAGGCTGCTTTCTTCGGCTGCTTTTCCTTCTGCTGGAGAAGCCCCGCGATCCCAAAGCCCGCCTTCCCTGCCCCGCTGGGAGCCGGGCCGTGGCCACCCTGCCCCGCTGTTGCTTCGAGCCTTCGCTACGTTGTAGCCATGGTCACCCTGCCTGCCCAGACCTCCGGGGGGTTCTCCGCTTGGATACATCGCGTCTGCCACCCGGGATTTGTGCTTGTCCCTGCCGTTCCAGCTGCTGTTCCCGAGGGTCCGGCTGGACACCGGGATCGGCTGCCCAGGGGTTCGGGAAGCCTTTGTCCCATCCCCTCCCGGGATCCCAGGCCACCAACGCCGCGTGCTCCCCGAGCTCGCTCCGGAGCGCCCCCTGCAGCCGCGGGGGAACCATCGCACCTGCCCTGCTCACCGGGAGCCGCCAGCGCCCCTGCCGGCTGCGAGCGGAACTGCACCCGAGGGGAAAGGGCCCGACAGCCGAGAAGGCTGGGACTGGGTTTGTGATTGTTTGCTGTTACTGCCAGAGTTATTGTTGTTTGACTGGTTATACACATATAGATATATAATAGTAAAGAACTTTTATTCCTATTTCCCACATCTTTGCCTAAAAGCCCCTTGATGTCAAAATTATAATAACTCGGAGGGAAGGGGGGTTGCATCTGCCATTCCAAGGGGGGCTCCTGCCTTCCTTAGCAGACATCTGTTTTTCAAACCAAGACACACATGTATAGTCTTTCTAATGTATTATATGTACAGATATTTTAAATTTGTATAAAAACTAGATTTAGCAACAACAACACCAAAACAAAGTAAAACACATTTTGGGCTTAAGCCCTTTTGACACTCAGAGCACAGTATGCTTTTGTACACTGAAGGTCAACCTTAATGCAGTACTAGAAGAGGTGGAAGGGGAAATCTAGAGAATTCTAAAGCAGCTTCCAAGGACCAGATCAACTAGAATTGAGCAGAGGTATGAAATGAGAGACAACGCCCTAAATTCTGAGGTTCAAAACCCCAGATGACATGAGAGTACAAAACAATGACACAAGGGCTTGCCAGCTAATTACAAACAGGCTAGATGTGCAAATAGCCTAGGACCTTTATTTCTAGGAAAATAGGCTAATTAATGTGTACATACAACCAAGCTAATGGTTTGGTAATCCAAAATGCATGCATGATAACACACCACAATTTCCGAGGATATAATTATCTTTAGCATGGTGATCACTTCAGACCTACCCTGTTCAGTTTGAAAATAATATTTTCAATAAATCACTTTTATGGTGGGATAGAAGTGCCCTATTGGATGATTACAGGCAGGGCAGAAGAGGCTGGGAGGTGGCATTTTATGTAATGACAAGGATAAAATGTGTATGGAGCTCACAATTGGCAATGGCATGGTTGAGAGATACTGGGTAAGAATCAGGGACTAACAAATAATGTGGATGTCATTGTGGGAGTCTGCTATAGACCTGCCAGCCAGGACGATAATGCCGACAAATTATTCTTTGAGGAACTAAAGGACACCTCCAAGTCAACTGCCCTTGTCCTTATGGGGGACTCCAGCTTGTGAGAAATCAATTGCGAGCATCACACAGACGGTACAAGCCAGGCCAGAATATTCATAAAAAACCTGGATGACAACTCTATGAAAGAGGTTCTAAGCCTGCTGACTCAGAATCAGAGAATCAGAGAATCATAGAATATGGTGAGTTGGAAGGGACCCAGCAGGATCAAGTCCAACTCCTGGCTCTATGCAGGACATAGCAAGAATCACACTGAGTGCCCAAGAGCATTGTCCAAATGCTTCTTGACACAGAGAGGCTGGGTGCTGTGACCACGTTCCTGGGAAGCCTGTTCCAGTGTTCAAGCACCCTCTGGGGGAAGAACCTTTTTCTAATATCCAATCTAAACCTCCCCTGATTCAGCTTCATGCCATTTCCTTGAGTCCTGTCACTAGTCACAGAGAGATGAGATCAATGCCTGCCCCTCCTCTTCCCCTCATGGGGAAGCTGTAGACTGCAATGAGGTCTGTCCTCAGTCTCCTCTTCTCCAGGCTGAACAGACCAAGGGACCTCAGCCACTCCTCACACGGCTTCCCCTCAAGGCCCTTCACCATCTTTGTGGTCCTTCTTTGAATGCTCTCTAGTAGTTTAATGTCTTTCTTGTGTTGCAGTGCCCAAAACTATACAAAGGACTAGAGGTGAGACCGCTCCAGTGCAGAGCAGAGTGGGACAATCCCCTCCTTGCCAGGCTGGCGATGCTGTGCCTGATGCCCCCCAGGACATGGCTGGCCATCCTGGCTGCCAGAGCACTGCTGAGTCTTGTTCAATTTCCTGTCAAACAGGACCACCAGGTCCCTTTCTGAAGGGCTGCTGTGCAACACCTCCTTCTCCAATCTATCTGTATGCCCAGGATTGCCCCACCGCAGGTGCAGAACCTGTCCCTTTCCCTTGCTGAACTTCATACGGCTGGTGATTGCCCAGCCCTCTAATTTGTCGAGGTCTCTCTAAAGGCCATTGGAGTACAAGTGCACATACACCCATTTCCTATGTAAAAGCTCATACAGAGGAACTACAGGGTTCAGATTTGCCATTTGAGCCATGGAGTCAAAGTATCTTCATTTAGAACCACAGACTGAGTAACAGCGCAGAAAGACCAGAAAGCAAGGCATAGCAGTGATGGCTCTAGTGCCTCAGGACTAAGCAGAGATGGCTAAGTTGGCACCCCATTTCAGCAGGGGTAGTCATGGTTCACATCCAAATGTTACTTTGAAGAACTGGTTTGCAAGGGCCTGTCTTCAGGAACTTTCCAAAGACTACAGTATCAATGACTTTTCAAAAGGGGGCACAAATGTGGCATTAATCCCTAGGAATTCTAGAAATTATCTTTAGTATCTATATTGCCTTATTTATTCTGTAGATAAACATGCAAGAATATCTTTGCAGTAAGTTCTATCTTCTCTTTTACATATGGTACTTAAGAATAAACAACATGGGAAAATTACAGTCTTTATCTAATGCCATATAGAAGACACCCATTCAATGCTGGATGACAGCTGGGCTGCCAAAGGTGCTTTCCAAACACGAATTCCACTGCATTTACCCAACTCCAAATGCAATTACCTTTGTGTTGTGAGAGTTCACATTTTCCATGTGCACTTAATTTAAAAAGGGACATAAAATAATTTAAAATTATGAATGTTAACTGTAACTATTTGTTGAACATAAACTACCATAAAATGCTTGAGCCCATCAATCCAACACTATTCACAAAAATCTGCATATAGCCACCAGATGGTGCCACGTCCATCATTTAACAAGGAGAGCTCTCCCATTCCAATTGTCCTTCACATAACCAGCAAAAATCGCTCATTTGCTCTGACTCCTGCAACCTTGTGAGTAAAAAACCAAATGCCAACTTCAATATCCAGAGGCTCCATTATGGTTAAGACTTCCCAGTAGCATTTGAGCTCTGCCACTCTCTCTTTCTTTTCTGCAAAACAGTCCCAGCAATGCACACTTCACGATAAAGGTTCGTATTTCTGGTTTGGTGTCCTGGTTTTGGCTGAGATAATTTTCTTCACAGTAGCTATATAGGGTTATGTTTTGGATTTGTTCTGGAAACAGTGTTGCTAACTCAGGGATGCTTTCTTTACTGCTAAGCAGGGCTTACACAGTGTCAGGGCCTTTTCTGCTCCTCTCCAGCACCCTACTGGTGAGTGGGCTGGGGATGCACAAGGAGCTGGGAGAGGACACAGCCAAGACAACTGAACCCAACTGACTAAAGAGATATTCCAGTCCATATGGTGTTGGGGAAGATGAAAGAAGTGGGGGACTTTTGTCTTCCCATGTCACTGTTACGTGTGATGGAGCCCTGTCTTCCTGGAGGTGGCTGAATGCCTGTCTGTCCATGGGTAGTGATGAATGAATTCCTTGTTTTGCTTTGCTCGTGGGCACGGTTTGTGCTTTGCCCATTAAACAGTCTTTACCTCATGAGTTTTCTCACTTGTGACTCTCTCCTTCATCCTGCTGCAGGAGAGTGAGCAGGTGAGTGGTGCTTAGTTGCCAGCTGGGATTAAACCTAGACATTTGGTCAACTGAAACAGGTGGAAAAATATTTAGCCATTTGCTGACCTTCAGATCTGACACCACACACCTACCTTCTCTCTTGCCTCCCTTCCTTCCTATTTTCCTCTATCAAGACATGCATTTAGCAGACTAAAGAGTCTTACAGATTAAATCTAGCATACAGACTACTGTTCAACTACTACTGCTACTACCAACCTTGAGCATTACAAGTGTGCAGTTGCATTAGCACAATGGTATCACCTGACTGAGGTTCAGTAGCACAACAGAAGTGTGAATGCAGCACAGAAGTGCAGGCTTCATTGAAGACCAGTGCTTAGGGTTTAATTAAAACACAAATAAAGTGTTCAATAATTACATATCATGCATGAAGAGAGAAAAATTTCCACATGTTGAGCAGGATATGCAGCATGCCATAGGTATTTGTCTCTGTAGCACAACGGGAACGTACACTGTGACTGAATACATGGAGTTGTGCTATAATAAAAAAAACAAGTAGATGAGGATGGCCACTAAGTTCTGTGAATTGATTTCTTAAAAGTAAGGAAATAACATATACCTGCCCTTTGTGTCAAAAAGAGATCTGAGTCATATAAAATGTCAGGTAGCGTACCCTGAGCAGTTCTGTCAATAGTATCTGTATCCTCTGACTAATTGTATTTATGCTGGCTTCTCTTATGCAAATTTGTCATGTCAAATACAGATTGCTTGTATTTAGTATTCAAAGTTGCCCCATTGGTGTCCTGATGCCATTTCTACTCAAATAATTGGCAACACTGTTTACTTTGCTAATAAGGGAATCACTTGGAAAGACACTAATGCTGCTCTTCCAAAACCAGTCAGTAAAACAAATGCTACTGCAGAACTTGACTTTTTGGGAACCCAAGAGTATGTGTGATAGTCCAGGGATGCGCCACTTTTAAGGTAAGTTGCTAAAGTTGCTGGCTCTTTTTCTACATTTCTTTTTTTCAACTGGAACTCTTTAGAGTTGTCCTTTCTCCATATTTTACTTACACTGGAAAAGTAAGGGTCAGGATAGGCCTCCAAAATCCTGCGAATTATACAAGAAATACAGTAGGAATAAGTTTGATGGGTCTAACAACTCAAAGTATGAAAGGTCTCGAAATTTCAAGTGCTTTAATAGCACTTTAATAGTGAAGCAATTATTGTACTGTGTGTGTTCAAACTAAGTAGTCCTTTCACTCATTTCCTTTTCACTGTCAACTCCAATTTTCTGTTTATATAATAATACTTGGGCTTCAGTGAAACTGCATACTTAAAAGGCGTAAAAGATGCTTTGACAGGCTTCAGTAACCAAAGACCTAGAAAAGTAGTGGAGCAAGAAATAAAGGTGGAGACAGTATCTCTCGAATGGTATAAAACAAAGAAGGGATCCTTTATCTGTGAACTTTTGGATGGACTAACTGTTTTTCATTATATATATATGTATAAAACTGTAAATTCTTTAAACAAATTTGATGGAAAAAATTACTGCTATTACTAAAAAAAGTGTCAAAAGTTTTTGTCTGTCTGAAACCATCATCCATAGGTTTGGAATTACACATCAGCATCGCTTTTTTGTACTCATTTTTTTTGAAAAAACCCCCAGCTACATGTCTATAGGACCTCTCCATACTGTATCAGTCTCCATTCAGATCTTTTTATCTCCTTTTGCAGGCTCTTAATTCACAACAAATTCTACATCATTCCCTCAAACAAAACCATCTCTCCTTCCACTTGCCAACCCTGGATATATGTCTGCTCTGAGAAGGACAGATATACTGCAAATCCATGAATACTGCTTGTGTGGGAAGATGATAGGGTAAAAAGATAATGTTATGGAAACCACAGGGGAAAATACAGTTGCTACTCCCTGGATGGAATGTAGCCAGCATATCTGACCTCCCACACACAATACAGTCTCAGGGTAACTAAATAAAGGGCAGACTGGAGACACCATGACCAGGCTCTGCTGACACCCTTGGAGAGGAGGGAGGAACTTGGTGGTACTTTCTAGCTGATAAGCTGCACAGCAGCTGAAAACCAAGTGAGATAAAGAAAGATGTCTTGCTGTTGAATCAGCAACTGTGGAGAAATCACTCTCCTTGGACTGACACATGCCCCTGTCCCAAGGTTATGTCTGGTACTGTACTGAGATATCTGCTGCCAAGGTACAGCCTCCCCTCACTGAGTAAGATGTACTCAAGCTCCACCAAATTGTAAAGAAGTAGTATAAAAGTGAGTTAAAAATGACAAGAAGTAAGGGAAGAGTCCATCATAACTTCTGGGATCAGTTGATGGGTTTCATCCTAATATCCCTGCTCAAAATAAAGCAGAACCATGCCTACTAGACATGTAAGTAGTCTACTTTACTTCATATCTGCTCAAAAAGAAGATTATACCCTTTACCAAGATAAAATTTCTGACAGTAAATTTGTTTTGATTGAAATCAGGGCTTTATTTGTAATGCCTTGTGTTGCCTGACACATACTTCGATGAGTAAAGAAAAAGGCAAGGACATGTAACAAAACACGCTCAGTGTCAGATTTAAATTTATTCTGCAAAGCTATTTCCAGATCGTAAGACACATGTATTACTTTGCACATGCCAACAAAGTATTTCCAATTCTGATTTTCTTTCTATGTCATATTGCTTTTCAGTGTTTATGAATGACTTACCAAATGTAAAATGAAATGCAAAGTCAGAAATCTGGTGTAAATTATATATATTTAAATGAAGTATAAAGACAGTATTCATAATGTTAAGCATGGTACTTCGTAAGTTCTTTTAATCAACTAGAAGATCTGCCAACATGCCAAATATATTAGAGAGACATGTTTTGTCTACTGCCATGTTAGACTACAATTTTGGATAAAGCTTGAAGATCAGGGTCTTCTCAGTGAAAGTGCTAAGAAGGCTCCTGGACTTCTAAAGCTTCTATCTACCAAGCCGCTGAATGCACTCCTTTGATGATGACAGGAAGAATATAATTACTCTCTAGTCTGTTCCTTGAACTGCAAAAACTGGCTTTAAAATTTAGCTGAAGTGTTTTACTGATAAGAAGATCTTGGAGTTTTTATTGCATAGCATGATCAGGTAAAAAAATCTGGTTTTGTCCTTGGGTTTCAAAATCCTTAAGCAGGTCAGCCTCAGTGCAACTGAGTAGAGCAAACATTCCACCATGATTCAGCTGATTCTGAAGGAGATTCAAAAGCAGGTGACTCTGAAAGATTTAGAAATAAGGCATCCCTGTGGTTTTGCTGCAGTTATATTCTAAAATTCTCCAGGAAATAGTTAAAAAATTTTGAAAGCCCTGTAACACTGGGCTTTTGGGTTTTTGGAAACACACTAAAGAGGTTCACAGGTTCACATCCTGCTTTATTCACTGCACTCCATGCTTTGAGTTAAAACCATTTTGAAAGCACTATCTGCAACACGGAAGAAACAAGGATAAGGATATTCATATTTATGAGCAGGAAAATGCATAAAATCATGGCAGTATGACTAAAGTTATGTAACTTCATTAGACACTGGAAATTAGATGTATTTGAGGAGAGTAAAAACAAGGATAAACATCTTTTACACTGGTTTTTTTTTTAAATGAGCAAATCTACTTCCTTGAACTCTAAGATGTGACTGAGAAGGCTGCTCGTGATTGTCCTGAAGAAGAGGATAACACCTAACTCGAAGATGACCTGCCATCCTGGCAGACCTGTGAGGTGCTGAGTCACTTCAGTACAAGTCTGAGCAGCCTTCACACAGAGGGCAGCAGAAAGCCGACATGGAATCTCTCATACTCACAGAGAAGTCTGTGGCCTCCAGCCTCAGTTTGCAGAAATTCTATGAGCAGGGAGCCCAGAAACTTGGTTGCTAACATCCAGCCAGACGTTAAACAGCTTTGTTACAGGTGTGAAGTGCCATCAAGGTATCAGAAGCTTTGATTACAAAAAGGGGAAAAGTAGAGTGATTACTAATTGATTTCAATGGAGATCGGAAGAACATATAAAACAAGACCTCAAGCGGAAAAACTGCTGTCCAGGTGGCTCTGATTGTATCGTGTATGTAGACAGAGTTCCCAAATTCTGTGCAAATGCCAGGGAGAAAACTTGGTTCATGGGACTAGATGGATTCCCCACAGATGGTACACTGTTTGATGCACTCTGTTCCTTACTTCTCAGATACTGCTCCAGCCTGGGCTTGAAATTACACTGCATCTGCTAGTGCTAGTGAGCTGTGGGATATGAAAAGGAAGGAAGGGGAGAAAGACGGAACCCTGTGCCTTGACGAGTCTGCAAATGCTATGGATTTCTCAGTAGGTAAGAGTCACTAGTAGGAAACATGCTTATCCATGGTTGCCTACCCTAGGCCTAGTAGTTCACCAGCAGCAAGCAGTTTTTCGCAGCTGGAGAGCTTCAAACTTAGCTGATTGCTGTGGAAGATTCACCCACACTTTGTGAATTGGAAAAATCCATCATAGCATAAAATTTTCTTTGCAGTAACAAAATAAAAATCCTGTATCTTTTTGATGCAAAGAAGTGGTACTTCACCTAGGACACTTCTGCTCTCCTGACTTCAGAGTGACTTCACCAGAATATTTGAATATGACAAAGAAATTTTACTTACACCCTAAGAAGCTGTAGACTTACAAAGTAAAGTTACTTTGGAAAACTGACTGGTAGAAGATAATCCTGAAGACGTATACTTCCAAAGCTCAACTTTGGAATAGCAAATGGACAGGCATGAATATAAATGGGTTCAACATCTAGCTTTTCCACAACTAAACAGGAAGATATGTGATTAAGTCACAAAATAAAGCCTTTTGTTCACACTTCTTTCTTGAGATAGCTTATAAGAAATATGTCTGGCTTTGTGTAAGAAATTCATAGAAAGCCAGCTGCATAAATATTCTCCTGTATGTGTATTAGTGCATGGACACAGTTACATTTGGTGCGCGCATTGGTCCAATAAATCTCTTTCTAATGTAGGGTTTTTTTCGTATTACTTGTTTTTCAATAGAAAAAGATGCTAAATCCAAGAACTGAGAAACCAATGCTGAGACTGTAATTTTTCCAAACAATACAAAATAACTTCAGAGGAACCTAAGCCTGAATTAGACAGCGTATTTTTTGTCTTTTGTTAACCTTCTTCAGTATTACTCTTTCCCCTTCCTTGTGTTAATAAAGAATGTCATCCCTGATAGAAGTGTATTTCTTTAAAGCAAACTACTTCTTTGCAAATTATTTTATTCTGCATATGGGGTGGATGTGAGGCATTGCTGGTGTGGCAGGTTGTGGTAAGCAGGCTTATATATCCCATTGTGAAAGGAAAGGTCAGCAGTGGTAGGTAGTATTCTTTTATTTCTGTATAAAGGAATGAAAAGATGTGTAATATCTGACAATTTTCTCATTCCTTTCCCCCCAATGGTTTAAATTTCTATATCAAATACAAAGGTTCAGCAACACTGAGGAGGTGAGGTGTGTAGGAAGCCCAGCGGGGGCAGGGCACCCATCGGCTCGCTGGAGCCACCTGCTGTGAAGGGCCTTCTAACAGTGAGAGTCTCTGGCATTGGGAGTGTGGCTGTCAAGGAGCCTTGTGAATGGTCACACCGGGCAGTTACCTCAAAAAACCTTGTGACTGCAGGGGTCCTCAGCACAGCCACTCAGGGCAAACATGGCCCAGTTATTTCAATGTGATTCAGCTGACACCCAAGCCAGAACACAGCCTGGGAGTCAAGCTCTTCGGAGAGATAAATTAAATTCAACTTGTTTTAGCCATTATGCCAGTAATAGCTCAACCATTTTTGAACAGCTCAACAGATGCAGTAATTTCTACATTTGCCTAGCTTGGATGAGAAAAATATTCAAAAAACTGTTATGGCTATCTCACATTTAAATCCCTTGGACAAACTAATCGGTCTAGTGGAGAACAGAGAGATGATTAAGGAACTGACGTATCTCTCTGAAGAAGGAAGGTTGAGGGAGTTGGGCCTGCTCAGCCTCGAGAAGAGTTGACTGGGAGGAGATTTTATCAATGTCCGTGACTATCTGAAGGGAGGGTGTCAGGTAGACGGATCCAGACTCCACTCGGTGGTACCGAGCAATAGCACAAAAGTCAGTGGGCAAAAACGGGCGCACAGGAAGCTCCACCTGAACATGAGGAATAGCTTCCTTACTGTGCAGTGACAGAGCACTGGAACAAGTTGCCCAGAGAGGTTGTAGAGTCTCCCTTACTGGCGATATTCAAGAACAACATGCTCGCAGCCCTGTGCCATGTGCTCTGGGATGACCCGGCTTGAGCAGGGAGGTTGGACCAGATGATCCCCCGTGATCCCTTCCAACCTGACCCATTCTGTGATAAATCGTACCTTTCCAAGAGCGCATGTACGGAGCGATACTGGGAAGGAAACGCCCAAGGCAGGCGGACCTGCGCAGCCCCCACCGGCTGCCGTAGCCTCAGACAGGCCACGCCTCTTCCCCGCCTCGCCGCGCCCGCAGCCGGACGGGGCGGG
This sequence comes from Corvus cornix cornix, assembly GCF_000738735.6. Classification (NCBI taxonomy): domain Eukaryota; kingdom Metazoa; phylum Chordata; class Aves; order Passeriformes; family Corvidae; genus Corvus; species Corvus cornix. The sequence continues at coordinate 40,983,150 of NC_046357.1, read as the reverse complement.
ACGGGGGCAGCGCTGGGCCGCCCCCGCGGGGTGGGGCGGGGCGGACCGGACCGGACCGGAGCGGCGGGGAGCGGCAGGAGCCGGGCTGGCGGCGCTGCTGCCGGGCGGCGGCGGCGGGGCAGGATGGTGTTTGAGTCCTTGGTCGTGGACGTCCTGAACCGTTTCCTTGGCGACTACGTGGTGAACCTGGACAGTTCCCAGCTGAAGCTGGGCATCTGGGGAGGTAGGGGCCTGGGGCGCCGCGGGGGAGCCGCCTGTCTGCCCTCATGTCGCCGCGTGCCTTCCTGCCCGGCCGGGCTCGCACTGCCGCCCGCACAAGGGAGGAGCCCGGGGCGGCGCCCCCTGGGCGCGGTCAGGCCGAGCCGAGCCGGGCCGGGCCGAGCAGAGCCGCCTGCTCGCCCGACAACTCCACCACCGCTCCGCCTGCCCGGCCGCTTAAAAATAGCCGCGGGGGCGGTCAGGCGGGCGGGTTGGGGAGGTGGTGTCCACGGAGCCGTGGCTGCGGCAGTGGGGGGTGGCGGCGGCGCGGGAGGAGCTGCATGCAGAACGGGGGAAAGAGAAACCGGGCGAAGTGCTGGAGGCGCATGGAGGGCCGCTCCTGTTTTGTTTTTCCCTACGGAGCCGTCCGTACTGTCTCGTAGCTGCGGACGGACCTTGGCTGGCCGCGGTGTCTCTGGTGCTCGCGGAAAGTTTGGGAATTGGTGGGCGGGCAGCTTGGAGGCGGGAGTCTGACCTGGCTCTGGGAATGCGAAACTGAACTGGCTTACGGCGTTTTCCACGCCTGGAAGTAAACCGTGCCAAGGATTTTACTGCTCGTGGGAGTGAGTGGCCTCTCTGCGAACAGCAGTGACATCCCGTTTTTTTTTCGGTGCTGTCATCTGTAGGTCTGGAATATTTGTTATTTTTAGCCTTAAAGAACCAGTAGTAGATACTGCCTTAAGTGTTTGCAGAGGTCGTTCCCAGCTGTGCTAGGTGAGGTAAGCGGTGGTCCGTAGAATTAAATTAACGTGCTAGTTCTGATGGCAGTAAAGTGTTCTATTTGAATGTGCTCTCCTGAGGTCCCCTTGTAAGGTATGTGCAACAAAACAGCATCAGAGGTCCGTCAGACACAGACCACGAACGGATGTCTGTGCAGTGTCCACTGCTGGCTCGGTTTCGAATGTGCATCCCAGGTGTCTGCAGCATCAGCAAAAGCAAACACAGAGGTTCAAGGTTTTTTTTGCAGGTGCTTTCATGTATTAGTAGGTGTGAAACATCCTCGAGGTATTGCCTACCTGCAGTTCCATTCCTAGGCGCTCATATACGTTAACCAGATTTTATAAGCTTCTTCTGGAGCTTGTTACATCGTGGACATTTTTGTTTTCATGCTTGTTTTCCGAAATGGCGTCCTTATTTAGTTGCATCTCTGCAGTAATTTCCCTTCGGTTAGTCAAGGCATTTATAGCATCTTTGTAAAGTTCAGTCTCTGTAAGGAGTCTTAACACAGCAACAGTACATGTAACTGCTGGAGACAAAGTAGTAGTCCTTGATCTATAGCAGTAAGGCTTAATATCACGTACCTCTTACTGATTAGGTGAGTCTTACTTGGAAGGTTTGACTAATTGCACCTTTCAGCAAAACTGTGTCAGCCTAATTGCTTGATTTATGTACTGAAGTTCTGAAGTTACCATAGTATCTTCTTTCTGTTCAGTGAAGACAGGCAGAATATTTAATGAAAAATATGAAATGCTGTGTAAATGTTTTGGGCAATGTTTATGCATTACAAAAAAGGTAGAAGTTTCTTTTACCAGCTTGCTACGTTACTGATGGTTAATCATGACAGCTTATGCCTCTGTGAAGCTACTGTTAACGGATTAGATGCATTGTCTCAGTTTAAAAAAACTAAAAAAAAACCCCACCAAACCCAACTGAAAACTAAAAAAAACCCCACCAACTCAGTTTTACTTGGAAGTTTCATATTCAGCTGTCATATTTTTTCATGTCTGTGGAATTTAATTTTCTTTTTTATTATCTCCTCTTCAAGAAGGTCTCATATATTAGAGGTTTTAGTATATTTTTATTTAAATTAAATTTCTCACTTCTCTAGTGTCTATGTATTAGAATAAAATTATTTTTTCTCTTCATAACCTGTCAACTTGTTTGTAGTGAATACTGATGTACAGCCATAGTGAAGCATCACCTGTAGAGTTTTTTCCCTGGCCTACCACATGATGCTTTTTTTCAATTTAATAAAATTGTGTTTAATCATCTGTGAATCTGCAATATTTCTTTCATTTCAAATATCTCAAAGGACCCAGAAATTGCATTCTTCTGTCTAAAAGGCAATGACTATTAGTAACAACAGCAGTAGAATACTGTTTTTATGTGGAGTGCATCATTGATTAGCAGATCCCTACACTCACAGTATACCTAAAGTGTGGATAATTTTTTTAGCTTGTTAATTACTAAAATTCTGTAACTAAGGTATTAAAATAAAAAAATTACTTTTTTGGCCTTCATATTAAAACTTAATGGTTTTAATGCTTGTCTGCATGCTCTGAAAGCATTTCCATGACAGCTATGTGCTTTCATACAGTGTTTGTGTGTCGTGATTACTAAACTTTACATAAATCATATACTATTGAAAGGAAATTGTCCTAAATCCATCACATGAAAAGAAAAAAAAAAAAAAAGTTGCTTGCTTTTTTTCTTCCTTGTAACAAATCACCACTGCTTTTTGTTTATAGACTGAATATATGTATAAAACCTAACGTTACATAGTTTCAGCTTCTGTAAATGGAGAAATTTCTTAATGAGCTTTAAATGAGCATACTTGATATTAACTTTGGTTGAAGAAATGAGAGAATTCATCATGCTGTATTAAAGCTATTCCAGATTCAATCTGTGTAGTAAAGTTGTATGATGATGATACTCCAGAAAATACATGAACATGGTAATAATTACGGAAATGCTTTGATTTTTTTTTTTCTTGTTAAAAACCTCTCAGATTGAAAGGTAAAAATGTAGACTGTCTCAGTATTGAAGAAGGACGTAATATCTGAAAACACTTGTGGCTGAGAATGTTGCAAGAACTGAAAGACCTGAAATATAAAAGGCAGTGCAGAAAGTTGAAGGTAGCTTAACCTACACAGGTAAAAAAGGTAATTTGAACATGTAAAGCTAATACTGGCAAAGGCAAGGCTCAGAAAAGAGGGTAACGGGACAAAATCACATGCATAAGGACCTCCATTAATATGAAGCAGGGTAAAAGACTAGTGTGTTAGGCAGCCATGAGAGAAAGCTATTGGATGGCTGATGCTGGGAAGGACAGTGTTTTTTAACTTCTTTTTGTTCGGTGTTTACTAAGAAAGATCGTTTCAATGGGCTGTGTTAACAAGTGTGCAAGTACTTGGCTTAGATAAACAGGTTAGATAAGTATTTAGGTGAGTTAGATATTTTTGAATGCTCTAGACCTGGTCAAGTTAAAATACCTGGAAAGATGCTTGCAGCAATGTGAGACATATGCAGTTATCTTTGACATGAGGTGAAGTGCCAGTGAGGTTTCCAGACAGTGTTGAGAGACCAAACAGTTGTTTTATTATACAGTTCATGATGCCATTATTTTCTTTTGACTATGTCTAAATAACCTTTCAGTGTCGTGGTCAGACCCTCTGTACTGCCCTTTAAAATGCTTAATTCTCAGTTGATTTGGCACACTTGCTTATTACATAATGTCTCAAGCATGTCTTACTTAACACAATTTATTACTTGAATAGCTGGTAACTCTTTTTTGGGCAGCTGTGTGAGTAAGATGATATAGGCAGATAATTGGCATGTTTGTGAGCACAAAAACACTTTTTTTTTTTTTTTTTGCTACAGCTATTACTATAGTGAAAGGCAACTACTTTTGCATGCCTTGCCTTGTCTAGGTATAGCAGGTGCAACCTCCTGCTCTCCCCTTACATAATAGTAATTTGAATTCACTTGAGGGATACATACTGTCTAGTAGTTTTTGTTGTCTTTCATGACCTGTTTTAAAATAGATGTCAATAGAGGAGGTATTTGGCAGACACTGATCCTCAAAGACTTACAGCTTGTCTTTAGAGGGTGTGCTTAAACAGAAATAATTAACGGCCCAAAAACAAGTGGAACATGACTAGCAAAGGCAGCTGTTTGTATAAAGTGATCAGGGGGGTTCACAAGCTGACAATGCTGTTGGAAAAAAGCAGAAATTTTGTTAAAATATGTGAACAGGAGTGTTGTGTACCGATCAGGTACTAGCTAAGGTATTTGTGCTTTCTGATCTTTCCTCTCTCTCTGCTTTCCTTCCCCTTCCCCTTTATTTACAAGACAGCAGAGAGTGATTAATTAGGTAAAATCTGCAGGATTTTTATGTAGATTAATTTTCTCCCCTCCCTTTAACTTCTGTTTATAACCATAACAAAATTTCAGTTAGGCCTCTTTGGTGAAATAGTTTACCAGATCTCTTTTTGCAAGCTGAATCCTTGGTAGTAGATGTTGGTTCTTGAACTCAAATTCATGAAGTTATTTTGAGTATCTAAAATTAAAACTATAAACCTATTCTAGAATTTTGAAAACTTTTTAATTTTGTTGAATTATTCACATTGTCCAGAGATCAGTAAATCTAAAAATTTGCTTTATAATGCAGTCTAAATAAATCCTAGACTTTGCGATAGATATTTGAAACTGTTCCGGCTTTTATTATTGTTTCGGCTGGTAGCCTGCATGTTTAACTCTAGTTGTTTATACAACTCCAACTACTTGTACATACAGTTTCTGAGGTTGCTTAGTTGGGTAATTTTTAATCATGCACTGGATGCATTTCTGTCATCAAAACATCCAGTTGCTCCCAACAGGGGAACACCACCCCTGCCAAAAAAAATCCCCAACAAACCATCAGCAAAACTAACAATCAAATCCTGATGTATTTCCTGATTTTTGTAATTAATATCTACTGTCAGTACTCCAAGACTAATTCACTAGCTGTGTTACATCCTGTAACTAGGGTTTGTTCCCTGATTTTCCTGCTTCTGTTTGTGGGGGCTTTTGGGTTTTTGCCTCCCATCCCCAACAGAATGGTCAAGATTCAGTGTAGTTGCACTTAGATCTACATTTCATTGCAAGGGAAATTACTACATATGGTAGAGACTAAATTTTGGTAGTGAAAGAGAGTACTGGCATGGTCAATATTTACTCAGTCTCTGTGCTAACCCATGAGTCTCTCAGGCTCTCTCTCATGTGTTGGAACAAGAAAGATCACATCAATACACAAAACCTAGTGCCTCCTTAGTAGTCTGTTGTGTGCTTTAATAGGCCATTCACTGTGGTTGTGACCCTCAACTGAGGTTTCTGTAAGTAAATTGTTGTATTTTAGTAAATGTGTCTCAGTAATTACATACTAAAATTCAGCTACCTGGAGTTCTACTAATGTGTATTTCTGCTAGTGATTCTTAACTAAAACATTAAAATTTTTAACTGTAAAATCATAAGTAAAAGCAGTGAAGAATAATGCACCCCACTTCCAAATCCTAGCATTTAATGTAGAAATTTCGAAGTCTTCCTGTTTGAAACATTATTGATTCCATGTTTATTGTCTGCTATTATGATGTGCTCAGGTAAAATGAGGAAGAGTTCTGCCTTCACAAAGTATTGCTTGTAAATGCTGAAGATAATCCTTACTCACTTTGCAGTACTTTGTTTTTGGAAGCATCTGGGCTGCCAAATTATTGTAGCTTGAGTTATAGTGCCTCTGCAGAACTGTGGCATGTGTCAGACCCTTGCTAAATGAGAGGCAATGTTTACTTAGCCATCAGTGAAAATGAAGAAATTCAACCCAGTTAAACTGCTTCATGTGTCACGGAGTCTTACAGTTTCCTTATGAATGTTTTTAACGTGGCTCAACTGGCCTGCAGAAATTGCATGTTGTGCCTGGTAACTTGATTACAAACCTGGACCTTTGCTCTGGATACCATTAGAGTTACTTGCCATGAATACAATTACAGTTAGTGATATCTTCTTGAAGAAGCAAACGGGACGTGTTTTAGTGTTAAAATGGTCTCTGCAGAGTAAGCTTTATCAGGGAATAAATTTAGAATGGAATTGAACCAATGGTATATAAAACTGTCACCTTGTTATTGCCCACAAAGACTATGTAGTTCTAGTTCCTAGAGTAGTTACAGACTACTTCTGGGAATGCTTTCTTTGCTTTTTTTTTTTTTTCCCTTTTCTGTTGTTTCTGGCAATGTGTATGTATTTTAAGGCTTAAAAGCATCATCATCAGCTATCAAAAAACATCCTTCTGCATGTAGCATTTCTCTGGAGAGGCTGATGTTAGCATATGTCACATGTATAGACTTCTACTGGAAAGTGATTATGAATTGTTGCAATGAATAAATTAAAACGTTTATAACTTCATAGTATTTTGTGAGTGCTACAAGATGGATGGATTAGTTTACCTGATCAGCTCTTCCATATCAGTTCAACAATTTGAGCCAATTCTTCTAATCTGTGCATTTTTGAGATTTGAGTCCAATTTCCCAAAATTGGTGGTACTTTGAACAGTTGTTTATCGCCATTAGCACTATATAACTGCAAGATTATTCTTCCAATTGGAGCTCCCATTTCCCCATACATTTTGCTATTTCTAACATGCATACCAAAAGAAAAGCGTTTTTGAGTCTATCAAATCTTCATTTGCAACCTCAAGTTGTATTCCTTTCCAGGCCTGTAATCTGCTTCTGGTTTCTGGCATCTCATTTATGCCCTTGCTCAGCTGTATCAGGTGTCTGTTCCATGTGCATGTGTTAATGCTATACAAGTAATTTGAAAGTAACCATCACAGAAGCTTCATTCTTGTAGATTTTGCAGAAGACATTGCTTTGGACTATGTGCATGTTTAAGTTATGAGTTTTCTGGTCCCAGTATTCCTTTTGTTATGGCAAGTGTTTGATGTGAAGTATATTGTAAAACTGATCTTGCAATTTGAATTTTCTTTGTTTAAGGACAGAAATTCAGTATACTGAATTTCTGTCCTTAAAAAATTAGATTACTGAAATGCTTCCTGTGAATTTTTGTGAGGCTGTAAATAAAACTGGCAAGAGTAAGATCTTTTGAGGGCTAAAATTTAACTCGCATTTACTGTTCATAGATTTCTACAAGCATAGGAAACAGATGGTTGAGGAAAAAGAAGCTAACTTTTGGTTTCAAAATGGGTCCTTACAAAATTGAGACAGTGATTTCCAGCATTTTTACTTTGAGTAATTTTAGGTTATTTTTCATGGACATGCAAGCTTCATGTGACAATCTCAGATATTATTTTGTAGCATGATTAATCATCTTTCATAGTCTTAATCATCTTTCAGGGATATTTGACGTGTAGGATGTGGATCTGTTTCATGGTAAAGATTTTAGGAAATGTGGTGGTAAATCTTGGATAAGGGATAGGATAAAAAAGAGAAAGACACACAGAGGTTAAAGTGCGGTACAGAGAAAGAAAGGAAGAAAGATTGGCAGTCCTGGCTCCAGCCTCAATGCAGCTGGGGTGTCCAGGGTCCTGGGGCACATGTGTGCCTGGGTTTGATGAGGGTGCCTTTACACAGTTAAGTTTTCTGTGCCATGGAGCTAAGTTGCTTGTTTACTATGCAAATGGGTTCTCATGTGCAGTTCCTTCTTCCAGACCTTTCTGGAAATGGGTCAGAGGGCTTTGGGGATCTCTCGTGGTTTCGATCCCTCCGTACTGGGTTTACCTTAGGTTGACAGTCCATGCTTGCTTCTTGACCTCATTGCTTTGCATGTGCTCTACTTCAGGAGCCAGAGCATAGACCTTTGTCTGAGAGGAGTTCTGGCTTATGTCTATATGGCCCCCACTTCCTGCCACATCCCGTTCTTTCTCATGGCATGTTCTTAGCAACAATTCTTGGTTGACTCCAGTGCTATCCTCCATTGGTGTTTGAGACATACACATTAGTCCCCTTATCTTCTAGGCTTCTGTAACCCACTGATTTAGACTGTAGGACTTGCAGTGTATACCAGTCCTACTTTACTTATTCCAGTTTTACTTGTTGGCTTCTTTTTTTTTAGGAGCTGTAGCACTGAAGAATCTGGAAATAAAAGAAAATGCACTGGTAAGCTAGTGAAAATAACAATAATACTTGCAAAAATGATTCCTGAACTATGTTTAATGTGCATATTTTAGTTCTTATTTTAGGATACACTCTCTTTTAAGTGGAAGCTTACTGATTTGCTTTCTTTGTACCCATGTAGATTATCTGATTAATTTGAGATTAAATTTAAAGGGGAAAGTGTATGCATTTTTTTTTCCCCTTAACAGAACTTTCTGAAATTGCTAAAAGAATGTGTTTAGGTCAAAATCGGTACTGAAAGCCCTTTTTATTTTATAGCTCATGAAGCTAGGACTTTGTTTTTGGAAATGTATTTAGCCTAACATGGCTTAACAGTATAAATTGGTAACCAAATGCTTGCTTATTCATTATATTGAATTTTTTTTTTAGTGGTTTGTTAAAATTATTGTAATATCTTTTCCTGCATTGGAACATTTCACAAGTTGCTGAATTGAGCTTAAATTTTCTGAACCTCTTTCTTTCAGAGTCAGTTGGATGTGCCATTTAAAGTTAAAGCAGGACATATTAGTAAGTTGCATTTTATCTTGTACACATGCAGGAATTTCTAAACATATTACCTTTCCTTGCAAGTGACTTTAGGCATCCTAAGCAAGAAATTTCCGTATGTTCATTGATTTGTATACTTTGTACACTCTGAAGTTTGTCTCTTCTGAAAGAAACTTTCTGGAGAAGCTCCTTTTGATAAAGTATCCTCGAGTCTTGTTTAATCACCTCAATGAGAAAAGAGCCCAACACAGCAAAGATGAGCAATTGGTCAGGACTGGATCTCAGTCCTTGTCCTGACAAGACTCCATAACTGATTTTTACCTTTCACTTGCCTTTTCATCTCCTTCCTTGTTTTCTTGTTGCATGTTGATTGTCTTGTAAAAGTTAGTGGTTTCTTAAAGTAAACTGAGTCTAAAGCCATTATGTGTCCTTTAAATCTACCTTGGAGTAATGTATTTTCTGTGATTGATTTAATATTTTATTAAAATTGGCACTCGGGTGAAGAAGAAGAGACCTCATGTAACTTCATGATCCCTGAGTTCACAAAACATAATATTTAGCTGACTGATGATGTATGAGCTGCCCATGTGGTTCTTGTTTCTGAGAGTGCTGCAGTGGATTTTCAAGGAGGGAGACATTGTTGTTGAGAAGGAAGAATGTAATTCAAGGGTTTTAAGGAAAGACAAGGAAAGACTTGATAGTTCTCCTCATGGAAAAACTTCTCATGTTGCTTGTGTGTTGTGTATGAATATACAACCCAAAGGACTTTTGCCTCAGATACACTGGGGTCTTTTCTATCCAATATAATGATTTTTAAGAGATTTTGTGTCTAATATCAATTAACTTTGCATTTCTTTTCCAGTCAACTATTTAACTGCATACCTCAACCTTTTTCTTCTGTGTTTGCAGGTCAACTTAACCTACAGATTCCATGGCAAAACCTTTATACTCAACCTGTTGAGGCAGTCCTTGATGGAGTTTATTTGCTTATTGTGCCCATAGCCAGTAAGTTAATGTATAGGAAGAAGTGACTGTAGATTGGTGGGATTTCAGAAGTATCTGGAGTGGGTTGATACTGTTTTCATGACCTTTATTCCTAGTAGATACTCTAAGCAATTACAATTAAATAATGGAGTGGAAGTCTTTCAGTAATTTACATTTCATCACCTAATCTTTCTGCTGTTTTGTAACTGTTACAAAAAATGCAGAAATTACACCTTTTGAAACAGTATCTTTAAAAAAAGTATTTTTTTTGTTACTATATCTTTTTACATTATGTGTTTAGGCATAAAATACGATGCTGAAAAAGAAGCCAGGCAACTCTTAGAAGCAAGACAAAGGGAATTGCAGAGGATAGAAGAAGCAAAGCAGAAGATAGCTGACCAAGGTAAGAGTGGGAAAAGCTAATGAAAGTGGTGCTGCTTCTTTCTTTATTTTAATCCAGAAAGACACAGACTTTGTCAAAGTGTTCTAGATTCTTGTTTTTTCCTTATTGCTTAAAAACCTATTAGTTATGGTTTTTTAGGTATAATGGCCATTGCAGAAGCAGCATTCTGAAAACAAAAAGGGTTGAGCATTGACATGATCTGATATAAATTGGGCTTTTGAGATACTACTTTTGTATCATGTCGCCTGACATTTTCTTTCCTCTTTCGTAAGAAATAATTTAACTTTGTTTCCCATATCAAAGCATTTTTACAAATACAGCTTTTTAAAGGTCTTCTTCAACCTGTTCTTCGATACATGCAACTTCTTATCTTTAAATTCAACTTCCAGTACTTCCAAGAAATATGTATTGGCCACCTTGAATATTGGTGTGTGCTGGTCATACTTCTGAACTACCTGCTTCTTCACTCAGCAGGTAGTAAAGCTAGGAAACCTTCTGGTCTGAGAATATAAATGATGTAGATTACACAGAACAAACATGTTTTTGTACAACTGGAGTACAATGTAATAGAGAATTAAAATGCTTATCATGCTAAATTTGTTATGTTAATGTTTTGTCTAATTTTAAAAATACTGAAATGTAAACAAAACACTAAATTATTTTCCTTTTACATAGATAAAGTAAAAGAAGAGAAACAAGACACTTTTGTAGAAAAGCTAGTTACTCAGGTCATCAAAAATCTTCAGCTGAAAATTTCCAACATCCATATTCGCTATGAAGATGATGTAAGTATTTTTGTATATCATAGCATAAGGGATTGCTCACTGTAACATGAAATTGGGAACCTGTCTTGATTTCTTCCAGTTGCTTTTCATGCTGAGACAGTACTAGTAAAGCTGTGGAATTTTCTTAGTCTTATTAAAAAAAAATAGAAAATAAAACCTGAAAAAAAGCTTGTACCAAAACATAAAGATACTTAAATTCTTAGCCAAATATAAGTGCTTATAGAGCATGAAATAATTCTTTTTTTGTCTTTTCCTGTGTTCTATTAGATCACAAATCGTGATAACCCCTTGTCATTTGGGATTTCACTTCAGAATCTAAGTTTGCAGGTAATTTTATTTTTCACCTTTTATCTGAAAAACGTGTTGATGTATACCAATAGGTGAAGTTGTGTTTTTGTGTGTTGTGCTTCCGGTAACATACTGTTTAATGAAAGTGTAGCTATAATCATCAGCAACGCACAGTGGTAACTACTTGGTTTATCAAATTCAGCATAATTACTGTGGTGGGTATGCCATTAAAGGTAAAATGCTAGCATTAAAATAGATTTTTAGGAGGAATCATCCTGCTGCACTTCATGATTTCCAATCCACTTCGCTGGATTTGGGCTATTCAAACTCTGAATATTTTGCTGAAACTGACTTGAGCTCCAAGAAGGGAAGTTACTACCTGATAACAGGGAGTGGGGGTTGTGGTGGGGAAGGAAAAAGAAAAAAAGGATGATGTCTTTTTTTTTTCAGCTGGAGCTCAATTTTTTTCGAACTGCACTTTATTGTGCTAAGAGTAGTCATCACAAACAGTATGGAATTTTTTTTCTGGAAGACTGTGTAGTAGCAATATGCTGATGGTGCTGAGTTGCTCTGATTCAGCAGTTTTTGCTGTGTAACTGCTAGTCTTAAAGAAAATATGTCTTAAACAAGTGCTACGTTCTTCAGTGACATGGTGATCTCATGAACGTTTGTTCCTAGCACATTGAAAGGTCTTCTTTAGGCTCAAACTAAAATGAATTACTTCCAGATTTATAAAAGAATTCAACCCCTTTTTTATCTCTGTTCAAAGAACCTGCCTAAAAATAATACTGGTGTGAAGGAAAACAGTTTGAAATACAGAAAACAGAATTTTATAGTGTCTTTGGTTCTTGTGTGAAGCCTATTAATCAGTGCATATTTTATAATTATACATATTTTTTGGGGAAAGTAGCCTTATCAAATTTTCACTTAAAATAATGGATTAATCATCTTAAATCAGAAGATTGTGTCCCAGTATTTTCCATGGCATTTAATTATGATGATGTTTCTTTCTTTTTTAGTAGTTTGTTTCGGTTATAACGTGTTGGTGAATTATAAACAGAGTAACTTCATTTAATTTTCATTTCAGACCTCAGATAAGAATTGGAATCCATGTTTACATGATGAAACAGCCAAGTTGTTCCACAAGGTACAGTATAAACTGTCTGCTAAAGAAAGAATTCCTAATAAAACCAGCTGCATTAGAATTTCTTCCACAGAAATTAAGATCAAGAAAAGTTGTAACTATATAGTCTCTAAACCAAAAGTAACATTCTCAATATTTTTATTCATCCAGACTTTGTGAATTTCAAATTATTGATCTAAAATTTGTTTGTATTTTCAGCTTGTGCGACTGGATAACCTTTTTGCTTATTGGAATGTGAAGTCGGAGATGTTCTACCATGGTGGTTATGATGAATCATTGGTAAGTAAAGCACGAGGTAGTGTATCTAGCTAGCATTCTAGTTGAAACTGGGAAGCAGAGAACATGCTTCGCATTCAGGCCTGCTTCTGTTTATGTCAGCGTCCTGGAGAATTGTTTGTAGCTAAAAGCGTTTTTAGGAAAAAATAGTACACGGTTAAGGCTTTTATGTGATGGACATATAACACCCATCCGAGAAAGTTAAAAAAAACCTAGTCTTCTGCCAGTAACAAAATGTACACGATTGATTGTCACCTTGTTCAGTGATAGCTAAAGATAGACATAGCATTCTGTTTAAAACATAGATGAGTATTTGAATTTTACTTTGGATCAGGGGGATTATCTGAGAACTGTTTAAAAATGCTAACATTTTCTACTTTTAAAAGCTTTATCTGGAAGTAGAAATGCAATTTTCTTTTAACTCTGTTGTGTGTGTAGGTTAACTTAAAACACGGAGTTGCCAGCCACAACGTGATTCCAGAGGGTTATGATTTTGGTAAGTGTTAATTAATTGTAATATGCATCCATAATTCTAATTTTTGGTGCATCTGAGAGGTTGTCACTTTGGCTGTTACTCAAAAATCTTAAGGAGTGCAATTTAATCCTGTAAGAGTAACTTACTGACACTTTCTGACGCTGTCTTTGTGACAGTGAATACCATATTGTATAGGTAGCCTTAAAAAAGCCTTAATAAAAATTTGTCTTGAGTCATGTGTCAATCTAATGGAATGTCATACATAGATCCTTATTGTTAACACCCATTGATGAATTCCTTTATTTAAGAAGCTTAGCAATAACATGTGGTCTGTGTAAATTTTGTGAATTTAGATTAGTTTGAGTATGTTTTTGAGGTCACCTGCTTTGTGCAAAGTGTCTTTGTTCATGTGAGGTGGAAACAGTAATCACACAGCTTTGAAACATTAACTTTTTAGTGGGAATATTGCAAGTTACTATTGCTTTGAGTGTTTCTTACTTAAGTCGGAAAGCTGAAAGTCACATTGGCATCACTCAAACATGGTGATAGTTTACTTTCCATTGTAAAATACATGATTTGTATTTATCGTGTGCATCTGTGTGATGGTTTAGAAACTGTTCACAAGGCTGAATGGCCTTTGAAGTGGCTTGTTTTCTGGGAAGAAAGTCCTCAGTTTACTATAGCCAGGGTTAAAAGAGACACTGTCAGCTTTATGCTGCCACTTTCCCCTGAGTGAGTCCTATTTTGACTGACAGAGAACTATGTAGCAATTTCTCCTGATTTCTTATCCATCTTTTTTGACTCTGGCTTTGACTCTTTTTTTGTAAGAGAACAAGTGTTAAACATCGTAGGATGTTTAAGTCTTTATGTAGTAAGTTCAAAATAGGTGTATGTAAAGCTTAGGATTCAAGATTTACACTCTTTAAATTCAGCAGTGCCATCAGAGATGCAGACTATGGTGTTCTGTGGTAAATGAAAATTTGGTCCTGTTTAGGGCAAGTCTTCAGATTAAAACTTTGATAGGAAGGCAATAAGCATGAAGTCTAATTCTATCACTTGATGTAAATACAAACATCATACTTACATATGAGAATTACAAAAAATGAAGTTTAGGAACCTAAATACAGGGAGAAGATTAATTGAAATGCTATTATATACAGGTGTAGCTAGAAGTTTCATGGTTTCATCTTGCAAAAATGCCTGTTTCCACTTGTATGAACCTTTCAGAGAATTTGGAATATTTGCTATAGGTAGCAAATACTGATATAAAATACTGATATATAGGTAATATATCAGTATTTTCTGTATTATATATCAGAGATGAAAGAAATTGTGTTTGATAAAAATATGATTTACACACATTCAAGCAATATAAAAATTCTGATTGTTGGTTCAATTGCTGAAACAGATTAAAATACTGAACTAAACATGGCGTCAAATGCCTGATATTGCCAGGCTATGGAACAGATAAAACATCTGCTCCGAATGTTTTTTCTTGTGACGTGCCTCACTTTTATGTAGAATCCATGTTGATTTTTTTTCATTCTTGCTTGGGCTTGGATTTAGAAATATGGAATGTTTGGTTTTAACCACTGTTGTGAGTATAATTTATCAAACAGTAAAGCATTCGTAACAAAAACAATTTAAAAAACCTTATGGAATAAGTGTTCCTATAGTGAAATAAATGCTATATTTGAATCTGTCTTGTGCTATAAATGTATCATAGCCAAAAAAGAATACATTTGTTACAAATGTAAACTATTTATTGAAACATCTGTATGTAGTTCAGCATACAGGAAAGTTTGTGGTGGTGATCAGCAAAAATTTGTGTGATAAATGTTGCCAGAGTGAAACTGAAAATTTAGTTTAGATTGTATTCTATTGTAAGCTCTGTTCATGGACTTAATGTTTTTCAGGTCTAGCATTTTAAAACTAATAATCTGTCATAATTTAAGATAAGTATATATAAAATTAATTACAGTCTTAAATAATTTAATTGCACTTTTTGTATCAACTTGTGTTTTTTAGTATTCCGCCCAATTTCAGCTAGAGCCAAACTCCTTATGAATCCTCGATCTGATGTTGACTTTTCATCACCAAAAATGGACTTAGATGTAAACTTACAGGATATAACTGTTGAATTCAATAAGCCACAGGTACAAACTATTTTTCTGAAGTTATATGTAATGTGGTAAAAAATTCAGCTAGCACAAATAAGAGAGGCAGTCTTAAATTTTTCGGTGTACGTATGGAATCTATTAACTTAGTCTTGTATTTCTTTGTTACTAATTTTCTCTTCAAAAAGAAGTTTGATACTTGTTGTTCTCAGGTAATAATGCTCAGTTTGAATTTCTTTGCCTAGTACTTCAGTGTTATGGAGCTTCTTGAGTCTATTGATATGATGACTCGAAATCTGCCATATAGGAAGTACAGACCTGATGTTCCATTGCACAACAACGCCAAGACATGGTAGGCAACCTCAGACTTCGAAAATAATTTGTTGGTTATTACCTTGAAATAATTACCAAGGAATTGCTTCTTACTTAAGGAGGTGAGAACTAATTTCCTTCTGAAAGGAAGTCTTCTCTTTTGTTTTTATTAGTTTTTCTTAAGCTAGTATTGTAAGAAGTTGATAAGGACCTCAAACCAAAGCTGAGGACACAATATTTGAAAACCTGTGATTGCTGTATTAAAGACCACTGTCAGGAACTTAGGTCTGATAGTATTCTTGTATCATAACTTTGTTTAAATGAAGGCCTGCTTGCTATATGTTAGGTAGTATTACAAGAACATAGCTTTTTTCTAAAAATAGGTAAACCTTTTCAACACAGATGGCAAGGATTTGATTTCTTTTCTGAAGATTCCATACAAATATATTTTTTTGTTCTCACACATACATGCATAGATTTGTGGGTATTTTTCATACACAGTTACCTTTGAATTTTAGGAAACGGCAATCTGTC
Organism: Corvus cornix cornix; assembly: GCF_000738735.6. Taxonomy (NCBI): domain Eukaryota; kingdom Metazoa; phylum Chordata; class Aves; order Passeriformes; family Corvidae; genus Corvus; species Corvus cornix. The sequence goes on along the minus strand of NC_046357.1, from coordinate 40,967,205 downwards.
AACTTTGGGTGGGAGAAAAAGAGTAAAATTCTTAGGTTTCTCAACTCATCAGAAGTGCAGTATTAGTCAGGGCATTTCATTCTTTCAACTTGATGTTATATTTAGTGAAAGTCTGCAAAGGCTTAGGAGTCTTTTCAATATACCAAAAGGAAGGTAAGCTATACATTTGTCTTTGCTTTTAGGTGGAAATACATTATTTATGGCATCCTTGAAGTAAATGTTCAACCTAAGCTCCAAATGTGGTCATGGGAACATATTTCGCATCATAGGAAGCAAGTGAAGAACTATAAAGAGATGTATAAAACCAAGATAACATCAAAAAAACCTAATGAAGAAATCTTAAAATTGTTGGAGGTGAGTAATTTTGTGGTGAAGGCTTAAATATTGTTCATCTTGATACTTGTTCCAGCTTAAATGTTAAAATGTTCATAAATCGATCAAAGTTAAAATAAGATTTTCAGTGGCCATACTTGCAACTTTGTCACTACCTTTTCTGTGGGTAATATTAACAAATACATGAGGTAAGTCTTTAAATTAGAAACTGCAAGAAAGAACAACTTAAACTGAGGTGCTTTTCTTTTCCAGGTTTCTTTGAAGTTTTCAGATTGAGCAAATTAACTTGGATTGCATAAATTTAATTGCTTGCTGTTGTTTCCTGTAAAACTGAGCTGTGGAATGTAACAATTGTCAAATTGTCAAAAATAATTTCTCACCTCTCTTGTAGGAATTTGAAAAAGCCTTGGATATTTTTAACATCACTCTAGCGAGGCAACAAGCAGAAGTTGAGGTAAAATTGCATCATTTAAATAAGTCTATGAATAGCTGAAACATGAGGTTGTGGAAATTTTAGGCAGACGCCGTTTAGTTATGGTGATCGAATTGGGTATCATACAGTCTTCCGATTTTCCTTGTTCATGGTTTTTTATTATAAAGCGTAGTTAATTTTTCAGCTTGTAATGAACCAAAAATTAAATAGCTCCATATACTGCTTCTTCAAAGTGACTGATCTGGGATAAATTCTTTTCTACTACTGGTTGGAAAGAACTGCTGTGGAAAATATGGCCAAAGGATGACTGAAGTCAAATTGGAAACAATTACACCCAAAGCTGTGGGGTTGGAGGGTCCCTCCCTGAGCCCCACAACGGCCTGGACCATTAGTTTATTCCTTTTTATTCATGGTACTGTGTTACGTAGACTGATCACCTGCAGTATGTTGACTCTTAGCGAAGAGATGCAATGTTTCTATTTGCAAATGTTACTCAGGATAGAGCAAATGCAGAACAGATTTAAAGTAGGTAAGTGCGTTTAGGTAAGATGATGTGACTTGATTAGTCATATTTAATTTGTTAGCCTTGGTTTTCCTAGGTTAATGTACTGCTTAGTTTTCCATGTAGTGTCTGAGCATCTTTCTAGGACACTGAAGTGAAATATTTAGAGTTTTTCTGAAATCTGTGAAGTGATTTTTCTCCATTAATAATGCACCTAAAAGTAAGCAGAATAAGAAGTTTGTAATCTGAAAGAAGGCAGTAATTAATAATTAAACTTTATAAATATCAGTTACTGCTTGTAGCAGTGCTTGAGAGCAATTTTTTTGTTTGTTTGTTTTTGTTTTAGTATGTGAAGTATATTAAATGTGGTATATATGTAATTGCTGGAGTCATAGATACTGTGCTTCTAACCCAAAACTCTGAAGAGGAATCTATATACGTAATTTTTCCTTCTATTTTTCTATATGTACACTCACATTTGAATGCTTGTGTTATCATTATCCAGACTGTAACAGAACCAGAAGGAACATTCATGGCTGTTCCCCTTGAGTTTGGCTGAATTGTAGTGCTTTTCAAGGGGTGGGGGAAGGTTTGGTTTTGATTTAGTTCTCATTTGATCTTGGAGTAGTCTTATCTTGTAGTATATAGTTTCTCTTGGTTTTATCTTTTTCCTCCAGCTTCTTGCAAGGTGATGGAAATCCTGAAATATTTCCTATCTAGTTTTCGTCTTCTTTTCCCCAGTATGATTGTGCTGCTTACAAAAGGTTATGTCATATTGCATTCCTGACTACCTTCAAAACCTGAGTTTTAAGATAGCTTCCTGTAACACTTAGAAGTAGGTTGCAAGAAAATGAATTTTCAGTTGTTTGGACTTTAAGTCTTGCATTTGAAAAATGTTAGAAGTCTTGAAAGATGTGCTAGATGATTATCTGAATATATTTCAAGGTATTGAAAATCAGGTCATAGTGATTCTAAATTGAGTTCTATCTCCATTTATCTGTCAGGACCCATCTGTGTTATTGTTATCAGGTCATACCTCTGAAAAGGGATTTGAAGGACTTACAAGAGCCAAATCTGCTATTGGTTTGGTATCCTGACAGTTAGCCTTAAGTCTGCCAGGTATTTTAAGGAGCACCCATTAGATGTGGGCTGAGTAAAGCCAGGCAAATGATCCTGCTGTTTCCAAAGCTTTTCTGTTTCTTAAAAACATACGTAAGAGTTGAATTTCAAGGGCTTACTTTTATCTAGACATTGAAATCAAGTTCCTCAGAAATCACGTTTGTGATCACAGTGCTGATTTTCTGGCAACTCTGTAGCCAGAAAATAAAGTTTGGACTTTATATTCCAAACCTCAGACCACTTTTGCTTCTTCATCATGAATGCTCGAAGTACCAGATAGTAGCTTCAGTGAGCTAAGCATCAAGTCTCTGTATCAGCTTGAGAAATGTTACCCTGTTTCAAGTTAGGGCAGACTTTTGGGATTTACCTAAGTAAGAACATAGGATGGAGTTATGGAATCATTTAGGTTGGAAAAGACCTGAAAGATCACCAAGTTCAACTGTTTACAGAAAACTGCTAAGTCTACCAGCAAACCGTGTTCCAGAGCACATCTATGTGCCTTTTAAATACCTCCAGGGATGGTGATTCAACCACATCCCTAGGCAACCGTTTTGCTTGGCAACCCTTTCAGTGCAGAAACTTCTAATAGCCAATACAAACCTCCCCTGGCACAACTTGAGACTCTTTCTGCACGTTCAGTTGCTTGTTCCTTGAGAGGATAGACTGACCTGTCTGGCTGCACCCACATTTCAGGTAGTTCTCTCTTTTAGTCAAAATAGTTGACCTTGCTGATTAAGGTTTAAGTCTATGACTGTGTTGATTACTAAACCATTGTAAATGGAGGACAGAGAAAGCTCAAGAGGATTCTTCAGCAAATTTTTGTAGTTCCCATACTGCACAAATTTTTTTGTTCTTCTTTGCAGAAGTGGCTTCTGTCTGCAATCTTTCTTACCCTGCACTCTGGTGCTTCTGCCTCTGACACATTAAGAGTCTTCAAACATCACCTATTTGCCATGGCAGTTGTCATTCAACACCAACCCCTCAGTATCCCAGAAACCTGTAATTTCACAGTAATTTAACATCCTTTTATGTATGACCTGTCCATTTTTACTTTGGGCCATTCACTTTGTGACATCTGCTTGATGACATGGTAACCTTTATAAAGAGGACTTTGAGGACTTTGTTCAAACTTTTTGAAGCTTTGTGTTGTTAAGCTGACATTCTGTATCATCTCTCGAGGTGAATCAATAGTATAAATTCAGAAGCCTTTATGTTTTTGTGGTGAGTCCTGCCTTTCTTTGGCCAGTAGGTATATAGATGTGATAAGTCTACTGACTTATAGTCAGCTGTTTTCCCTAGTTGTGTTGCAGAGATCTTGGGGTTTTGAATGCTGAGAAGGGATCCCTGTCTCACTTCCACTAGATTATCTTTAAATTTAGGGCTTATCTGCAACTGTTTGTATATTTTTGGATCATATCAGTCACAAAGAAAGTTAGTTTGTGTGGATCACTGCAGTTCTGAGAATCACTTTGTCTTTTAGATCTCTTGATGTTTGTTTGCTGTCCACATGACAAACTTTCAGTGGTCAGTTTTTGATGTAGTCTATACCTTCTTTGAGGACCCAGTATTGGAATCATCACTGGCATCAGCTAGGACATCCCCTAGTTGTGGAAATAATGAGTGTGGGAGAAGGGAGGACTTCCTTACTATTCTAACTGTATGTGTCACATGCAGGAATAGTTAGAGTAAATACTGTATTATGGAAGTAAATACTACTTTAATTGCTTTAGGTATCCATATTGTAAGGAAAAATATAGGGCTAATGTAAAATTTGTCCTGTGATGGCTATTTAATTGGTTACATATGTTATTTTAAATGGTTTTTTATAAAGCTGTTGTAGTAATGTAAAACACTATATAATGTTGGGTTTTTTTATGGTGAAAGCTAGAGAGAAAATCTGCTATGTAAGAAATGTTTATTGACGTTTTACATGCTCTGTTGTTTTGCAAAGGTGGTTGTTATTATGCAGAATAAAATTGGTCCGATAATGCACTGTGTACTTGAAAAAGTGACTAGAAGGGGAACTGAAAAACAACATTTTGCCTTTTTAATGGTTGTCTAATTATGTTCTGGTGTGTTAGAGCTGCCTTGGGTCTATATTTTTCTTAGGAAAATGAAGAAAGAAGCATGAAGAAAATTACTTACCTGAATATTTTTTAAATTTAAGGCAACTAAGGCTGGATTGAAAATCTACAGACCAGGCGTAAAACAAGATGATGAAAATTCTGGTGGCTGGTTTAGCTGGATATGGAGCTGGTCAGGTGAAAAAAAGGATGAACAAAGCCAAGAAATAAAGGGTTCAAGTATGATAATTTATTCTTTTTGTTACCGGAATCTATTAGAATCCTTGGTCCCTAGCAGTTGGAACTTTGTTATCAAATTACTGCTGTTTACATGTTCCCTTAGCTTTTTCTTTTGCTGATGAAATTGTTAATTGTATGTAACAGAGGTTGTACAATTGTACAACTCCTTCCATAGTTTCTTCTGAACTGCCTTCAATACAGTAGAAGTTAATGGAATGTAAAAAATTTTACTTCAGTTTAAAATTTGTCTATTTCATGCAATGTATGTTTGATTTATGAGGCACCTAGTAAAGATTATGGAACATAGAAAGTAAATCAGCAAGGCTCCTTCTGTTGTTACCAAGCTAGGAAATAGAACAGGTAAGGAAAAAATTGTAAGAGCATTTTAAAGCATGCTTTAGATTCTCAAGACTTGGCTTTAAGCCCCAGGGTATTTTCTTCTACTAATTCAGGGCAATGTTGACAGTATCTATTGCATGTTATAAAGCTGCTAAGCACAGGGAAGTGTATAACTGTTTTCATTTTTCATATACCATACTGAGTTTACCTAACCTCTTGAAATGTGACAGGTCTTGAAGAATTGATGACACAGGAAGAGAAGGCTAAACTTTATGCAGCAATTGGATATAGTGAAACAGCTGTGGATCCAACCCTTCCAAAATCAGTAAGTCATAGCTGACTATATGATACCAAACAGTTGGTAGCTATATCTACTAATAAAAATCTACAGATGGTAGGAAATCACTTCTAAATTACTTGAAGCTCTATCTCTATATTTGAATACTGTTCTGATACTTTTTAATGAAGTTACTGCATGCCGGATTTCTACATAACAGAGCATGCAGTTTCAGTATAGTGGTTATAAAGCTTTCTTTTAGATATTCTGAAATAGTAAAGAATAAAATTTTGCTTGCTCTAACAACAATAAAATCGTAGATGTAGTATATTGTGGTTTAAACATTGAAGTATAGTCATATATTATCTTAAAATATTCAGAAGCTTTTTAAGGAAATGCACTAAGGAATCTTAATAAGGGATCAGAAAGTGCACTGGAATATAAAATATGAGTGATAGTAGATGAGGTAGAATAAAGGATTATATAAAGAAAGAGGTGGTTCAAGGATTGTAATGGGGAAGAGCAACATTTTGAACCATTTGAAAATAGTCTGATAAATCACCTTAATGTGAGATACCAAGGATTATATGATGAACAGCTTTCTAGCTTTGCAAGAGACGGTCTTTATCACAAAATGTGGTAAAGGTATCAAAGACAATTGTTTGTAAGGATAGTCTAGTCTTTGTAGACTTTTGCACCAGCTATGCTACAAGCTATTCATGCATGAAAACAACAGTTTCAAACTTATTTGTAGCTGTCATCTCTTCATAAACTGTATCAAGATGTATCTTAACATATTTTATACTCTTGTGTTGTTGTTTTTCTGGCACATGTAGTATGAAGCCATGAAGTTCTCTGTGAAGTTATTAAGCATGTGTATATCAATAAGAGAAAACAAACAAACTCCTAAGCTGGTAGAATTTGCATTAACTGACTTGAGTACAGTATTTACCCAACGACCAGGTGCACAAGCAATAAGGTGAGCTTTCTCTGTCAAACTGGTTTTGCTCCTCATGAAATGATGATGATGTCTAGTAGGCGTTTTAAGACTCTGTTATGGTATTTAAGTGGTCAGTTCTTGTGCAGTTTGGAGTAGAATTACTCTGCAGCTAACAGATGAATCATGGATACTCTTTCCATGATTGGTTTCTCTGCCTCTTCAGAGCTTTTTGTGCCAATACAGATACACTCCTTTTTTTTTTCAGTTTGTCATTGTTGTGTGCAAACAATCCAGTTACTAACTTGTTACTTGCTTTGAAAAGTGACTGTTACGTATCCTCTTGAAACTTAATCTGAACAAGGTGATCTCACAACCGCTTGTTCATGGGCATTTAACATGACTGAAAAGTTCTTGTGTTCCCAGTTCACTTTTAGATTTATGGAAGAAAGATGTAACTGATGATTTTTCCTTTGGTTTGTGCTCTCACAGTAGGTGGTGAAAAGCATCTACTGAAATATTTCAATTTTATTTCAAATGTAATGACTTAAAAATTCTGGGAGAAGGTAAACTTCCTGTTTTAAACCTTGTTCCCTCTACTTTGAGACATATAAGTATAATCTGTGTATGGTACCAAGATACCATTGATCTTGATTATTTTTATGCATATTTTTTTGTTAAGTTTTGCTTAAGGGTTTTCTGTTGGTACTCCTGTGCATCTAAATAGCCCTGATAATGCTATTATACTAAGAAAAAAGGAAAAATACTACATTTTTTACAGTGAATTATTTTTCTTAGAGTATTGGGAGATAAAGGTCTTCAACTGAGAGCTGTTACAGAGGTGAACAGTGTACTGGAAAAAAAAAATCCAATTTAAAAATACCTCTTGGAGTAATGAGACTATTTATCTTTGTTTCTTTTATTTCTCTGCACCAGAACCCTTTTCTCTCTGCTGTATGTCTGTTTCCTACTATAAATATACCTTCTAATTCCTGAGGTCACACTGAAGAATTCCCATTTGTATCTCTTACCTGCCCTGACACCTGTCCTCATGAAAACTGTATGGAGGAAATAACTTGGATGTCCTTTCGTATTTAGACAGGGGCAGCTAACAGACACAAAAGATAATGAAATGGAAAACAGTTAACACATGATTGTATGTATTAAATCCTTAGAATAAGCTGTTTATATTTAAGGTGGGGTGGAGATGTATTGTACTGGTTAGTGGGGGGGGGGGTTTCCCCATCTGATTTTTTTATACTCTTACCATCTAATTGTACTTAGCCAGATGGATATTGCATCTGAATAATCTCCTTACATTTCTTTACAGGTTTGAAACAAAAATTACCTCGCTTGAAGTTACAGGCGTGTCTCGAGAAAAGTGTACACCCTGTCTCCTGTCTTCTCGAACAGTCTATTCAGATGAGAGTACCTCACTTTTAAGCATCATGTTTGAGACTAATCCTTTGGATGAGAAAGCAGACCAGAGGATTAGAATAGAATCACAACCACTGGAAATAGTATATGATGCAGTAAGTAAATATTTGAATAAACTATAAATCATCAAAAATCCTGCTTAACAGTAAATTTACCATGGGTGTTCTTTTAACAGATGACAGTAAATAACTTAGTGGATTTCTTCAGACCTCCGAAAGATGTACATTTAGAGCAATTGACATCAGCAACTCTGATGAAACTTGAAGAATTCCGTGAAAAAACATCAACAGGCAAGTGCTGAATGCTCTTCTGATGGCACACTCAGACAAATTTTAGATTCTAGGAGTGTGAAAACTGCATTTTTCCCTATGGAGATGTATGCATCCAAGACATACCTTTCTAACACAACACCTAAATAAGTTGAATTATTCAATCTCATTGCAATGTGTTGATTCTAGGTATTGAATAATTTTATGTCTGTATCTTTTTAAACTTCACCTATTTCTACATATTTGTAAGATATACGTATCTATGGTTATGTAAAAACTGTAGATAGTCTTTCAGTATTTTTACTCCATACAGAGTTAAAAGAGTGTTATATCTTTTGTTTAGTTCATCTGATATGTAAATGGCTTTAGTTATTTAGTACTCCTCAAATACTGATACTGAGATATTATTCCTCTAAGTTAACCTCTAAATCCCTTTCAGATTTCTTGTTTTTGGGGACATTATGCCTTTGTATAGGTGTTTTTGATTTTCTGACTTCCTTGATGAATACTGATTTTGATTCGGATTGACTCCGTTCAAGTTATATAAAATATGTTTATCTGCCTTGCAGCTGCTCAGCTTTACAGCCATTTCACTAGTTTTCATTTCATCCTGTTTATCTCTAGAGATCTTACATTTTAAGACATGAATGCAAGTGTTGAATACTGTGAAGACTAACACTGAGGTCTGTGGAATTAACTTGTTCTAGTAAGGATGTCTGAGGCTTTGTAGATCAGAGCTGTGTCCAGCACAGTGTCCTGTCTCTGTGGATGGGAGTGGATGCTGAGGGGAGATTTAATATATAAATTATTCTTAAAAGAAAAAAACGAGCAATGGATGCTTTCTTAAACCTCTTTTAATTTTATAACCTATTAATAATTAAATTGTAAATATAAGAAAATCTGAATACTCAAGTGATAAAGAATTTAAAGAAAACTCAAGCAAAATGTTTATTTAATTGATTGCTTTTATCTGGCTAGTACTGGGAGGGAAATCAAGTATCAATGGTATCTTTATTCATTAGTTCTTCTTTGACTGAACTATTTAATTAAGGACTAATATCAGATTAACCAGAGTTATGTGAGTCATCTTGCTTGTCTTTTCTTTCAGAAATTTCTTGAGCAATATTGAGTATATTGATACAACAGTTCATTGTTAATTTCTGAGATGAAATTTTAAATTTGCTTAGATAAAATATGCTTGGTTCTCTGTTTGTTAGCACCAAATACAGTGGTGTTGATCATAATTAGTTTTTTTGTGGAAATATGAAATTGTGCTCTGTGTTTATTACAGTTTAACCATATCATTACTGTAGAAGTATACCCAATACTGTTTGTACCCTCATGAGAATGCTGAGTTGCCTACAGTAACCTAAAACCTTGTTCCAGTCACAAATGAAAAATTTGGTGGGAATGTCTAAAAATATGTGGTACATTGCTTGTAAAATCTTGTCTGAGTCTTAGAGAATTTCCAGGGAAAAAATATTTGATCTGCAGAATATTCTGTTGCAAGGGACTATGCTAATCTCAGAGGTAGAATAAGAAAAATGGAAATATATAAATGTAATTAGTATGTTCAGACCTGCAGTCCTCAAGAATGAGTTCTTCACACTTTTCTTTGAAGCAGTAGAAGATAGCTGGAAAACATGGGGGAACTGTGAACTGCAAAAGTGAAGGAACCTGCTACACCAGAATAGTTACGATTTTCAGCACTAAAAGACATTACAAAAGTTTGGTTTACTGGAGGTCAATTTATGGACTCCGCTACATTTTCTTCCCAAATAAAAGAAACAAGAAGATATTTGCTTGACCTTTCTACATCACTCAAATTCAGTTAGGCAGTGCAAACTGAAAAAATCTTACTCTTTTTATTATTCCAGGTTGTTTTGTCTTGCAAATCTTGAAATGTAGTTGCCATCCAGTTCTTTACTACTTAGTCTAGCTCTCCAGTGGCAGGACAACCTTTGATAATGTAACAGTTTTAATTGGTTTTTTACCAGTGGATGTACTGAATGTCATGTTGTCATCTTCATAATTCATTATCTCTACTTCTTTGATCATCAGCGTGTTGCACATGGTAAATATTTAATGGATTGTGGCTGCATCGTAAGGCAGTTTCCAGACTAATTTGAAGCAATACCATTCATTCCTCTTCAGCTGAGCAAAAAAGCAGAATTTGATCTCAAATCTTATGACTGTCTGATTTTCCCAACTAATTGCATGATTTTTAAGCATAATTTTTGTAAGATTATATATCTGCATATCTTTGATATCTCAAGATGGAGATGCTTGTCAGCAGAGTTAGTGTAAACTTCTGTATCTCAGTATTAGCAAACACTAGTAGTTTGACCAGTGCAGTTGGATACTCCCAGTAAGAAAATCTAGAACAATTAAATTTCTGAATCTATGGAGCATAGTGGGTTAACTCAGTAATTGCAAAGTTGCAGTTCACATTCCGGTTCTTCTCAATTCATCTCTGCTCAGTGGGAAACTTTTTTGAGTTTGCATATGTCATGTTGTTGTTTATACTTGTTAGCAGTGTTAGCTATCATCATTTCATGTAGTTGATGCTTCTTTAAGACTGCCTATAATGATTGGTTCAGAAAAAATATGAAGATCATATGTACCTTAGTTATCCGGCGTACAGAGTTTATTTAAAATTAGACCTGATTTTCTTTTTATTGCTTTCTTTTAATCCTATAGGTTTTGTATGAACTACTTTTGTTTGTTTGTATTTACTAATTGTACTGTTTTTTCAGGTTTGTTGTATGTTATTGAAACCCAGAAAGTTCTTGACCTCAAAATTAACCTCATGGCTTCATACATCATTGTTCCACAAAAAGGATTCTATGATCATACATCAAATTTACTACTTCTGGATCTTGGTAGTTTTAAAGTATGTATTTGCCTAATGCACTAATTTACCAAAAATGATAATTCAGCTTTTACATGATTTCCAGTTTTGTAATTTGCATTTTATGATAGTGATTAAGTAAAAGTATCTCTTGCAGTTTATATATTAGGTATTTATTTTAAAGTGCTTTCTAGTCAAGGCAGAAGTTACTGAACTCTTCTCAGTGGATTCAATGCAAAAGAATTTCTAGAAAATACTCTTCCCCTAGTATGAAACTACTGTTGATGTTTTGGACTGTTACATGGAAAGTGTCTAATAATTTTTTACATTGCCTTACAATATAAAATAGTGAACTTCTTTCTTATGTGATTAAATGGTATTCTTATTTTTCATATTATTATTACTTACCTCTTATGTTTGAGATAATGATATATCTTTTTGACTTTTACCTTGCATGAAGTATGTAAAATTATAATTTATCACTACAAAATCATAGAAGAGACTTCCCCCATATTATTAGCGATCTTCTTACTCATTGATGAACTTGTGTTCTTCAGGATAAATGATCTTACATCATTTACAGGCAATTTAATTTTTTTTAGTTGTACTCTGTGTAAGATTGATTCTGCCACTTTCTGTTTAAATTGCTGTCTGTTTTTTTAGTAAGAATTTGTTTCAAATTTTATAATCTTGCTAAAGAGATAAGTTTTCTATGTAGTTTCCACAAAATTACTTTCTGAACATGTGATTTCAGTTAGAATCATAGAATGATTTGCCTTGGGAGAGACCTTTAAAGGTCATTGAATCTAACCTCCCTGCAATGAGTCGAGACATCTTCACCTAGATCAGGTTCCTCAGCCACCTGTCCATCCTGACCTTGAATGTTTCCAGGGATGGACATCCACCCCTTCTCTGAGCAACTTGTGCCAGTGTCTTGCCACTCATTGTAAGAAAATTCCTTATACGTAGTCTATATCTACTCTTAGTTTTAGAATGTTACCCATTGACATGTCAGAACAGGTCCTGGTAAAATGTCTGTTCCCATCTTTTTTTTTTGGCCCACTTTAAGTGCTGAAAGGCTGCTGAAAAGTCTCCCCAGAGCCTTCTCTTCTTCAGGCTGAACAACACCAACCCTTTCCGCCTTTTTCTCAGAGGAGATGTGTTTTGTCCCTCTGGTCACATTTCTGGCCCTTCTCTGGACCTATTCCCAGAGGTTGCAGTATTCCAGGTGAGGTGCAGAGTAGAGGGGCAGAATCCCCTCCCTTCCCCTGATGGCCACGCTGCTTTGGATGCAGCCCAGAATATGTTTGGCTTCTTGGGCTTCAAGTGCACATTGTTGGGTCACGTCCAGCTTTTCATCCCCCAGCACCCCCAGGCCCTACTCCATAGAGCAACTCTCAATCTGCTTGTTAGCAGCTTATATTGATCACAGAACTACTGAATCACTCAGATTGGAAAAGACCTTGAGGATACTTGAGTCCAGCCATTAACCCAGCACTGCCAAGTCCACCACTAAACTATGTCCGTAAGTGCCATGTCTACATGGCTTTTTAATTCCTCCAGGGATGATGACTCAACCACGTCCCTGGGCAGGCTGTTCGAGTGCTTGGCAACTCTTTCAATGAAGAAATGTTTCCTAATATCCATTCTAAACCACCCCTGAGGCTGTTTCTGCATGTTCAGTTGCTTGTTTCTTTGGGGAAGAGACAAACTCCCCACCTACATCCTCAAGAGTTACAGACTCCTTTCAGGTAGTTTTAAGTAAGGACCCCTCTCTGCCTCCTTTTCTCCAGACTAAAGAACTCCAGCTCCCTTGAGGCTGCTACTCATAGGACTTGGGCTCCAGATCCCTCCCCAGCTCTGTTGCCCTTCTCTGGACGTGTTCCAGCACCCCCATGTCTTTGTTGCTGTGAGGAGCCCCAAATTAAGTATAGTATTCAAGGTCCAGCCTCACCAGTACCAAGTGCAGGGCGACAATCCCTTCCCCAGTTCCGCTGGCCACACTATTTCTGATACAGGCCAGGATGCCGCTGGTCTTTTTGGCCAGCTGGGCACACGCTGGCTCATGTTCAGACAGCTGTTGATCAGTTCAACCTGCTGACCTCCTCCTGGAGCTATGTCACTAAGCAGAGGAATTCTCTACCTGGGCACACCTCCCTCAGGACTTTTCACTGCTGCTGTCTGGTGTTGGCGTAAGAGTCAGGCACATCCTGCAGCCTGGCACCTCGGTGGCAGCATGTTCCCACCAGAGCTCTGTGTGATCAGATGCATCATTCATGGTGGTGCCATGCTTTGGTAATAGGGGCTGCCCCAATCCAAGTGCAGGACCTTGCAATAGGTCACGTTTAAAAAGATTGTATTGGATTGCTCCAGAAAGTAGAATTAGTGAAGAAGATTGCTCTGTAGATACAAAAAATTATGTGGTGTGGTTGTAAATCCAAGTTCTTTCAGTGGCAAGTAATTTCACTAGCTCTTCTGAGTGTTGGTCATTTGTAGGCAGTTTGTGGAGCTGGCACTTTGTAGCTGTGTGTGTGCTTGAGACAGCCTCCTGGATCAAATCCTAGATCTAATAGCCCACCTCCTTTTCCACCCATACAAGATTAGTCTTTGAAGTATTACATAGAAGAATACATTTCAAAATCAGATTTCAGTGTGTCTGTGAGATCTTTTTCCTGAAATGGATGAGTAATTTTTGTAGTGAATATGACTTCTGGATTGGTTCCTCTGATTCAATAGAAATTAGAAATACCATAAGCGAAAATTCAGTTGCCTCTCAGGATATGTTTATTAATTCTGTATTCACTTTGAGTGACATATGCTTAAGTGAGAGGTAGGTCGTTTGTTGAATGACTATGCTTCACACAAAACAAATAGTCTTTTTTCTTCAGTTGCGTACTGGAGAAGATCAAGCCCTGGGAGGAAAAATGACATAAGAAATTAAAACTGTGTCTCAGTGTAGATAAATGGGGTTATTAATTTAGTCATTCTGAATTTGAATCTCCAAGTTCTTTTTAACATAAAAGTTAAAATGGACTTAGAGTCCAGCAGTACTGAAAAATAAATGCTATGTCTTAGATGCTAGTTTTTAAACTTATTTTAGTTCTCTTGAATATTACCTGGGTTTGACAAAACCAAATATGAATCCAAAGTTATTAGACATATTAGGATGAGGACATACACATTTCATCAGAGATGAATATCAGGGAGGGCACATATAAATGTGAAATATCACAGAAGTATGGGTGTCCCAAAGCTGAATCGAAGGCATATTGACTCATATTAAGGGAAAGACATTGATGATGAACAGTCCAAATAATCTTTTCCTCTCTAATATGTCTCAACTGAATTCAACAGGATTCAGAAATAAATTTCATGTGTCTGAGTTGACGAATGCAGTAATATTTTATAGATAAAAATTCTGAATTATTCTACTGATTACAAAGGGCTAGAGAGTTTATACTTTGGAGTATAAGCCACTTAATAAAGAAAATTATTCTGTACAAAGTATACAGTATATTTTAATTCACTTTTTGTTTATTTCTTTGAGGAAGAAATGGTGTTAATAATCTGTTTTTTGTTTTGGTGCAGGCTAGGAATGTTAGATATTTGCTGTGCTGTGACAGTTGTAAGACTCTGTGACCTTATAGTGAGGACTTAATCGTTTGTTGTGGTAGGAACAAGTATTTGTAGAATTAGTGCTTTGAATATTTTTTAAATTGATTTATGCTTTTTTTTGGTCCTGTTTCAAGATGACAAGCAAAAGTCGTTCTGATTTATCAGAACTCAAAGTAGGACAAAGCACTATTGAAGATATAATGTCAAGGGCTTATGACAGTTTTGATGTCCAGCTCAGCAGTATGCAGTTACTGTATAGCAAACATGGTAAGTATTCATGAAAGTAATCTTTCTTTATATGACTAAATATAATGTGGGAGTTGTTGTGCCTCATAGTTTTAGCTGAAGCAGTGGAGAATCTCTTGGAACATACTTCTTCAAATGTAAATGTTCTAAATTCTGTACTATGAACGTGTTACGAGTTTCCTAAATGTACCTTTAGGACTTCAATTCCAATCTTAGCAAATTTGTAATAAAATCCCTTTTATTGAAGGTGTCTCATTTGATTTGTTGCAAAATAAATATAAGACTGTAATTATTTTGTTTATGGTGTTTTCCTTCAGTGCCTTTGCTTTTCTCCAGATTTTAAGCAGAATTCACAAATAGTTGTAGGTTTGATGATTTTTTGAGGGTAAAGAAAGGATGAGAATCAATTTACTTCAAGAATTGGAGTCAGTTTATTTCAATGAGGTATCAAAGGAAACTTTAGTATTTTGGGAACTAGCAACACAGAGTCAGTCATAATCAGAGAAGTCTTAAGCATTTAATTCTTAATCCTTTGGTTCCAGGGGAGAATCCAAAGCCTTAACTCCCAGTACCTGTGCATGTTAAAAATTGGGTCCTTAGAAGTCTACCCCATGGATGGGTTAGCTGTGTAGATGAGAATGGGAGAAATTATTAATTAGTCTTGTATGTCTGAAGTTCAGATCATGTGTAATATACATCTATTGATAAAGCTGTAAAAGAGATCGTGGCACCTGAATTTTTAGCCATATATACTAATATCAGATACTTGAATTCTGTAATGTGTGCTGAGAAGGAATATCTTTCAGTGTTTAAAGTAGGTTTTCTCTGCTCTTCTAGATGAGAACTGGCAAGAAGCTCGGAAGCAAAAAAATTCATCTCAGTGTATCTTGCGGCCCTTGGATGTAAACCTGGAATTTAGTAGGGCTATGGTTGTTACAGATGCAAGAATGCCCAAGTATGTATTTTTCCCAATTTTGAAATTTTATGCTAAATGACTTTTTTGAGGGGGAAAAGAGAAAAAAATAAGAATCATACCTGTGCTCTTTTGCATTGGTTATGTGTAAATCTTGGAAGTAAAATACATTTATCTGGAAAAATAGAAAATAAATAAGTTTTTAGATATTGAGAAGGTGATAGAATGTTATAGTAGTATGTTTAATACATTTAAAAATTTTTATTAAAAATATTACTGCCTCTTTTAATTCAGTCTTACTAGTAGCTGCATTTCAGTTCTTACTGAAAATACCAAGGAACTAAAAATCTGAACTTAAAATCTCTTTTATAAATAACAACAAATATTTTGAGAAGTAATGTGCTATCATACTCCCTCTCTTTTGACTTGCCTTATTGCTCTAATTAGTTTACCTGCTGTGAATCACTTCTCCAGGAAACAGCCCGTAATGCCTTGAAGTTTGCCCTTAGGCTTATTTAGCAAAATCTTGTTAGTTATGGAAATTGTACCAATCAGAACAAAATAATAAGTGCTGTTAATAATGGTCAATGATTGCGTGGTGTAATACTGCCACCTTCTGGAAACCTGGGAGGCCGGATTCTGAATTTTGATGCTTACAAAAGATGTTACGTTTTCCCTCCTTACTTTTTCTCTGTTTGGTGAAGAAGGTCAAATAAGGGGAATACAATTCACAGGAATCTTTTTATGTTAGAAAGTGAAATTTAATTTCTATGGTCATGGAATGACATAGTTTTAATGTAGATTTGTAATTGACATCTCTTGAAGTTTTGCAAGTATAACCTGGATTACGGAATGTCTGAATGTCTTCTCTTAATGAGAACACCTGTTGCAGGATTGCAATACTACCTGTCTAACTGTCTTGGCTGCCAGGTGTGCTTTGCCAGTTAATGTGTCCAAACTGATTTTCGAAAATTTCTCCCTAGTTTTTCCTCTGTATCACATTGGGTATAAATGTAAAAGTTAACTCTATCTTTTGTTTCAGCAAGAATCCCCTAAACTGTAAATTTTAGGAAGTATAGTTGAATAGGGTATTATGCTTACATCAGTTACATATAAATAAAAATGTATTTTTAGTATACATGTATCTATTCTTTTAAATTTCAATTTTTCTAAGTATACTGTCATGTAAACCCAGAATGATATTTTTCTAGAGTTTTTTTTTAATTAGTGTTTTGAACTGTCTGCATAGAACAGCATAGTTCTGTTGAGAAAAAAGAGTGGAAAGATGTTAGTTTTACAGCAAAACCTAGTACTAGAATTTTTGTTTAGTGTAGTAGGTATTTACGAATTAGTTTCTTAGTTTGGAAAGCCCCTGTTTTACAGTTAGTCATCTGAAAAGCAGGTGGTTGGGTGTCTCTGTTTTTTGATTCTTTGATTGATTGTCTTCCAGTGACCATCGAATTCATTTGAATTCCTTGCAATTTTGTTGTTCAAAACAGTAATGAATTTACTAGGCTTTGTCCTTGCTTTGTTTAGAAAGGCACATTTCTGTATTGCTTGAGGAGAATACCAATTTAGGTAATTTTGTTAATCACTACTGTACCAAGGCACTTCCATTGTTTATCTGTCTTTTCATCTACTCATATTTCCTAATCCTTAAAATGGTCTTTCATTCTGATTGGATATGTATATCTGCATTTCTTCCATTTCTAGTAACAGGATGTTCCTTACGGTTTCTGTCACTTCACATTTAGAAGCACAGATATGATTCTGTAGTTTTATAGCCTGTATAAGGTTTTATATTTTTTTAATGTTTGTTTTATCATGTCATATGGTTCCTCCATTTTCTGGAGGAAGTGTCTGTCATATGGTTTTTGAAGGTGTGTGAAGAAAGTATTAGGATAGCAATGTTAAGAGCATCTATATAATAGCATTCATTATAAACACAATAAAAATTCCAGTGTGAAGGAATGCACCTATTAGCAGCTTTGATGGTGGCATTCTTTTAACATTTCTTTCTCTGTAAATACAACCAGACTAAACTTGAAGGAAGTTTCTGCACACATTTCCTCATCAATTGAAGTACTTAGCTTCTCCTTGCCTCAGTCTCTACAGATGAGGATCTCTTAGATCTCTACAGATCTGGAGGTTTTCCACACCTTAAAAGCTTTTGTTTTAAGGAGGGGTGTAGAGAGCTGAGATTATTTGCAGTTGTCTGCTTTGTATCTGCTGAGTGTCTTCCTTCTAACTGTATGGGCTGTCTGTTGTACAAACACTCATCAAAAATGTGTGTTTTAACATTATACACAAATTTTTGTAGAGAGGTTTAAGTGAAATGAAAGTGAGAATTGCTATTGTATGCTCCTCCAACAACTGAGGAGCACAGCAGAGAGAGGTCCCTTCAAACCCGGTGGCTACATACGTTAACCCTCTCCATAATAATGAAAGAACAAAAAAGAAAAAAAAAAGGAGGAGTCTAAATCTCTCCCTGATAGAACTGGAATAAGAGTAAGATTAGTAGTTGAGAATTAATCCTGTAAATTTAAGGATGTGAAGAAATTAATGATCTGATGAAAACTGGTTAGTGTCACAGTTTAACATGTACTATTTTGTGCTTGCTTAAGTGTCAGAAGTTGTTTTTTCAGATACTCTTAAAGTATCAAGGTTAGCTGAGATGGATTGAAAATACGGAGCTTTTTGGTTCTCACATCATCTTCAGTCTTATATTTTATGTCCCTTTGAAGACTGAGAAGTTTGTTAAGAGCATCAAAAATGGAAGGAAGTAGCTTGTCTTGTTCCTTACACACTACGTGTTAAGCATCTGGTGCTGCCTTTTGGTTCAACAGTTACCTGTTGAACAGACCTCTTTATCTGTTCTAACTAGAAGTTGTAATAAAAGCACAATAATGTTCTTTGAGCCAATTTTCTGCTTACTTCTGTTACACTCACTTTTATGAGAAACTGAGTTGTGTTTTAGGTCTTTAAAAACTCAATGTCTATGTTTGACATGATTCTACTTCTTTTTTGGCCAAAGCCTATTCAAATACTCTTAAAATGTGTTTTACTGTTGTCATTTTTAGTAATGGTTATTTTATTATTTTATATCCTGTATTGCTATACTGTTTATTTCTTTGTTAAATATCCAGACTACTGCTAGAGTCCACTTGGCTGTACATGACTTCTAGGAAGTATTTTGTATACTTTTTTTGAGCTTTGAGCCCTGAACATTTCATATGCAAAACCCCCTCCACCTTCTCTTCTGTAAGATACTGTGTAAAAGCTCAGTTATGTGATTTACTGAGTAATTAAATTAAATACATGAACTAGAGGGAGCAATTTCTGATTGTAAGGAAAATATACCTTATGCAGCCTAACGGGAAGTGGTTATTAGTACTGTTTGTAGTCCTGATCCACAAGACTTTGTAGCAAATGGAAATATAAATTATTAATTAATATTATAATATAAATTATAAATTAATGAATGGGTATTTTCTGATTAAGTAACTTTTCTGTGTGCAACAGAAGGGTTGCATGTATATATACACACACATATACATATACATATATATACACACTACATGTAATGATTAGATGAATAATTTTCTGACCAGGAAGACTTACGTGTTTTTCAGAAGAAAATTAATGTGAAGTTTGATTGAAAAAAATTTAAGATTGATTGTTTTAACTGTGGAACTTTTGACTTTGGTTTTTTAAAAAACAGGTTCAAACTCTCTGGACAGTTGCCTTTACTTTCTATCCAAATATCAGACCAGAAGCTGACAAGTATTTTGGAGCTAATTGATAGCATTCCTAAGCCAGAAAGTGCACCTGCTACCAGTTCTCCTCCAAAAGTAACCGAGGTAAGGTTTTTAAAAGAGATTTCATCAAAAATGATCAGAAAAATACCTTCTTGATATTAGCATTCCAGTTTTGAAAGGTGCACAAAGAAAGTAGAGAACAAGCATTGGCTTAGTGCCTCTTGAAAAAGTTAGCTCTTTCTCTAAAGCTGTAGAAAATTTTCTTGCTATTTAGTTTATTGTGAACTTTAGCCAATAATTATGAAATAGTTGTCCAGTGTTTGGACTTAAAATAGAACCCCTCAGAGTTTTACTACTATGGGAATTAATTTGTAGTTAATAATTATCTTGACTAACAAACATACTCAGTTTTGTTGAAGATGAGTTTAGTTGTACCTTCGTATTTACACATGTATCATAGTGCTGGAGAATTTGTGTTCAGCTGTTTCATGTAGTGAAGAAAACATTAAATGCTGTAATTTTTGAAGTTCAAGTATTATGTGATGTTAGATGAAAGTTTCAAAAGCCAAACAAAATGTATTCACTATCTGTTTTGTAAACAATGCCTGTCTGGCAAAAGTAGCAGGTTTTTTTCATCAGACCTCAGTGCTTTTCCCATTTCAAGTTCATTACACAATGTAGCTCGGGGGTGGAAGTTCTTCTGCACTCAAAACAATTACGAGTTTGGAGGGTGGTTCTTGCTCTTTCCCCACCCCCTTTCCTTAGTGAAAATGGTTTGGGTCACTGTTTTATACCTTCTTCAGAACAGAAGTTTGCCCCCCTTCTTATTATTCCTGAAAAATGTATTTCACCTTTTGAGCTGTTCTTAACAAAATTAGGAAATGAACTCACAGTTGCTAATTTTTGACATGACTAGTCTGTGTGATCTGGCTATGTTTTACATATGTGTAAAACAGTTCTATCATTAGAATAGGACTCATCTTAAAAGTTAAAGACAGAATTTGGCTCTCAATTTTTCTGTCATTTGTAAATACTTCTAACAATGTGTTGTTACTTAATAACTCGCGCACTTGGTTCTAAAGGACTAGTGGTCATCTTTGTATTTGGGGTTTTTTAGATTATTTGATAATCTTTCCATCTTTGTACAAATTATTCTGCCCTGTTCTGGAAGGCTGTTGCTACAGCTTGGTACTTTCTGTGGGTTATATTAGCATACTATTTACTAACAGTAAATGCGACAATTAGACATGTATACCTGTTTAAAGTATATTTAGAGCGAAGACTGTTTCACTTCCGTGTGTGGTTCTTGCCATCTCTTTAGTGGTGCTGTTAAAATTTTAGCTAATTCTGACCTGCTCTTTTTCACTCTTCATATACTAGTAGTATACCCAACCAAAAGCTGCCTTAATCTCTGTTGTTTTGTGCAACTGATCACAGACTAACTTTTTTTGAGGGTAGGTATTGGGACTTCACTTTTACATAAATAGAATCTGCATGTATAAGATGATTGCCCTGTGCTTTCTAACACTGACTATGCTTGAATTTAATTATAGAATTCAACTATTACATCTGAAGTATTTTAAGTGACCTTGAAGTAGTTAGTATTATCTGTACATTAGTTGTGATATACACTAGATGAGGTGAGGGAAGACTGTGGACCAAGTATGAATATATTTGCATTATATGTGAATCCATATCAAAACGTAAGCTTAAAACCCGTCTGCTCAAGCTTCCATCTACTTCAGACCTTGACAGACTTTAATTGCTGGTTAATTTGAGTGGATTTTGTGCTTTGGTGGTGGCTGGTATATTGCCATACTTTCACCCTTACAGCTGTAATTCTTCTGAACTTTGTTAGCATCACATCACTTCTGAACTGAAAAGGATGTGAAATCCTTTTTCAGAGTGCTGTTTTCTTCTTTACATTTTGAGTTAGTGGTGGAAGTGTTCTTGAGCTGTGAAAACAGAAGACATTTTGGAACAGATCCTTCTACATTTTTGTGCTCAGTGTTTTAGTTCAAGAACACAGTCCACTTCGATGTGGAAGGCTATTTTTCATGATTTAGTACTATGAAGTCAAATTTACAGTTTTTTCTCCATGTTTTGTTAGAATGTGGAAGTGTTACAAATGACACACTTTCACAGTTACAAGACTCTTGAATACTTTGTTTATTACTCATAGGCATGAATATACTTGGTAAAGTCAGATTAGGTAGGCTGGAGACCAAGAGAGATGTTGAAATGTTAAGAGTGAGATGAAAAATGTAGCCTTGGAAACAGTATTAAAGATGAGTGTTTCTTGTTGCCATAATGTCTAGCTTTGATACTGTGATTTTGTGAATAATTGTCTGAGCCTGAGCTTTGAGAGGTGCAGTAACAAGGGAGAGGAGAAGGTGTGGTGGTGCAGAGAAAGAACTCCTGTCAACCATGCAGTCCAGAACCAAAGACACTCAAGAAGGGGCACACAGTGTACAGTTCTCTTACTTTACCACTCTGTGCAAGGCACATGTTTAATACATGTGCATGTCGAACTTGCAGGTGAGAATTCTTTACAAACTCAGATTGCTGAGATTGCTTTCTGAGACTTGATGGTAGATAAACCATTTGGATACCTTTACTAAGAGAATTTAATTCTATCATGTATGAAACCACGTGGAGTGGAGGATTCCTGTTCTATAGTGTACTCTAGTGGCATTTCACATATTTTCAGTTACTACTCTGGGCCATGCATAACTGCATTTCACAGCTGAAGACCCAGAATCATAGATTATCCTGACCTGGAAAGGACCAACAAGGATCATCAAAATCCAACTCCTGCACAGGACTATCCCCAGGAGTCACACCATGTGACTGAGAACATTGTCCAAATGCTTCTTGACTCTGTCAGACTGGTTCTGTGACTTTCCTGGGGAACCTGTTCCAGTGCCCAACGGCCTTCTTGGGATAGGACCTTTTCCCAGTGTAAACCTCCCTGACACCCCTTCATGCTGTTCCCTTGAGTCCTGTCACTGGTTACCAGAGAGAAGAGATCAGTGTCTGCCCCTCTGCTGCTTCTTGTGAGAAAGATGAAGACTATTGTGAGGTCTCCCCTCAGTATACTGGTTGATTTTTTTTTTTCCCCATATGTGTGAAGCAGTGCAATTCAATAAGGCGAAGTACCAGGTCCCACACTTGGTTCACAACAGCTCCAAGCAGTGCTACAGGCTGGGGACAGAGCGGCTGGAAAGCTGTCCAGCAGGAAAGGAGCTGGCGGTGCTGTATGACAGGCAGCTGAACATAAGCCAGCATGTGCTCAGGTGGTCAAGAAGGCCAATGGCATCCTGGCCTGTATCAGCAATAGTGTGACCAGTAGGACCAAGGCAGTGATTGTCCCCCTGTCCTTGGCACTGGTAGAGCCCCACCTCGAATCCTGTGCTCAGTTTTGGGCTCCTCACTTCAAGAAAGACTGCGGTGTTGGTCTTTTCTCCCAAGTAAAAAGTGACAGGACAAGAGTAAATGGCCTCAGATTGCTCCAGAGGAGGTTTAGATGGGATATTTGGAAAATTTTTTCACCAAAATGATTGTCAAACATTGGAGCAGGTTGCCCAGTGGATGAGTGACCATCCCTGCAGCTGTTTAAAAGACTTGTAGATGTGGCATTTAAGTTTTATCACTAAGCCATGTTCCTGGCAGTGCTAGGTTTACAGTTGGACTTGGTGATCTGAAAGGTCTTTTCTAACATAAATGTTTCCATGATTCTACTGTCTGCTCTAATTTTTTGTGTAGCTCTTTTTTCTTTCTTCCCCACCTGGCACTTGGGTTATTTTTGTAAAGAACTGTTGATCTTTGTTGTTCTCTGAAGTTGCTGTATTGTAGTCCTTTGAGGGACTAGGTTTTGTCTTTTATGATTTTTCATATAACATGCCATTTCTGACCATCTTTTGGTCTGTGAAGTTGAGTATTTGAACCTCTTCACTGTTTCCTAGTGTGTTCTCACTAGCTAGATGCAAGTGCAATAGCTACTGCTTCTACCTATTTTAGGCCTCATTTCTCCCCATGCTTATAATTTTAGTAATGTGTTAAACTTTACTGATTTGCGCTTAAGCGAAGTTTCCCTAAGCTGTAAAACTTTGATGCAGCATATATGCATGCAATAGCATGACCAATAAACACAAGAAAAAATTTTATGGTATCTCCTGTTTCAGGCAGCACTGTCTCCTGTGCTTTCAGCACCACATTTATCTCAAGGCATGTATCCTGTTTTGGATCTTCATTCGTTTGCTGAGTCAGGTAATATAATCTATTTTAAAATCTTGCTTAAGAAGCAGGTCAAGTCAAGAAGTTTTTTAGTTCTTTGAATTAATTTACTATTCTTGCTGTAAGGAAGGATATGGGGCTTTGTTGCAAGTTCTTGAGGGCTGAATAGTGTTATATTCTGTTCATCTTATAATTGATACTGTATAAACTACTTGAGTATTTTCTCATAGCAATAAAATTCTGCATGCTTGTTTTTGTCATTCCCCTCCTGAAGGGTATAGCAGTAAAATTTTATTTGGTATGGTGGCCTTATTTTTGTCAGGGCATATGCTATTGCAAAGCTCTATTCAGGGCATCTGAAGTAGTATGACATATTTAGCTTTAGCATGTACTTAGTCCTCTGATGATGGTTTTAGTTATTTTCTTATGGTGAAGGATTTCTGTCCTATTTAGGTGGATTTATTTATCTGGTACTGAAGGTACCAAAATTACGACTGTTAGAAACTGCTGTGTTTCTGTAAACAAACATCTTGACTTCTACTGGATAAAGCAGAAGATTGGCTGTGGGAGAACCAGTTGTGTTCAATACTGCCTTCCTATTCAAAACAGCTTAGCTAGATCCTAACATTTCATCTAGTTATTACATTAGAAAAATAATCCAATATATCAATGTTATTTCAGTGTCAGTCATGTTTGTGATGCCAAAACACTCAACTGGAGAAACAGAGAGCTGAACTACTACTCCTTTCTTTAGTTAATGATATATGTGGTTAGCAAACACTAGCAAAATTACCAGCATAGTTAATTTTTATGTCTACTTTATAGCTTTAACATCAGTGTGTATGCAGCATGTGTAGAAATATGTACTTGTACATCTTCATCTGTTTTTATATGAGTTCCTTTAAGTGTCCAAGGTAGAGTGGAAATGTCTTTCAGTTCTTAAAAATTAGGCTGAAATGAGAATGCATGTTGGAAACAAGTAATTTGAGAAAGTAATAGCTAGATTTAGAATTGAATCAAGTCTGATTTTTAATCTATGCTTTAGATACAGCCATGCAGTCCTTTTAAATGATTTATGTTAGTTCTCTATCTTCACCCTCCAAGAGCTCAGAGCTGCTTTTAAGCTTTAGAAAATACTTCATGTAATTTGTTGAGTTTTTTTAGAAGGATATTTCTTCCACAGTTACTTTATACTTCAGTGTTTTTGGTTTTTAGGTAAAGGAGAAGACCTTCGCAAGACAGTGCAATCTATTTATCTTGGTTATATTTCTGCAATAAAGTCAAGTAGATTAAAAGCTTGATAGTTCCTAGGAGTCTCTCTGAAATGGGAGATCTACAGCTGGGAGAAATCCCAAGTAATGTGCCTGATAGTGAGGCAAAGGCTCCTGTACTGTCAAGAGCAGTCTGACCAGCAGACAAATTAAGCTGTTAGGTCACACCAGAGGCAAGACAATGCATCGTTTGTGTGCTGTCTTTTGCAAAGCCACAAGTGAAAGAATGCTGACGAAGGAATTAACTAATGAGAACTGAAGTTTATGGTGACGTGATGGAGGCAGCTGTAGGTGTGGTGTAAAGTTGTGAAGGCAGGAGTTGAGATGGTTATGGAAACAGATTTTATTGGTTGTTAATTGTCAGCTAGATACTTGTATGTTTAAGCTTTTATAGATGTAAAAACTCTAGGTCACAGTACTGTAAAATACTAGCTGTGTAAACTGCATATGTAATGTTGTTGTGAACTAATCCTTAGAATCAGAAGAAGAATTTTATGATGCACTAAGCAGTCCTGTGGAAGATGTGCCATTTTTTGAAGCCCCATCTGATTCTCTCAAGCGAGCCGGCAGTACAAGGCGAAAAACCCTACGTAAACAAGAATCTTTGAAAAATATGACAGAATTCCAGCTAAGGTTTGAAGTAGCTGAGGTAAAATTACTTTTTAAATTTCCCTGAAGCGCATCAGGGAAATTTTTTTTCCTTGTTTGTTGGGTTTATAAATCCATGTCTGCAGAGATATTAATTCCCCATTTTTTCCTAAAACTATTATGCAGAGCTTTTGCCAAGTCGTAGTTGTGCTTCTGTATCCTTGTCATCACTGAAATGCTTTGATTTATCCACTTGATTTCCCAATTCACTTTGTCACTGAATTTCTTTACCTATGGCTCAGAAATCACATTACATACTTGTTTTAGCTAAATATGTGCTTGTGACTTGATACTGCTGTGGTTAGTGGGAAAACTTCATTGATGTTTTATCTTGTAAAAAGCACC
Source organism: Corvus cornix cornix (assembly GCF_000738735.6). Classification (NCBI taxonomy): domain Eukaryota; kingdom Metazoa; phylum Chordata; class Aves; order Passeriformes; family Corvidae; genus Corvus; species Corvus cornix. Next base: position 40,941,373 of record NC_046357.1, on the reverse strand, counting down.
ATATTTTTCTCCTCTAGTTTTTCCCAGTTGCTGTTGTCCATACACATGAATCTGTAACATCTTTGTTATGAAGAGTTTTCTGTGTTCTTGCTATTTCAGGCTTTGGGGGGAAAAAAGAGTATTTTATCCAAATGCAAGAACACTTTCTAACTGTATCAGTTCTTCTTGTAAAAGAGGTGACCTCTTAACGCTTAACGCTCCTGCTACTCACTGTTTTTTACTTTTAATTTATTTAAAAAAATAAATCGTACAAATTCAGTTAACTTTATAAATTCTGTTTTAGGGTAGGGCTCACAGAATGTCTTCAACACATCACAGCTAGCTTGTAGCATACTATATACTGCACCTTTACTACAGATAAAACTGAAATATACTGTTTGTGTGATGACAAGACCTTATTTAAGAACTACTAGTCTAAAAGGAAGATGCTGTGTTTTACATTATTCTCTAATAGCAACTAACTTTAAATCTTTAAGAAAAAAAAAATGGGAATCTATTAGAAATCACCTCTGTCATCCTCATAGTTTAAAATTACTTACTGGATTTTGTTTTGATTTTCCTTATTTGTAGACAGCATTACATGGAAAGGAAGAATATGTATATTTGTTTGGTTGTCAGTCAGATACAACAGCTCAGCTAGGTCTTTATTTAACAACAGTATTGTCATGCATGGGTGGAAATGTAGTAAATCCTCTTGCCTGACATTCTGCTTGGGAATCTAACTCTTAGCAGGAGAGTTCAGAGAAATTCCAGTGAAAGTAGTAAACACTTTGTGCTGACTGAAAATCTAGTTTTGACTGTATTGAACATTGCTGAGTGCTGTACAGAATTGTTTTTAAAAATAACTTAGTTTGTTACTGTTACTTTGGTATTACATGCATGAATGTTTGAAGTTTTTGTTACAGTAACAGCAACCAGTAATGCTTGTTGAATTATTTTTTTCCAAGGCATTGGCTGTATAAAGTTAAATGATCAATACACAAATAGACATTAGCCAATAAAATATAAGTAAATATGTTATATCCTGTATAAAAACTAAGAGGTTTTTATACCTCTTATGGTCCCTTACTGGTTTTGGATGTGTGTTTTGGTTCTTTTTTTTCAGGTCTTAATTAAGTTATGCCGTCACACTGGTAATACTGAGATGCCTGTGCTCCAGCTTGATATTTTGGGCTTAGGCACTGAACTTAAATTAAGAACATTTGACATGACTGGAAATGCTTTCCTTCGTGAAGTTGGTCTTCTGTGCCCAGAGTATATGGGTAAGTATTTATAACTTGGTCAAGTAATTATTCACAAATAACACTGTGAATTTGTCTTCGAAAACTCTGTAGGGCTTTTGTCTGATAAGGAAGATTTGGTTCCTAAGTTAAATCCAGGGCTGAGGGGAAGTAAAGCAGGAACTCATCCTCTTGTTAGTGTTTTGGTAAATATGTTCGGGTGCTGATGATTGTAGAGAGACATTTAACTATTTCACGTCTGCAAAAGAGGTTTCGTGATTAAACAGGAATAACAGCTAGTAGCCTAGTTTGCAGTTTATAGTTAAGAAAGTTTTAATTTTTTTTCTTTTAAAAAAAGTAAATTTCTATATTCTCTTTTTCTTTTTCCTTTTTTTTTTAGATGATAATGACAAGCCAGTTTACATAATTACTACATTGGATAATGTAGAAGATGATCTTCTCACTCTGGAGTATACAAAGGTTAGGAAAGAGTAGACTTAGCTTTTGAATTGTAAGCCTGTCACAAACATCACATTAACATGGAGCAGATGTTGAAGGTTTTTTCCTTACTTAGTGATGTTTTTAACATCTTGAGTGTCATGTGCAAAGTCTGTCTGCTCCTTCAACAGAATAAGTTTTACATCTTAAATTGTTGTGGTTTTGAAAATAAGTTTTCTCTAATGGAATTTGCGAACTTCTGATTTGTTTGTTTTATGTGCACTTTTGATGAAATAGACTGATATTAAGGGACCAGAACTGAAAACTGTCTGTCAGAATGTTCTACAAAAAATAAAGGTATGATATCTTTTTTTAACATAATTTTCTCAGGGTGGGAGGAGAGGCATACTGAATAAATAAAGATTTTTCTTTTAGGTGAACTTCTCTTCTCTAGATGTTCATTTGCATACTGAAGCTCTGCTGAATGCTATGAACTATCTGAATAATCTTCTACCCAAACAAGGAACTAAAGTTGCCGAAGAACCAGTCCATGAAAAAACAGAGGAGAAGAAGGATGTTCTTAAAAAATTAAGTAAGTTTCTTTATTATTGTTTCCTTTTTTCATTCCTCTCTCTTCACTTAAGTAAGGAGGAAAACAAATATATTTTCTATCTTTGTAAACCTGTTAATGATATTTGATATGAGAAATTTTGCTTAGGGCTATATATACTTAAAAGGTTGTATCCTTGACTATGTGCAGTTTTCTGACACATAGGTCAAGGCGTACCTTTGCTGTGTATTGGAGGCACTGAGTCAATGTAAATAGAAAACCCATAAATTGTTGTCAGGTTTTTTTCGTTTTTTTCCTGGTATGAATTAAGACTTTTGATGGCCTTACAGTTATTGCGTTATACTTGAGGAGCATGAACATCTTGCTTGCTGTGCAGTTCAAAGGGATACCAAAATACTACATGTCCTCACTGAAGAATGATAACTTTTGTTATTCTTTATTTCCCATAGCATCAAAAAAATCGAAGTGTGATGATGTTGTTGACCTCATTATCTGTGCGGATTTATCATGTTTGCGTATTTTTATCAGAGAGAAAAACCGCAGAATAGCTGAAATTCACATTGAAGGTAGGAAGAAAACTTTAATCACAAAGACACAAAACTTTGTAACCGTAACAGTGTATAGATTTTCTATGTCTCATTTTTTGAGGTCTGGATAGCCAAGTGATCGTGAAGAAAGCAGCAACGAATGTGACTGCAAAACTGAAGAACATCATTATTGTGGATTCTGATGAGACAGCATTGTATAAAAAGGTGGGCATATGCATGTATCATTGAATTTTTTTTTGAATGGATGTTAAATTAAACTTAAACTTACTTTGTAGACTCTACTCTCTACTGTGATTTTTTTCAGTCATGTTTTATGTATTTGTTGAGAGTAGCATTCTCTGTATGACAGATTGATTTTGCTCCCACAACCAGTAATTATTAGGCTGATATTAATTTGTGCAACTGTGATATTCAGCTGCTCATTGTGCCTCTTACTCTGTTGACTTTAGCGAAGAGAATTATTCAAGCTGACACGTCAACTGAATATTTTCAGCTATCAATGGATTTTTTTAATTCCTTTTTTTATTTTCATATATTGTTGAGATATTTGAAGTAAAAATGTCTTAGTGGTGTGAGGTACTGCGTTTTGTTTTGACGTTAAGTTTCTCCAGTATGTAAGGTTCTACAGTAGAGATACTATTTTTTTTCTTCTTAAGGCTCTTTACATCACAGAAAAAGAAGTCTTCAACTTCAGAATGGTATCATATGTGAATGCTACAGATGGCATTGCATACACAAACATGGATGTTGTTGACAATCGTATTTACCTAACTGTTGGGTGTATTCAAGTAGTTTTTGTCAAAAAGTTTGTTTCGTCTATTTTGGTAAGTTAAATTTTCCAGATACTGTTTTTTAGCATATAGATGAAGTTGTCAGAGCAAGAAAAGGATAAGAGTGTTCCATATGGGGTGTTATCCATTTGTGTAAGAGCTCCGATATACTATTGTAAAAACTTTACTGGGATTGATGGTTGGGCTATTTATTTTTCCTCTACATGTGCTTTTTACTGTGGAGCAGATGAGTAAGCAAAAAGGTTTGCTGTCATTAATAATACTGGTTTTCTTAGATGATTTGTGACAGCTGTTAAGTATACATCCATTCATTATTTTTAACACTGAAATATAAGTAAGTAACCCTGAAAATTAATGCCCTTTCCATAAATTTTGCTAAGTGAATCAATCTTTTGCTGCTTGTATGATTAAATAAAACGTAATTCCTACAAGTCATGTTACAAGGTCATTGCTCTTACTGTCTAATTTTCCAAATATTTAGGATAGCAATTTATTTTTATGTATGCATTATTTGTCATATTTGAGGGAAGATTATCCTATTAAAGAATCTGGACAAAGTATATAGCAAAAATAACATCTTAGGATGCTTTGCTGTTTAAATAACTATGATTCATAGTGGTTTTGAAGTACTGTAATTCTTAATAATTAATTCCTGAGACCTGTATTCTTTTCCTAGGCTTTTATAAATAACTTTCAAGCTGCCAAGGAAGCTCTTACTGAGGCAACTGTTCAAGCAGCAGAGAAAGCAGCTACAGGTGTAAAAGAGTTAGCAGAGCGTAGTTCCCGTTTGGCACTAGATATCAATATCAAAGCACCTGTTGTGATAGTTCCTCAGTCAGCAATGTCTGCAAATGTCCTGGTGGCTGATCTTGGTCTGATCACTGTGAAGAACCAATTCTTTATTGCTAAAACAAAAACACGGTATAATCTCCCACCTGTTATTGACTCTATGACGGTGAAATTGAGTGAACTGAAGTTATACAGGTAATGTAGTGTCGATATTTTTAAAATCCATTAAATCCTTTTGGTATTCTTCAGTTATAGAGCTTTGAGGAGTTGTTAAATAATTAGTTTATGGTTGGTGATTGACAGATACACTATTATCTTGGAATATAACAGCAAACTAGTGTTTTTTTAAAGCAATGAAAATGTATGTCTTAGGAAAAGAGCAATCTACACACCTTTAAATAGAAGAATGTTTGAAGCAAATGTTTGTTTAGGGTAAATTGTGTATTACTATATATTTATGCATTATTCATTACTTTGGGACAGGTTATACACCTATTTGTATTAGACTATTTTGATGGGGTTTTCAAGCTATGCATAGCAGCAAAGGTACTGAGTTAGCCATAAAGAGCTGTTTGAAAATGGTCCTTGGTGCAGGGGATTCATGAGGGGAGAGGGAAGGGAAGGGGCTTTTCAAACACTGTTGAAGAGTACTGAGGAAAAAAGGAATAGCTCTCCACTGGAGAGCAGGTAAGAGGTCCTGACTTGGGAGAGTTTGTGTGTTGCATGCCTGATATGTGCCCAGTACTTCCTCCCTGCCAAGGGAGGATGTCTAGTTCGTGGAGTAAGGCTTTATCTAGAGCTACTTGGGGTAGTATAAGGGCAGTTTTATAGCATTATTTAAAAAGATGAGGAAAAGACAGAGATGTGTTTGTTAGAATGTGAAATATGTTGAAGCTGGGAGTATTGTTTCTTCTTTTCACAGGTCTTACTATGAGCAAGATTCTTTGCAAACTGAAGTACAGTTGCTGCAGCCAGTCAATCTGGAAGTAGCTGTTGAACGAAATTTAGCTGCTGCATGGTATAATGAAGTTCCCGATATTGAAATATCTGGCCGACTCAAGCCTATGAATGTAAGCACTCGTTTCTGAAAGAAACTGTTAAAATATGTGTGCAAAACAGATTCATTTTTCTCTATTTATATAAAGTCCAGGCTCAGTAGTTAAGGTATTGTTTGATTTCAAGACACAGAGTAGATTTTGTTGTTTCATAGGGGAAAAGGAAATTAATAGATTTCTGTTCTAGTTTAAGCTCTGTATTTCATCTGTGATACTCCAGGAAGACCTTGTACTATGAATTACTGTTGCTAGTTAAAAATGGTTATGCTGTTCTAGGCTTTTACCTGTCAATGTCTTTCAATGAAGGATTGGAAAAGTTGGGGTTTATTGGTTTGTTCAATAGCAGTGCTGAATTTATACCTATGACAAGCCTGAATTGTAATTAGTGAGCTGCTGTGCCACATACGTACTCACAAATCTGTGAGGCCAGATGGGATTCATCCTAGGATGATTTAAATTTAACATTAAGAAATAGAAAGGTTGTGAAGTGTATGAGGAAAACCAACTTGCAAGATTTTGAAATAGAACTTTTAATAGTATTAATAGTATTAATAGTATTAATGTAGAGTAACTAGTGCCTTGTCACTAAATGCAGATAAAAATTTTGGTTGACTGTAAGTCAAACTGTATATATGTATGTGTTCTGACATTCTGGTTTCTAAATTGTAACATGGTAGGGAAATTTTGTGGATGAGAACAAAATAATGTGTGACTGACTTCCAATTTCTAGAAATTACTGCAAGGTGTTGTGTGAATTTGAGAAGAATGTTTAGTGTCCTAAACAGAGACTCAGATGAGATTAATTTGGTTTATCTGTTTATTTGTAAGCTTAGATTTTAGTTACCAAAAGTTATGTGAACAGAGTTGTTCTGATTTCCATTCCAATCTCTCTTAAAGCTAATTCTTAGTCAGGAAGATATTACCACAATACTGAGGACACTGAATGAAAATGCAGGTGAAAGCTCTGGTGCATCAACAGCTTTGCCAGAATTGAAAGCATCAACTAGTCATTCCAGTGAAACGCATGGTACTTCACAGCACTCTGCAGGTAATATTTTCTAAAATGACATCATCTAGCATTTTTAGGTATTACTATCTGGATATTACTTCTGTTGGAATTGCATTTATAAAGGATGCCAGATTCATTTGTGTATACCAATATTGTAGAGTCACAGGATAATTAAGGCCTCCAAGATCATCAAATGCAACCTTTGACCAAACACCACCATGTCAACTAAACCATAGCACTAAGTGCCACATCTAAGTCTTCTTGAACACTTCCAGGGATGGTAACTCCACCACCTTCCTGAGCAGAAATTCTTCCTGATGTCCAGCCTGAACCTCCCCTGTCTCAGCTTGAGGCTGTATCATCTTGTCCTGTCACTCACTAGCTGTCTGTGAAAAGAGACCAGCCCCCCATCTTGCTCAAGTCGTTGTAGAGAGCAATAGGGTCCCTTTGAGCTTCCTTTTCTCTAGCCTGAACACACCCAGCTCCCTCAACCACTCATCGTATAACCTGTGTTCCAGACCATTCACCAGTTCCATTTCCCTTCTCTGGATATGCTTCAGGACCTAGATGTCTTTGTTTTGTGAGGGACCCAGAACTTGAAACAGGATTTGAGGTGTCACTTTCCTTACTGGCGGAGTACAGGGGGACAATCACTGCCCTGGTCCTGCTGGCCACACTATTTTTGATACAGGCCATGATGACATTGGCCTTCTTGGCCACCTGGGCATAGCTGGCTCATGTTCAGCCACTACAGGGTCCTTTTGCCCTGGGTAGCTTTCCAGCGACTTTGCCCCCAGCCTGTTGCACTGCCTGAGGTTGTTGTGATCCAAGTGCAGGACACATGGCATTTCACCTTGTTGAACCTCCGTTGGCCGTTGGCCATTGGCCTCAGCCCATCGATCCAGCCTGTCCAGACTCACCTGCAGAGCCTTCCAGCCCTCCAGCATATTGACACCCGTGCCAAACTTGGTGTTACCTGTGAACTGACTGAGGGGCATTCGATCCCCTTGTCCAAATCTTTGATAAAGTTTTTAAACAGAACTGGTCCCAGTACTGAGCCCTGGAGAACACCACTGGTGACGGCCACCAACTGGATATAGTTCTATTCACTACCACTCTCTAGATCCAACCATCCAGCCAGTTCTTAACCAGCAAAGAGAGCACCTGTCCAAGCCATGGTGTGCCAGCTTCTCCAGGATAATTCTGTGGGAGAAGGTGTCAAGGACTGCCCTAACATACACGTAATCAACATCCACAGCCTTTCTCTCTTTCACTCGGTGAGTCACCTGGTCAAAAAAGGAGATCAGGTTGGTCAAGCAGGACCTGCCTTTCCTAAACCCATTCTGAAACCATTCTGCCTGGACCTGATCCCTTAGTTGTCCAGTTTGTGCCATGTGATTGCACTCAAGATATTCTGCTCCCTACCCTTCCCCAGCACTGAGGCCAGCCTGACAGGCTTGTAGTTCCCTGGATCTTTCTTTTGTAGATGGGTGTGACATTGGCCAACCTCCACTCATCTGGGACCTCTCCAGTTAACCAGGACTCATGTTAAATGATGGAGAGTGAGTGACTTGGTGAGCTGCTCTGCCAGCTCCATCATCACTCTAGGCTGAATCCCATCTGGTCCCATAGACTTGTGAGTGTCTAAGTGGCACAGCAGTCACTAATTACTTCCTCATGTATTGCATCAGGTCTCTTCTGCTCCAGGTCTCTTCTGCTCCCTGACCCTGTCTATGAGCTCAGGGGGCCAGTTGCCCAGAGAATATCATTTTTACTCTTAAAGACTGAGGTGAAGAAGGGTTGAAGTATCTCAGCCTTTTCCTCATCCTTGGTGGCATCCTCATCCAATAAAGGGTGGAGATTTTTCCTTTGCCTGCTCTTTGCTGTTAATGTATTTGTAAAAACACTTTTTATTTTCCTTCACAGCAGTGACCAGATTGAGTTCTAGGTGAATTTTAACCTTGCTAATTTTCTCTCTACATGACTCAACAACATCCTTGTTCTCTTCTTCCAGTTGCCTGCTCCTTCTTTCAAAGGTCATAAACTCTGATTTTTACCCCTAAGTTCCTCCATATTCAGCCAAGCCAGCACATAGAGACAGTCTGATCTGTGCCTATAAGATTTCCTTCTTAAGGTACATCTAGACTTCTTGGACCCCTTTGGTTTTAAGGGCTTTATTGCCAATGCACTGTCTGAACCAGTGTCCTGAACAGGACAAAGTCTGCACTTTGGAAGTCCAAGGTTTTGTTGACACCCCTGACTATTGAAAATTCTTGTGTCATGGTCTCTGTGCTCAAGATGGCTCTGACCACAGTGTCTCCCACCAGCCCTTCTCTGTTTGTAAGCAGCAGATCCAGCAGGGCAGCTCCCCTGGTAGGCTCACTTCCCAGCTGTGTTGGGAAGTTACCTTCACACACTCCAGGAATCTCCTAGACTGCCTCCTCTCCACTGTGTTGAATTTCCAGCAGACATCTGGCAGGTTAAAATTTCCCATGATTTCACGACAATCATGAAACATCAGCCAGCTGATCATAGAATACTTCATCCACCTCCTCATCCTGGTTGGGTGGTCTATATCAGACTCCCACCAGGATACCTGCCTTTTTGGCTTTCCCCCTCATTGCCACCCATAGGCACTCAACCTTCTCATCACTATCCTTGAGCTCTGTACAGTCAAAACACTTCCTAATGTACAGAGCCGCCTCACCACCTCTCCTTCCTTGTCTGTCCCTTCTGAAGGGCTTGTAGCCATCCAGTGCAGCACTCTGGTCGTCCCACCACATTTCCGTCATTGCTTTCCTGCTGCACAGTGGCCTCCAGCTCCTCCTGTTTGTTACCTATACTGTGTGCATTGGTGTAGATGCACTTCAGCTGGGCTACTGATTTTACCCCTAACCCTGGCATCCCACCCCTAGGCCCATCTTCAGTGAGCCTGGTCTTAATCCCATCTAAACTGAGTCTGGTTTAAAGCCCTTTTAATCAGCCCTGCTAACATGGGCAAGAATACTTTTTCTCCCTTCACGACAGATGAATCTCATCTGTCCCCAGCAGTCCTGGTATTGTATCAACTCGTCCTTGGTCAAAAAAAGACAGAATTCCACTGATGTCACCAGCCTTTAAGCGACGTGTTCATCAGGTGGGTCCTCCTGTTCATTTCAGCATTCTTCCCTGCTACTGATGGGGTCAAGGAAAACACCACCTTATGCTCTTGTGCCTTCAACCAGTCATCCTGAAGTCCTTTCTAATTGTCGTAGGACTTTTTTCCTCAACCTCATCATTGCCAACCTGTACAAACAGAAGTGGGTAATAATCAGGGGGCTGGATCAGTCTAGAGGATCTCACAGAATCACAGAATGGGTCATGTTGGAAGAGACCACAGGGGGACGTCTAGTCCAACCTCCCTGCTGAAGCAGGGTCATCCCAGAGCACATGGCACAGGATTGTATGCAAACAGTTCTTGAAAATTTCCAGTGAGGGAGACTTCACAACCTCTCTGGGCAATCTGTTCCAATGTGTGGTCATCTGCACAGTAAAGAAGTTCTATTTGGAACTTCATGTCCATAACTTTCTGCCCTGTCCACCTCACTGTCCACTGATCCAGGCAACGCTTGCTGAGTTTGCCTGTAAGGATGTTGTGAGAGGCATTACTGAAAGCCTTGTTCGAGTCAAGGTAGACAATATCCAGTGCTCTTACCTCATGCATCCAGGTAGTTATTTCATTGTAGAAGGCATTCAGGTTGGTCAAGCATGATTCCCCCTAGGTGAATCCATGCTGACTACTCCTGTCTTCCATGGGGATGGAAGAGATGGCTTCCAGAGTGAGGCCCTCCATCATGTTTGCAGGGACTGAAGTGAGGCTGACTTGCTGGTAGTCCCTTGTTTCATGCCGTTTTTGAAGACTGGGATGACATTTAGTTCCTTCCAGTCCTCAGGCATCACTCCTAACTGCCACAGCCTTTCAAAGATGATTGTGTGCAATCAGCTCTCTCAGCACTCATAAATGTATCCCATCAGGGCCCATGGTCTTGTGGATGTCAGGATTGCATAGGTGTTCTCTAACGCAATCCTTCTTGACCAAGGGAAAGGCTTCCTTCCAACATTCCTTTACTCTGGCCTCCTGGGTCAGAGATTCCTGAGGGCTGGTCTTGTCAGTGAAAACTGATGGAAAGAAGACATTCAGTAATGCCTCTGCTTCCTCTGTTACCAGTGTCCCCCTGTCAGAGACTGAAATATTATATTTTATGACTTAAACATTTTCTTAAAGGACTTTTAAAACTGTATTACAAAAGCTGAAGAGAACACTACCACACCCTGAATGGGGCCCCGGCTGAGGCCTGACACTGCTCGCTGATGAAGATAAGATAAAGTAACAACTCAGGGCTGGGGACATTCACTGAGCACAGGCTTAACACCTCCAAGATGAGGACCACAGCCCCAGGGCTATCAGGTGCCAGGCTCAACAGACCCTCACACCAAGGGGGGCAGGGAGGAGAGGCTTTGGGTATCTTGGAAAAGCCTCTGGTCAGAGGTGCAGTGACTGCCCATCCTCCAACTGTGCAGAGGAGCCCAGCTGAGGGGTCCTCACTGGGGGCGGGGGGGAGCTTATCCACAGCAGGAGGGGCTGACATGGCCCATCACAGGGGCCCCCCTCAAAAGGGTCCCCAGACTGAGCACCAGAGCCCCAGAGATGATGCAACAGACCCTCAGTGTTGCAAGGCACACTGTCAAGCCGGCCCCTGCAAGGGAGGCACGTGGGCGTTGGCACCTGGCCCAGAGTGTATATGAATCCACGGAATTCTGCACTCTTTGGCGTGTGGCGGCGTGTGGTGGCGTGTGGCAGTGTGACATGGCGTGTGGCAGCGTGTAGCGGTGTGGCCACGGCGGCGACGGGGGACCCTCAGCACCAGCAGAGCGGATGGAGGGGAGCAACGAGATGTCACTGAGACCCTCGGATGGGTGATCTGCTTCCATCTAACCCCTGTCACCTCTCCCTGTTGCCCCACCCCCCCACGCACACGTCTTTTACTTTCTCTCTTTGTTTTCTTTTCCCTTCTCTTTGTCTCTTTTACTATTAAATAAAACACATCAATTTTTTGGCAACAACATCTAACCTCATTCAGTTTTAATCTCATTTCTGGGAATATTTTGAACCTTCTAAGTTCTTTCCAGTTTATGCTCAGAGACTTAGCTTGCTCTGCTTTTCTGGGTTTAAACCAGATCGTAACACCCCCCTCCATTTAGCAGTGGTCCCATGTTATCCTTAGTTTTACTTTTGTTATTGAAGAGGGCCTTCTTGTTGTCCTTGACATCCTTGGCCAGAACTAACTCCTGATGGGCCTTGGGCTTCATTGTCTCAACTTACCCTGACAACCTTTCTATACACATTCCAAGTAGCTTCACCCCACTTACATCTCCTGCGCATTTCCTCCTTATGTGTGAATAGTGGCAGAAGCTCTTTATTCATCCATGGAGATCTCCTGCCCCTTTGCCTGATTTCTTGCTCGCTGGCCTGCACTGGGATGCTAGTTCTTGAGCCTGGAGGAAGTGATCCTTGAATGTCAACTCCTCTTCCCTGCAGGGCCTGTTCGCATGGGATTCTTGCAAGAAAATTCCCTGAAGTTGCTAAAGTTCTCTCTCCTTAAGTCCATGGTTACAATCTTACTTCCTGCACTGTTCACTTCTCGCCCAATACAGAGCTCCACAATCTCACGGTCACTACCCAGCCAAGGCTGCCCCAACCCTCACATCCCCCACAAGGCCTTCCTTGTTTGTTAGTGTGAAGTCAGGCAGCACAACATTCCTTGTGGGATCCTCCACTGTCCATGACAGGAAGCTGTGATCAGTGCTTTTCAGGAACCTCTGGGCTGTTTGTGTTTCACAGTGCTGGTTCTGCAGCAGATGTCAGGGTAGTTAAAGTTCCCCACAAGAACCAGTGTCCGTGACTCTGAGGCTGCTTTGTGCTACCTGTCGAAGGCCTCATCCACTTCCTTCTCCTGCTCGGATGGCCTGTAACAAACACCCACAAGTGTTGATGCCTTTTCCTGGTCTTAAAATCAAGAGTCATACATGGTTAGAAGGGGAAAAGGGATTTTACCTTGGTATTTATTTTAAGGATCCTTAGGTGCACACGTCCAGGTCATATGCATTGAAATGCACCCCGCCCAGTATGCCCCAAAAGATCTAGTATAACATTATAGGTTTTACTAATTAGCATATCTATCAAAGATTCCCCAGTGAGAGGCTTGAGTGAGCCCCCCTCCCCAAGGAGCCTTCCCCTGGATGGTTCTATCTTAGTTTACAGAATGTGTTCTGGAGAGGACCTTGGGGTCTGGGGCACACTGATCCCTAGCTACGAAGCTTCTAAAATGTTTAGACTCTTAGCTTGACAAGTAAGTCCAAGAATGTAGGGAAAAAGCACTAAGAATACAGAAGTTGTATAAAAGGTATAACAGGGGTATAAAAGAAAAGGCAAAAATCTTCATGGCATCAGTGTCACCCCTACTGGTCTGCCCTTTTATCCTGACCCATAGCTTTTGACTTGCTCATCATCCATTGCAAGACAGAGCTTGATACATTCCAGGTGTATCCTCACATAGAATGTTTCTCCTAAACAGAATATAGCCCTTCATGACAATATTCCAGTCCTGTGAGCTATCCCACCACATCTTTGTAATTGCAATTATGCCAAAGTCCTTTGACTGCACACACATTTCTTGTTTCTCCTGTTTGTTCTCCATACTGTGTGCATTGGTGTACAGGCACTTCATAGAAGTATTTGTGCAAAGGGATGCCCCATAGTCTTGTCTTGTAGTTACATCTTTGGATGCTTGTACTCGCTGAATATATTCCCTCTTAAGCCTTATTTTGCTGCTTGGGTGATCACTGTAGCTCTGCCCTTCCCGCACCTTATCTCTGTCAAGCCTGGCCCTGTCCCCGTTCCCCTTCAAATCTAGTTTAAAGCTCTCTCAACAAGCCCTGCTAACTTCTGAGCTAAAATCCTTTTTCTCCTTTGAGACAGGACGACTGTGCTTGTTGCCAGCACGCTCAGTGTTTTACAAAATTACCCATGATGAGCAAAACCAAAATTCTGATGGTAACACAGAATTGTGTTACCAAGGTGTTCGTCTGCATGATTTTCTTGACAGGACAGAAGAGAACACAACTTGTGCTCCAGATCCCATCTCGTAGTAGTATCTCTTACCTGAGCCCCAGGGAGGCAGCAGACTTCCCTGTGGGATGGGTCCAGCTGGCATGCAGGGCCCTCAGAAGAGAGTCACCTGTAACAATTACTCTTCTTTCTCTCTTTTTAACCTGAAATTGTGATGCATTTGGTTGACTGACTTTCTCTGGGCGACCCTCCAGGTAGTGAAAGTAGACCTTCACCTTCACTATCAGTTGCTTCACCCTCAAGTTCTGGATCCTCCTACTTACTTCCTAAGGTTACCTGTGAAAGCAAGGGAGGTGACTCTCCTGCTGCCCCCAACAGGGACCTGTTTCCACTTCCCCCTTGTCTTTTAGATCCCCTCCTTCTGATGACAAGTGTTGGAGTTCCTCTGACTTGTGCTGAGCTTCCATCTCCTGCATTTCTCTCAGGAATTTTCACCAGTCTGTTTTTCTGTCACACCCCCTGATACTCTTCAGCCTCTCTACTTCATCTTTAAGCTCAGCCACCGTGCTCAGCAGGTCATCCACCTGGTCCCACTTCACACACATGTAGTCTCTTCTGCCTTCTGGTGCTAATGTCAAGCTCAAACACTCCCTGCAGCCACAGCCCTGGACAGCTGCATGCTTCTGAGGAAGCTCGGTCTGGGTTGCTGTGCTCCTACAAGCAATGGCTTTTGGCTTTATGGAGATGACTGTTGTGTCTGTTCTCATGGGGTAGGTGTAAAGCACCAGGTGAGCTCTCCTCCAGAGCTGAGATGGTCACTGTGCCCTCCTACATGAACTGCTGCAGCAAGTGCTGTGTTACATCCTTCTGATGTGCCGTGTCCTGTTTGCCCACTTTTTCACTGTGCTCCAAGTTGCTCATGCTCCCTAGAGTCTTTAAATCTCCCTTAGTTGCTCTGGCAAGGCCCTCATGATATTGGCCTCACTTATGAGAGCTTCTAGTCCCTGCCAGGTCTCTCCCCTCTCTTAGGTTTCCCTGACTCTGGGAACCCCCTGCCAGGCTCTCTGAGGTAATTTGCCCTGCAGTTGTAGGCACTGCTGCTGTTGTTGCTGCTGTTGCTAGGTGCCTCATTGGCTGAGGCAGTCAGTTGACTGCCAGTGCATCTCTTATCTTGACATTGTGGTTTAAGCTATATCCGATGGTAATGATAATGAATAGGAACAACTGGACCACTGTAGTGAGCTTTTGAGCATGACATGTAATGTAAGGACTGTCTTGTTTTCCTGGCCATAATGCAAGGCAGCACTTAAAGGTCTGTCGACTACATTTGGTAACATCCCAAGTTTGGAAAGTTCTCTTTCCTGTGTATGCTGGTTTTGTTGCTGTTCAGATTTAGATCTGTTTGTCTGTTGTAATGATGACACCCCTGAAAGTTGTTCCTAAACAATACATGTTATTGCCCATCGACTGTTCAGGACCTACTAAAAACAAAAGCAAGTAAAGTTAAGAAAACGATCTTTTGCTGCATTCCTTTATTAAATGCAAAAACCAGCAAAAATGTGGCAGATAAACAAATGAGGATTAAAGTAAATTTGTATTCTTTGTAAGAGTCTTGCACACAGTACTGTGTAACATTAAGGGGAAATTGTACATTTAAGTTTTGAAGATGGTAAAAGCTGCATCTAGAATATGTAAGCAGAGTGTTTTATATTCTCAAACATTGTGTGATTTTGTCAAAAGTAGTTACATAAAGCATGATGCATACATGCTAAGTGTAGATGGATTTACCTGTGGAGAAAAAGGGAAGTTGCTGTCTTTATGGTCATAAGTGAGGATGTTTTGGTTTTTTCCTTATTTGCAGTCAGGTAATTTTCTTAATACTAACCATTTTTCTGATTTGTGGAAGGTGTAACTGTTGTGACATCAGCTGTGGTGGAATTGCATTCACCTATGAAAACAAAAACAACACTAAAACTGGACTTCAGATTTGACTCTCTGACTTTAGTGTTGTATAGTCCAAATTCAAAACAGGTAAGTATAATTTTGGTTACAAAGAGAAATCAGCAGCTTTCATGTTGCCTAGAGTCCTGGAAATGCTGAACAAGAGTAGCTTAATTTATGACAGAGAAAATGTGTTCTAGCAATAATAACAAATGTGATGGAAATGATGGAAGAGCTATTTTAGCTGAATTGTTTGGCCGATATTACAGGAAATAGAATAACCAGTGGTAGCACATAATGTGTGGCATCTTCTGTCACCTGACTAAAAATCTAATGAAAATTTATATTAATTTAAAATACAGCTTGGAAAAAATGCAGAGGAATGAAACATATTCATTTGTCACATGTAGAGATGTGTACACAAAATTGTGGAGAAAGATCCTTAAATTTGTCAATAGGAATGCATTTATATTCATCTTGATTTAAACTTAGAAAACTTGTCACCAGATTTCTGACTAGAAGTTTGTAATTAATTGTAAACTTAGGTCTCTCACTAATGGCAGGTTGCTTTAGAAAGATGGTAGAAGGGTAAAGCTTTGCTCTTTGAAAGTTTTCTCTTGTATGTTGTTGATTGGGGTTGTCTTTTTAATTAGTAGTGGGTTTATTTAATTTATTATTATTGAAAATATTATCAGTTAGAATAAAACTGTGTATATAACACCTATATATTATTTTTGCTACCTGTAACCAAATCTACGTGTTTGATTTAACAGGTTAACAGTTTGGATCAGAGAGATGACCTTTTGAAGCTTGCAGAGTTTAAATTAATTCTGATGTCAGCTGCTCTGAAAATGTTATCAGATGGTTCAATGAATGCTTCAGTCAAACTGGCGAACTGTACATTAGATGATAAAAGACCATCAATCCAGAAGGCTACACCAAGGTCTGTAATTTTACATAATTTACTGTTTATTAGAAATGTTTCAATTTTATTAGTATTCTGTTAAAACCACAATTGTTTTAGTGTAGGGGTTCTTAAAGTACGTGTTACTGTGGATTTATGTGTCTTACTTGCCTTTTCTTCCACATATCTTTATGAGAGACCGATATAAATGCTAGATACAAAAAATTAAATAAACTGAACTTTAAATATTAATCTAATAAATGCACATAGAAAACAATTCCTCTTTCCACTTTAATGAAATGCTAAATAAGACTGAGATGATGTTTCATGAATAGTAACAAACTTCAGTAAAGTGTAGTACTTCTGATATGTAAATGAGGAATTATGTTCGTTTGACTTGTTAAAATTATGAACACCCTTAGTTGCCAGTGTATGGGATTCCAGTTAGTTTTAAAGTTATATAAAATTTGTGTTAGTGTTTTTATTGGTCGTGTTTTAAAATCAATAGTATTACTTTTTAAATTCAGTCTTGTTAATGGATTGCAGCTGGGATGAGAATCTTGAGTGTTTTTCAGTATTTGTTGCTGGCTCTTTATTGTTACATTAAATGCCTCCTTAACTGTCTTTCAGAATGCTGGAAATGAAACATGGATTTGAAAAGAAAGTTATGGTGGATATAAACTACAAACAGGGGAGAGATGGCACTATTCTTGATGTTATTGCTCAAGAGATATACCTTTGTGCAAGCATGGAGTTTCTAATTACTGTAGCAGATATATTCCTAAAGGCTAATGCAGAGAGTGCTGCTGCACAGAGAAATCTCAAACAGTCATTACCTTTAAAGGACCAAGGTATATACCAGTATATACTGGAAATAGTTTAAAATTTGTATTTAAATATCAGCTTAATTTTGGTTGTAATTGTAATACTATGTAAAAAATATAATTCTCTTTTTATGCTATTTCCTATGTTTATGTGTATAGAACAGCTTCCTCTAACCATTGATGTTGCTTTCTTTGCATCATGGAAATAGATTCATGACCTTTAGTCTTTGTTTCCAAGTGAAGTCTTGTCTTACTAGACAAAGAAAATACATAAAAATGTATGTTTAAAATAAAATGGGAAGAATAATGAAGCGTGTTGCACTTACACATGGAATCAGCCTGCCTGATATTGCTGCCTAGAAATGTTGTCATTTCTTTTGTCCACTGATGTGCATTTCTTCCTACATCAGAAAACAGATTTTTAGATTGAGTACCTGACATCAAAAACTGGTCCATTCGAGCAGGAAATACTCTTTTTTTCTCCTCAGGTGTACCAAAGCAAGTCCCTGCTTTTTTGGTGGTGTTTTCCTGTGCCCTAAATACTGTAGTTGTGTTCTTCTCAGCCAGGCCTGTTATGATTATTTGCTGATGATCAAAGTCCGAACAGATAAGGAAGTCTTATATGAAAGTATATTTTTATTGCAAGTGGTTACATTAAGCATCAGTAAATGCTGCATTATTGTCCTGTGGAAAAATGTGGGTTTGCTACTCCAGAGAGCAGAAAATGTGCCCAGCATCAGTCTTATCAGAGTTGGCAGATGTAGGTATGGAGTGAAGCTGATAAATTTGTTAATGTCAGAGATAGTAACAGTGGTGATACTGTTACCCTTTTCATTTTGACAGAGAAGCTTTGTGGAATCTTTTGTTGTACCCGAGAGTAATTAGATATTAATTGGTTTTGTGCCTGCAATGAAGAGCCTAGAAAGAAATAAGTCAGTTGCAGGGATCTACAAATTTGCTGACACTAGTTATGCTAGATCTTACCCCTAAATAGTTTAGGCCTCCCCTGTAAGTTACAAGAATTAAATAACTACTGTAATTAATATTATTAAGTATAATAATTATAAATTAATATTAATAATTAAGTCACAACAAGCAAATAATTGAAATGTAATCTTTGAACAATCAAACCAATGTAATTTATATTTCTGAAGCACCTGTGCAGCCTGTATCTACGATGGAAATGAACATTGTTGTTAAAAACCCGGAGATTGTGTTTGTGGCTGATTTAACAAGAGGTGATGCTCCTGCGTTGGTGGTTACAACACAGTGTGAGATGTTCATTAAAAATAGCCCTGAGAGGTACAACATGACAGCTGCTGTTAAAGAGATACAGATGAAAGCATGCCCATTTCTTCCAGAAGAAAGGAAAGGGAACATTACTACGGTGAGTTTGCTCACTACGGTGAGTTTGTGTGTATTTAAAAGGTGCTGTGTAAGTTACACTACTAAAATACAAGTATTTTTGGAATGTTCTTCATTAAAATGTATACTACAGATATATGAGTAAAATTTGGTGGTGAACGTTTTGTTGATTTTATTCTCTTTTATCTGATATGCCTAAAGCATCATCTTGATCTATGGCATTGGGGTTTGCTTTGTATGACAAGGTACAATGAAGAACCCCAAGGAGTAAAATGTTAATTATCTTTCATATCCCACGTAACCCAAATAAATAGAATTTTTTAAGTGTATGCTATTTCAAATGCAGTATAGTAAATTTGGAATGCTGTCAGTCTAAAACTTTGTATTAAATAACTATGTAAGAGAATAACAGTGTCACAGAAAAATGGGAAGTGCATATTATGAAATAGTTTACTTACTGTATGTTGTGCATCGATTCCTTTATGTTAAGGTCCACAGATCTGTTATATTAATGCTGCCTGTTTATATTTTGGCAAGAAAATCAGACTTGCTAGTTACTGGCCAGGTGGAAGTGCATTGACTCCTGGAGCTTCTTTCAGCTTTTCTGCCTCTACAGCAGACTGTACCTCAGTTAACTCTGTGATGATATTTTAGCATCAGAGAAAAAATTTAAATATCCAACAGTTACACATGTCCTCAGACCACAGATGAATTTTGAAGAGCAAATGTTTTCAGCTCTCTGTTAATGCCTGCTTACTTACAGAGTGGTGTAGGAAAGATCAAAGCTATAAGCAGAAAGGACTGGGGCTTCCCCTTCATCTCAATTTCAGGTAGAATCATAGCAGCTCAGTTTACTCCTTGGGTGTACACAATCTTTAATTGCACTAAAATGTTAACCTAGTCATTTAGAAAGTGATGCACTTGGCACTGATAGCCCCAACACAATACAAAGATGTTCGACATCCGTTCTTGTAGTTGACAAACATGGTATAAATGTGACTTTCTTTGTAGAAAGCTATTGAAAGGCTTCACACCAAGTTTTCCCTTGTTCCCAAGTTTACAGGAATATCTTCTGATGGAATCTCTTATCTCAGACTGTAGGAACAGGGAAAAAGGCCTGAATCTGACAGGATGCTTGTGCTATAGATAGGGAAAAAAAACTTCATAGGACACTGGTTTTAGTGCTTAAAACAGTACCTTCCTTGAAAGATTCAGAAAGTTCTTGAGAAAAGTCAAAAAAAAAAATAGATTTTACCTGCAGGTAGCAGCATAACTGCTCCTTTTTAAAACGTGTGTAAGCAAACCTCTGAAGCCAGGTTTTCTAAACAATTTAATTTTAGTCTGGTAAAGTAATTGGGTTACATGAATTCATCCTTTTGATGACAAAATTATCAAAACTTAAAGAGACCTTCAGTATCATTTAGTCCAGCTGTCAACCCAGCACTACCATAGTCACCCCTAAACCATATCCACAAGTGCCCTGTCCAGACGCCAAGTAGGGAAACTAACCTCCAGATTAAAAATAGCACCAATGATGAGGGTTTTTTTGTGTATTTCTCACAAGTGTGTTGGTCTAAAGAGGAATATGTTATTTTTCATTCCTGAATATAATAAAGAGTAAGAAAAAAAGGTAATTTGAGCAGTACAGTATAAAATAATATTGTGGACAAAAGCTTCTGTTAGATCAAATTCATTTGGGGAAAGTGTGGTCAAACTGATTCAGAGTATATCTATGCCTCCAGCATCTGATGCAGACATGGAGAGAGATGTCAGAAAAGATTGCAAAATCAATATGGTTTGAAATTATAGTTTTTGAAAGACTTACTATCCTAGATAGGGATTGGAGAGCAAATTTTCATATCTGAACAGTGTCAGGTAGAGTCTAATTACATCTGAGTGCTCTGTTAATAGCATAGCACTGATTTTGTTTATAGCATACCTCTGATTTGGTAAACTTCGTCAAGTTAAAACGTTCAGGGACTGACTACCAAACAAAGTTGGAACAGAGTGGTTGTGATTCCAACAGTTACATTGTTATTCAGGAAAACTGTAACTGTGTTGTTGCTGTGTTGCAACTGAAAAACTGGTTCTCAGAAGTCAGAGGCATGGTGGTGCAGTGCATTGAAGGCATCTGCAGACTTTACCTAAAAAGTGGAGTTACTGAAGTGTAATGTGTTTTACTGTAGCTGACATTTCAATCTTTAATGATAATTCTGGATACTTTTTTCTTTCAACATGTTTTTAGTGTTCAGGTTTCTCTTAATTTTGAAGAACGAAATAATGGTAAGTTTTCTTCAGTACTTGTGTCATAGGTTAGCAAGCATAGTCCCGGAAGGGACATCCTTGCTAAGGGGTGCTTACAGTTTCCTCTGGGAACTGATAGAACCTATCAGCTGGCCAGTTTGAATATGGACAATTCTCTAAGCCACTTAAAGTTGTGATCACCTCTGTGATCCACATTTAAGAATAGGCAAACTCCCCCTCCAAGCTCTCTCTCGTTTCCGGCGCTGGCACAGGTGGCTGCAGGGCCCGAGCAGGGCTCAGTGGGCCCGGCCAGGCCCTGCTTGGGCCAGGCCGGGCTGGGCCACGGCCATCCTGAAGCCATGGACCTGTTCCAGCCGTGGAACCCCCCCCCCACTGCCTTGCCATGGGCAGCCGGAGCGGCTCGGCTCTTCCCCCTCTCCACTGCGATAAGAAAATTCAACATTCCAGCTGCAAAGCTGCAAGGCTGAGGTGAGATTAACCCTTTTTATTGCTGTGAAGAGCTGAAAACCTGAGGGAAGAGAGAGAGGAGATGCTTAAAGCTGAAATTCTCTTGTGAAGCTATGATATATCAGAGTATCCTCTTGTAATTTCATGAAGATATGGGGGGTGGAGTGTTCAACTTGTGAGCAGAAGCACCTGCGTGGAGATAGGCAGATGCTGACGCAGCTGTAATTTCATGAGAAGTTTGGACAGGGAGAGATGAACCAGGTGAGGACTTCTGCTCCAAACGGGAAAGGAGAAAACCTCAGTTCCTAGAGATGCTCCCAGGGATAGTCCTAAAGATGAAGATGATGAAGACCCTTTGCTCCTAGGGAAGGAGAAGGGCCTCTGTTTTTGTTTCTGAACAGCTCAACCTTAAAATTGTACCCCAAAAAACTTCAAGAGTGGACCCTCGAAAGCAGTTGCGGGAAAAGCTGCAAGTCGGGGGAAAGGACTCACACGCAGGCAGAGAGACTCCTCTTCCTAAATGGACTGAACAATATTTGGAAGTGGGCGGCTGTCTCGTTGTGATAATGTTTTCATAGCATGAGCAAGAAGAGACTTCTCTTTCTAAATGGACTGAACAAGGTTATTATGGAAGTGGTAAACAGACTGAACATCTTAAGGGTTGTCTTTGAACATTGTCAGTGGGAGAAGGGAGGAAGGTGGGGGGAGGAGGAGAGTTCTGAAGGTGGTATAATTTTTTTTTTTTCCCTGTTTTAGGTCTGTTAATAAACTTCTTTATATTCTTTCAAGTTTGGTGCCTGCTTTGCATTTCTCCTAATTCTTATCTCACAGCAGATAAACAGTAATGAGTATTTTGGACCAAACCACTACAACTTGTTATGTGTATGATTTCAAAGTAAGTTTTTAAAAATAGTTTTTTCTCTATATGACATGTGTTTTTACTTTATTGTGTAGGTATTGCAGCCTTGTGACTTCTTCTTTGAAATGAAACAATCGGGTACTAATCCACAGACAGCTGATCTAACGATTAAATCTCTAACAATAGAAGTAAGTAGACGTCTATTGTGTTTTTAGTTTTCTACTTCGCACTCAGCAGGCTATGAAATTGCTTCAGGAATGACTGAAGTGGGGAATTGTTCCTGTTCTTCATTAGGCCACCTACCTGTTTAAGCATGTCAAAACAAATAAAATTGAAAATGAACAACTCTGTCGCTATGCTTCGGCTTTGAAATCTGTGTTTTATGAAATGGCATGGTGTGCAGAGATAAGTTTTGAAGTGCTCAGATAGATCATTGAATGATGTAGTTTAGAAAGCTTCCATCTGGAAATAAGGTAGGGGCTGAAAATCTGAAAAGATCGAACTACAGCTTGTGGAAGGGAATTATTTTCAAACAAGAGAGCCCTGTAGAAAACTCAAGTGTTTTGTTATTGTAACATACTCATTATACTTTTGTGTCTGAAAGTAGCTGTTTCTGTACTAGATTCTCATTTCCAGTTATTCCAATTTCTTATTTGTAGGTTTCACCAATAATCATAAACACAGTAATTACTATTACGTCAGCCCTTTATCAAACTGCAGAAACAACAGAAGAAGAGATTAGTCAAATTCCTCCTGACTTGTGGAATAAGAAAGATATAAAAAATCTGAAAATGTGGTTTCTTGAAGAGACAAATGAAAATGAAGATAAAAATCCAACCACTGAACTGGTTCCTACAGGAGAGTCATTGAAAATTAATATAGAATCTGTTTTTCTAACACTTGAAGCTGGAGTTGGGCACAGAACAGTACCAATGCTTTTAGCCAAGTCCTCATTTGCTGGAGAAGTCAAGAACTGGAGTACTCTAATCAACCTGCATTCTCATCTTGAGCTAGAGGTGAGGAATCCTACATAAAGAAACCAGAGTTTTTC
Organism: Corvus cornix cornix; assembly: GCF_000738735.6. NCBI lineage: Eukaryota > Metazoa > Chordata > Aves > Passeriformes > Corvidae > Corvus > Corvus cornix. Next base: position 40,918,188 of record NC_046357.1, on the reverse strand, counting down.
GGGATGCTAAATCCCACTGTCTAAATGTTATATACACGTTATTTAGACAAGAAAAGAAAAATAACCCTCATATTTGATGACTAAACTCCTACAGGTATGTGTTGTGGGAGCACGATCGGAATGAGGTGTTAAGATAGTTAAATTAAAATGAAAATCTAATGCCTCAGATGTAATGATAATTAATGGCACAGTAATTGGTGTTATGCAGCCTCACATTTACGCTCTTTGCAAGTTCCTAAAGAACTTGCATCAGAACCTGTTGCATCAGTATTAAATGTTGGAATGGCAACGGGCTAAAACTCTCTAATAATCTTAAATTAAAATTGCAATAGAATATATCATGTGTTGTTTCTATAAAATACAAAGTAGTTCAAGTATTGTTCATAAAACACCCAAACTGACTCATATTTGCAAATTAGTGACATAAAATTCAGTGATTGTTGTAGGTAGATTCTTCCTTATTTATAGTGCTTTTGAATTCCAGTGCCTACTGTTTAAGGCAAAATTATATTTTAAGTGGCACAATTTTTACCACTTTTTTGGACCGGGGACTTTACAGTAGAGACTTTACTGCCTCATTTATTTTTCTAATGTGTTTGTTTCATCTTATGGTGGCAGCTGAAAGTGCAATCTGATTATGAATATTTTAGATTACCAAAATAATTAATATACTTGTAAATCAGAATTTTTAATTTAAGTTTTATGTAAATTCCTAACTGCTTTCTGGATTTTGATAGGTACATTATTTTAACGAGATGTTTGGCGTGTGGGAACCTTTGCTTGAACCGCTAGAAGTTGAGAAGACTGATTTATTCAAGCCATGGATTCTTGAAATCAAGGTATAGTTTCCAAAGCTGAACTCACATATTGCATTTCAGTACCTTAGAAAAAACAAATGCTCTCCACCTTTCATCTAACAGTTTTGTTCTTTCTTGTTGGTTACTGAGAGTTTTTTCACAAGTAGTGAATGAAACTTGGACAAGGAAATACCCAGACTCCCACATCTGTGAAATATTGTCTTTCAGGTGGCAAAATTTTATTCACGTTGCGCTAGGTAATCGTAATGGCTTTATATCAGTTTTTCTGTTAGGCCATATGCTAATGATGCATTCAGTGACTTTGGAAAGACAAACCACTGCTCTTGTTCTACAGTAGTAGGTGTAGCAGAATTGTATTGGAAAAACTGATAGCTGTTGAGCAGCACAAAGAGTCCTGTGGGAATAGTGCTCTTACCACTTCATTTTCATCTTTCGTGGAAATAGTCTAGCCTTTATCTATGGATGGGAGGTACCTTTTGTTTTTCCTCCTTCTGTCTTAACTGTTTTATTTAATTGTTTTCTGACTTTTTTCGAAACTGTTCAAGTATTTTTAACCTGAGACATTGCTCAGAATAGAAAACCCGCCCTTTTCTTAGGACTATTATTATCAAAAACTTCCTACAGTAATACTCACAGAAGGATAAAGATTATGGACTGGGATACTGCATTTAAGAAACTGCTATTAAAAATATCCCTGACAATTTTCCATAAAGGTACGAGACCTAATGCAGGAGAAAGGTAGAAGATAATGAGTAAAACCTCATGTCTTCTCACCCAGATATGAAATACAACATTTAGAAATACATAATTTCCAGAACTGTTGGAGGCTGGAGAAATGTATTCCATCAGATTTTTTTTATTTTTTCTTTCAATCAAATGAAAACAAAATAGTTATTTAATTTGGAAACATATAAAGACTAAATTTGGGGACTGTTTTAACACTAGGAAATCAATTATATGTAACTTCTTACACAGTGTTACTTAATAGGTTAAGATGAATGTTATCACACAGTATTTACTGGATATGTTAGTAGTTACTATATATTTTCTTTACTTTTGAATAATCATAAATTTAACTACTGTTACAGGAATTTCATTGACTTCCTGAATATATATAATATTATATATATATATATATATATAATAATAATATATTCCTGAAAATATATAATTTGTCTCTTGTCTTATTTATTCTCTCCCTCTTTCATTTTTATTGGAGAATTAAAAACATGAACAACAACAACAAAAAAGAAAACCATGGCAGGACATAGGTATGGGAAAGGGAGACATAGAAAGTCTTGAGGTGAAACTTTCTTCTACAGAATGAGTGGTCAGATGAGAATTCTTTAAACATCTCCTTTCAGATGAAGAAGGCTAAAAAAGCGCTGTATGAATCAGATGAAGAAGAAGAAGAGACCTACAAAGTTCCAGAATATAAAACAGTAATAAATGTTTCCTCAAAAGACCAGCTCAATATTACACTTTCCAAGTTAGGACTGCAAATGTTGAGTAACTTGGGCACGGTAAGAAAGATTTCTTAACTATGCAGTGTTAGAATTGCTAGATGAATGTTTGCAGAGATCATCTTGGTGAAGTCTTATTCAGTATGTTGGTTTTGTATTGATTCTTTGCTTTCTAGGCATTTGCTGAAGCAGCTAGTCAAACTTCAGACATCTTCAAAAAAGACCGAGCACCTTTTGTAATAATCAATTCTTTAGGACTTCCCATCACAGTCTCGCCTAGTGATTCCTTCAGTGTCCTTAATGTTGAATTTGGAGCAAAACTATTTCATTTAGAAGACAGAGAGTGTTTAAATATGGAATTTGTCAGAACTAGAAATGAGAGTGACCAGTTCACAGCAATGACAACACTGAGTAGGAAGAGATTTTACATTCAGATCTGTAAGTTCCAAAGTTCATACATCTCCTGTTTTTATAAATATTTATCATGTGTAATACAGTGTCTTGTACAGTTCAGTAAATTTTGGAGGACTACATAACATGAAAGGAGTGTTTCTAGATGTGTGGCAGTATTTGAAATCTTGCTTTAGCCTTTACGGCTAAATATGCTTCTTAATTTTTGCAGCCTAGGTTTTCTACTGTGATAAATGATTTATGTAACAATCTTTATTGCAGTCAGATATTTGTTTGCATTGATATGTTATTGCAGAATTCAACTGCTCAAAATAATTTTTGTTTTAGAATTGATTCCTGTATATATGTGTGTTTACAGAAGTTACTCTTAAGAGGGATGTTTTTAAAAAAAAAAGTTTTAAATAATTTTAAACAAACCACAGTTAAAGCTAAAATTAAAATTTAACTGTTTTTAATGGTGTTTGTGTTTACAATTTGAAGTGATTTATTGTAGCAATTGGCAGTTTTTAAAACTCGACCATATGACGTACTAGTTGAATTGTTTTTACAATATAAAAGCTGTACCTTGTTAATAAGCCATTGTAAACATTGTAAACATTTCCTGTGAGGCACTAATTTTATTTGCAGTAGCAAAACCCACTTAAATGTTTGAGTGATGGACCCATTTGCTCTTTTCCTTGTAGCAAAAAAAGAATCTTTGCCGTTTCCTTAGTAACACTGCAAGAGCAGCGTATTAAGAGTGCTGCTTGCCCTTTTTCATCTGACGGGCATTTTTTTATTATTAGATTGAATGACAGAAAATTCTATTGAATGCACATTTTTGTCTTTCAGCTCTTTCTTTATGCTCCTTTTGAGTGTTTCATGTCTCATCTCACAAATTCTAGGTCCGCATAATCATTCTGCTGTGGAAAAGATTCCATTGACAAAAGTGGGTCGATGTATTTACAAAGTGCGACACGAGGAATCGGGTGTTGAAAGGTCCATTGTCTGCCAAATTGACACTGTTGAAGGAAGCAAGACGATAACTATACGTTCCCCTGTTCAGGTCATTATATATCCATAATGTATTAATTAAATTTTTTAATGAATGAAATGATGATGAATGAATGATCCTGTAGTCTTCAAATAAACATTGAAAAAACATACTTTAAAAATTTAACTGAATGGTCCATATAACTTTGCTTTGTGTTTGATTTTTCAAGAATAAAAAGCTTGTTCAAAGTGACAGATGGGTTGGATGCAGGTAGACATCAATCAGATTTTGGATCAGGGTAATTCATTAGTAATGTTAACTAATACTGGCTCTAATTTTGTTCTTGAGCTATTTGCTTTGTATGAAGGGATCAAACTTCTTTTAATCTTACCTTGGTTCCATAAGTTATCCTTCAATCAAGGTTATTTCGTTTCTTTCATCCTGTACCATTGATATGTTAATTTAAAATTTAGTACAGTGTCAGTTGAAAAGTGAGACCTTCAAGTGTATATGTCTTTTGATTGAATAGTGTTTTCGATAGACATTATGTGGTTTACAGCTACAGTGATGAATCAGATATTACAGTTCTATAGTGATAGTGCTCTTGTTTCATTTCAGTTGCTTTTTTTCATTCAAAGTGGTTTATGACTTGATTAATAACAAAATTTACTGTTTGGTTCTTTTTAAATTTTTTATTTCTAAGAGCTAATTAATGCCATTAAATTAACCCTGAAATAAATAAAAAATAATGTTTGCAAGAAAGATAACTGCATGCCCCTGAATGATAATGGACATTACTGATTTAACCTTAAACTTCTGACTTCCCTTACACTTTCACTTTATGGATTTTTGAACCTTGTATCTATTATACTTTTAGGAGACCACTGTTCGGAAAGGTACCATATAGTTGAGATTTAGTTGCCTTTGGTTTTTCAGTCTTGTGTTTCTCCTTGAAAAGCATTTTGCAGTTAATGTATTTATTTCATAAACAAAATACAGCATCAAACTGCACAACCAGATAATTTAAAAAGATTTGCTGTTTTAGAGACAGTTCACCTGAAATACTGACCTTGAGTGGTAAATGGGTAAAATGAAAACCAAGACTTCCCATTCTTGCTTTATTAAGCTCAAAATACTTTGTCCTTACAGTTTTTCCTAATGTGTGTTGCTGGATTTTTATTTTACATAGATAAGGAATCACTTTTCAATCCCGTTAAATGTTTTTGAAGAAGGAAGATGTTTAGGGACTGCTTCACCAGAAAATGAATTCAACATACCCTTTTCCTCTTACAGGTACTTTGCTGTATTTTTCTTTTATTGTGGAATATGTTTATTTATTTTTTATTATTGTATCCATACAATTATGCTAAAAAAATTGTTTACCCTTGCTACCTAATACTGAAAAAATACTGTGCTCTCATTGTTGGATAGGATCTTCTCAGGGCAGGTAGTCTTAAGCTAAAATTTTGAAATCCATTTTTATGAACAAGTTAAATTAGCTAAGCTACTTTAAGAATCTGAGCTCAGGTACTTCTGGAACACAGTGATTGTAATTCACACAGTACACTTCTTAGTGGGGTGATGTTTGGTGAATTAGTGCAGTTTTGGTTTTTTTCTGAAAAGGCTTCTTTTGATTTTTTGATTCTGAAGTAAAAGATTAAAAGATATACACTTAAACTCTATCAAAGATGTAAAAGAAGACTCATCACCTTAGAAAAACTTGGGTTACAGCATAGCTATGTTATTATCACATTCAATCTAATAACAAAGCTGCAATGAGTTTGCATGTACATTTTAGCTGAACTATCACCAAGTTTTAGGTAGGTAGGTTTGCTTTAATTTTTTTTTTATGGTTGCAGAGACTCTTTCCTCCTTCCGTTTTCCCCCAAACACTCTCCTAATTTTTTTACAATGAAAGCTTTGTATCTTCTTCATTACTTAAGTTACATTTTACTGTAGATTCATTAATTCATTGATATTTTAACTATCTGTATTTCATTAATGAGATTTAGTGATGTTCTGATTCATTGCACAGATGAGTTCCACTAGGCAGTCAGGAAATGTTAAAACAAATCTTCAGTGAGGAGCAGCTGTATTAGATTAAAGCTTCTGCCTTATAAAAGCCATGTATGTAAATAATCCATGAACTAACTTGATGTTTTATGGGACTGAAAAGAAGGGCACTTTCTGCGTATCTGTTATAGGAGTAAGTTGTTGATCCAGACCTTTAGCTTAGAACAGGAATAGAGCAGCACATGTAAGGAAATTCAGTAGTCTCTTCATAAGAATCTCCAATAACCCTTTCTTTGTAAGGGAAGCGTGTGGAGGTATGGAACAAAAAACCCCAGCTGTTACAATAGTATAAACTCTTGGGACCCAGTCCATCTTTTGATTCCTCCTTTAATCAAGATAAAGGCAGGCAATAAATTACTGCCGGAAATCTTCCTAAATCCAAATAATATTAGACTGTCCCTGTTGCATATTAAGTGTTAATATGTCCCGTATTAAGTGTCTAAAAATGTTTTCATTTACAGATCCATACTGAGTTTGCAACCACTAGCCAATGAAAACGGAGTGGGTGGAGAATATGATATGTGTGAAGGAATTACATTTGATGATATTATGAAAAATGTTGACAGTTTATTGCAAAGGAAATGCCAATCTGTGAGGTCAACTAACCACTCACTTATCATCAATATTGTTCCTGTAAAAGATTCATTGATGACATCATTATGTGCAGAAGATGAATGGGATTTTCCGTATGTTGTGCATTTATGGCCTTCTGTTCTTCTCCGCAATCTTCTTCCTTATCAAATAACTTATTCTGTAGAGGTAATTACATAATGCTTGAATTTTAGTAATGTTTCCCACTTATAATGTTAAAGCTGGTTGAAATGGAGATTAGAACAAAGGGATTCTGATGGAGTATTTGTGAAGCAAGTTCACAGGTCTTAAAAGGGCATACATCTTACATAGTCTAATAAAGTCTGTATTTACAGAATTGAAATATTACCACAGAATGTGACATGTGGCGTTATTAAGCCATTCTTTAGATATATGCAAAGTAAAATGTAGCACTGTACAAGTTTGGCCCTGTGAGAGTCACTCAGTTGCTCCAGTGCGTCTTGAGCCTAATTAAATAGTGCAGCTTTTCCTGTGAAGCCTGCCTCAAGTGGATCACCCTGTGTTAGCATTTTATGTGCAGTCACTGACTTTCAGCAGTAGCATTATTTTAACAAATTCTCATAGGCCTGCCTTTTTTGCCAGGTTTTGGCTTGAATTGCAGCCTAGTGCCAGACTTCAAGTTCTTTCCAGATGAAATTAAACAATTAGGTGCACTTTGAATGTTAGCAGGCATTCTTTCCAGTGCCAGATGAGAGACAGTCTTGAGTAAAATACCTAAAACATGCAGTGTAGACATTGATTCCTCAGCACTATATGTTTCATTCTATGGATCTGGTATAATTGTGTCCCACTCCTTATTGATATCACTTAGGATAATAGAAATACAGTTGGGAGACAGATTTTTTTTCAGATGGTCTTAATATTTAGTATTTGACCTCAAATATTAGAATCTAATAGTAAAACTTCATCACAAATAAACAATTACTATGACTGGAGACCGTAGCTTGTACCAAATGTATGGAAGTAACAGGCTCATCTTTGTATGTCTCTTACGAATTTAAATTTAGCGAAGAAAGTACTGTGTTGAGAAAATTTATCACTTAAGAACATATGTGTATTTGAATTTGGTGACAGATGGGCTTTTGATGATGAGCATTGATTACCATGCATTAGGGTTCTCTTTGCAAAATATTGTTTTAAGGTAGATGTTTAGGAAAGTAACATAGTTAAATAACACAAAAGATATTTTAAAATTGTGCCTAATAACTTCTGTCATAATTTTTAAAGCTAGCTAAAACATAAAAGTTGATATGAATTTTGTGTGTGATTCATGTAAATGTATCCTGTTTGGTGTCTGCTTGTCTTTTTAAGGGAAATGGGAACAAATATGACACTTTAGAAGAAGGATGTTCAGTCCAGATTCATAATGCAGTCTTGGACCAAACAAAACTAGATTTGCAGTTGCTTAACTATCTTGATCAAAACTGGAGAAGCGAGTACCATATAAAAAGCAATCTGCCTGATATCAGCTTCACAACATTTCACTGTGTCACAGAGCTGGATAAGACTGAACTGGATATTGCTGTTCACGTGACCTACACAACTGGGCAGATGATTATAGCAATTCACAGTCCCTATTGGATGGTGAATAAAACCGGTCGAATGTTACAATACAAAGCTGATGGTATTCACCGCAAGCATCCTCCAGATTACAAAAAGCCCCTCCTTTTTACTTTCCAGCCTAAAAACTTCCTTCAAAATAATAAGGTATTGTATTTTGCAAATCTGACAGCCCTGTACTCCCTTACGTTGTTGTATGAAAGCATTTTTACACTTTAAAATTTATTTACTCTATCCTATGCTCTGTAAAGGGCATGAAACCTATAATATCTCTGTCTAAAAACAGTGTTCAAAATGAGTGTTGTCAGATATGCTTGAGATACGAAATTTACATTGTCAGAGGTGTTGTTAAGAATGAGATCCTCACTTTGAAAGAAAAAGGTCACTGAGAAGTGTTTTCTAAATAAAACAATTTCATTTTAGATTTAAACTGTCAGTAAAGGTTCTTACTCCAAATAAGACGTAGAAATTGTGTAGGAAATGTAAAGCTGGGGTACTTGAAAAATGAATGCTACTTGAAAAATGAATACTTGCAATGGTGGTTGGTAGATTGGTTCTGGGTTCATAGAATGCTAAGGTTAAGTTTACCGTTTGAGTTTCCTGAGTTTTTTAATGCTGAATGTTACTGATGGATGAATGAGAGAGATTACAACTGTGCATTGATTTTCCTTTGAAATTTTAATTATGATAAGTTTTTTAAAGAATCTTTATGTGATGCTTCCTCTGGAGTGTCTTACACTTAAAATGCTTATTTCACATAGGTTATAACTAAGCATGGTGGAAAATACCATGTGAGATGATACTGGCAGTTGTTATGTCCTGACTTTTCAATAAAAACACCAGTATTTCCATTTATGTTTATGCGTACTTTATATATAATTTTAAATGTTGTAGTGACTTGTAAATTGAAAATTAATTCAGGGTGCTTCTTCACAGGTACAACTTAGGGTAACTGACAGTGAACTGTCTGATCAGTTTTCATTGGACACTGTTGGAAGTCATGGTTCTGTGAAATGCAAGAGTCATAAAAAGGAATATCAAGTGAGTTAAATTTATCTTTCAAATTCATTATTTTCACAAGATATAAATGGGGTAAAAATGTGTACTTAAAATAATGTCTTTCTGTTCACAGGTTGGTGTCACCATAAACAACAGCAGTTTCAATATTACTAGAATTGTAACCTTCACTCCATTTTTTATGATTTCAAATAGAAGTAAATACACTTTGGAAGTAGCTGAAGAAGGCAAGGAAAAGTGGATTCCCATTGTTTTGCAACAGGTAAACTTATAATGGAACCTATTCCAAGTTTTGTCTCTAAAGAAAAAAAACTGGTTTGAGCACTCACTGATGGAAAACATGAGCCATGTATGTGTCCCATGACAATGCCTGACTATACCATGCTTTTTCAATAAATGACCTGTGTCCTTTACCATTTCTCAGTGTTGCATTAGGACATACTGTAAAGCTGGTTTACATTGTAATTGGAATTTTTCATTCTGTCACCTTGCATCATAAGTAGTATGAGGAGACTTATATTATATTATGAATGTATTAGCTTTCTGCAGTGGCACTGGAGCTTCTGTTCAGTTTAGCAGTAGTACATGGTAAAATATTTTGACTGACCTGGTATGCATGAAGCCACTTTGGTATGGGAAGAAATTCCCTCACATGGATCAGTTCAGAGAGATTCAAATTGATCTTCTGGATCTAGTCTCTCTTCTGCTTTTAGGTGCTCAATGTGTACTTCCTAGAAAGGCATCCTTGGCCCTCAGGCCAAGTGGTGTGAAAATGGGTTTTAGGGCTTTTGTCTGTGCTGCAGAGGTGGAGCCTATTGCAGACTTGTGTGCATCTTGACTGGTTGCACTGCAGTATCACACAATTATGTTTTGTATGTGTGTTGAGTCTTTGGGCCATTCTGCCTTCCTGCAGTACATGTAGGGAAAGCAGTGCTTGTTTAGGGTAGTGTTGGAGGTTTCTTAAAGCTGCAGTGCTTTCTGGGAAGGGTGAAATCCCCTTTCCACTCCCCTTCCCTCTTTAAGAGAGCATTATCCAAAACAGAGTTTAACATAACAAATAGCATGGTTGAAGGCCCAGCTGATTTCCTTTAGAATCCTAGAAGTACAGGATTGTTAAACTTGGAAAAGATTTCTAAGATAATGTATCAAGTCCAACCACTAACCTGGCACTACCATAAATAAACCACCACCACTAAGTAGATCCCCAGATAACATGTCCACAGTTTTTTTTAACACTTCCAGTAATGGTGATTTCACCACTTCCCTGGGCAGTGTGTTCTAATGCCAGACTTCCATTTCAGTGAAGAAAATTTTCCTGACAGACAATTTAAACATCCTCTGGTGCAATCTGAGGCTGTTTCGTTTGGTCCTGACGCTTGGAGACCACCCCCTGCTTTGCTACATCTTCCTTTCAGGCGGTTGTAGAGAGTGGTAAGGTGGCCTCTGAGCCTCCTTTTCTCCAGACTAAACAATCCCAGCTCCTTCAGCCACTCCTCCCAGGACTTGTGCTCCACACCCTTCAGCAGCTCTGTTGCCATTCTCCAGCGCCTCAATGTCAGCACTGTAAATACTCTAAGTTGTTACCAAAAATGCTTGCAAACCAAATTGCAAAAGTTAAAAGAATGTATTCAATCAGATTCCTAACCAGATCTTTCAGTAATTTTTTGGTACCTTCAGTACATGCTCCTTAGCTGTGCGTATTATCTTTAATGATACAGTCATTAGAGACATGCCATTAAGTAATATTTCAGTTACTGATGTTGATATGTTGTTCCATTGTGATTTTTGTTAAGTGTGCATTAAGATGTTTGGATCTTTAAATGTTGGAGTCAGTTCAGCTTTCCATTATGCTAATCATTATTTAAAAAAAAAAGTTTCTTTGCTTTTACTCAACAGTGGACTGTTTGACATAAGCCTACATGTTTGTTCTCTTTCCTAATATTCTTATGTTCCTCTGAACCAAACTTTTGCTTGGCCTTACATAGTTTTTGGGTTCTTTACATGTATGATTCCTCATCTAGTTCATTGGTAAAGATCTGAAATGACAATAGGTATAGTGTATAATAGTGTATATGTGGTGGTATGGGCAACTTCATATCTAATTTCGTACTCTTAGGAAATAGTCAGATGGTATTATTTCTTGTTTTCTGTTTTATATTTTATATATCTTCGTTATTAGAATAAGCTAAATTATTTACAGAAACTTCTGTAATTTCTGCAAAAACTACTCAAAGGTAATAGTTTTGAAAGTTGAAATACATCTGCATATATCCTCTCTAGGTTTCCTATGTTGGCTGTTTTATTCGTATGCCTACAGGATTTTCTAGTTTGTCCCACAAATGTCAGTGTTTCTTAGGTATTTCATAATTGTATTAATTAATCTTAGTCTTCTTTCAATTATAAAGTATCCAGGGAAGACTTGAAGATCTTGGGATCACTCCTAAAAACTTCTAAAAGGTTAGAATGGCAGTTTACCAAATAGAGCAGTACAGGTCAACAGAAGAATCTGTAAGCCATTCTATTCGCATTGTGTCCATATTTTTCCCCTTGATAGGCAGTCTCTAAAAATCCATATTGTGACAACCTGGTCTGCCAGGGTTGTTCTTTTGTAATTCAGTTGCCTAGTCCAGTATGTTTTTCATCTCTTCTAAATGTAGGTAGTATCAAGCCTCTATTGGTCTGTCTTTGGTCTATCTCTGTTCTTAATCCAGAACAATTTCCAGGAGGAAGTTTCCATCTGATTCTGTTGCTGAAATGGGGAGCTCTGCTGTTCTGCTAGTCTAGATTATTTTTTGAACTAATGCCTGTGATTTTTTTGAGTATTTCTCACATAACTCTCTTACATTAGGTCGATCTTGAAAAAACTAAGCAGCTTGCTGAAATGTTAATGCATATTTTGGCTTGCTCCTTTCTCCCCCTATTGTATTCTTGTCATTTTAAGTTAAGCAGAGCCTTTCCTGCTGATTTTTATTTTAAACACACTGTTCGTTCTATAGTGACAGATAACTTGTCTTTTCAGGAACAAAAGCAATTCTTATGTAGAACCAATCTCCTCTGAGACGTCTTCCCTGTCTGGAAAGCAGTAAATATATCAGAAACCTTAATCACTATTTTTAGAAAAATTCACCGTTCTTCAAAGATTGCAATAGAGTTTGTTGGACAGTGATTAGTGTGCAGTGGCTTGCTAAGGACAGTCTTTTGCATTATGTATAGTGCAAAGCAATTGATCAACATATATCCTTCGAGAAAGAAGATATTGCTGAAGACTGTTCATAACACCACTGCTAAATATAAATTAAAGATCCCACTGTGGGAGCAAAATTGTTGTGTAAATATAAGCACTTAGCAAGTGTGTGGTAAAAGGCTTGAAAATGACATCATTATGTGACACAATCTGGCTAAAGTCTACTACAAAAATTTAATCTTTCAATTCTCTGTAGTTGATTCTGTAATGTCTTGTTTAGCCAATCCTTTTCACTTATTTGGTTTGGATTTTAAACTTTCATTTACTGTTGACTGATTTTCCTTGAACGTCCTCTGGGCTCAAATAATTCCATGTTGAGACTTACTTGCTGTGTTTTATGGTAGTTTACAACACAGTTTAATTTTCCTTTGTCTGTGGGATACGTTGATGTAAATAACACCTTCAATCTTACCATTTAACTATATTTTTTTCCTTTGTCTTCCTGCTTCCTGTGGTGTGAGAAACAATGGGAAAGGGAACTTAGTGGCATGGTAAGTTGGTGAACTAGTCTTTCACCACTGAAGAATTAATTCTAGGATTCAGATGTAATTAAATATGGACATCTCATTTCTTAAACTATGTTAGAGAAAGATGGTTCTCAAATTTTGGCTGCTGCATGTCAACAGTTTGAAATACGGGAAAGACGGTCTATCTAAATAGACTTTGGCTCTTGATAGTTGAGAATTACTGTTAGTCATAGCTTGTTCTTGTGGCAGGACTCTATGAATTTTTTAGAGACTTTTCATTAGTTACTATTAAAACTTGTGTCTTCTCTACCCTCTGGTTGTATCCATTTAGCAAGTAAACGATGGAAGAGAGATTGTCTCTGAGATTTTTAAATCCATAATGGTTGTGATTTCAGTTGTGAATGTGAATAGCAGAACATGTGCTCTGCTTTAGCTGCCTAATGCTCCATACAGTATATATGTTTTATACCCACATACATGTGTGTATATGTACTTTTAAATATATATGAACCACTTTTAAAAGGACTGCTAGTAGCTGATGTCAAGTTACCCTGGAGTGGCATTTATGCTGATATCCTGTTTTGTCATTCCTTGTCACTTTAAGATTGATTTGAAATTTATACTTATTTGGAAAAAGGTTTGCTAATGGAAGAACAGTTTTATCTTTTTTTTTTTTTTTTTTTTTAAGCTTGGCATTTTCAATGTTGTATCTGTTTTATACTGGATTTTATGTACTTTATCCATTTTAAAGGTACTTCTTTGTGTGAATATGAAGTCTTACTGTTTTCACTTTAGCTCCTTAACTCCTCACTTTCTTCACTGTAGTCTGAATTATTTCTTCACTTCCTTTGAATTTATTGTATTCAGGTAAGTACTAACTTTTAGGTTTTTTTAATAGGGTTTCTGATCCAAATCAATACAGTTTTGAATAGAATTTAGTAGATGAATTTTGGGCTAATGTGAATTGTATTTGACGCCTCAGTTGTATTCTCACTTTGAAATTTCTGATTTTTCTTTTCTAGTGCATTCCCTTTTGGCCTGAAAATGATGCCAACAAACTGCTTGTTAGAGTTGAAAATTCTGATCTCCCTCCAAAAAAGATAAATTTTGATCAGCAAGAAAACTGTCTTTTACTGCATTTGGACAATAAGGTAACGTGTTGCCTTCCATGTTTACTTGTTAGGTAAAACAGCATTAATTCACTTTTTCGTTTTCATTCTCAAAACTGTTTTTTCTCATGCAATCAAGTATTGCAAAACCTTAGCTGAGGATAAGATTATGTTTATGCATTTTCATTCCCATGCTCTCTTTTTTGTCTGTGTACAGATATAAGTAGGTATTCTGTTTTAAATGCTTCTCTGGGAAGCAGTTCTACAGGAGCTAAAACGCAGATTGTTTTGCAAGTATTATTTGTGAGAAGTATTAATAAGCTCTAAAGTAACACTGAGTTGCTCTGAAAAGTAGCTTTGACTCCACTAAATTTACTTGTATGTTGCAGATAGTCTCATCTAGCAGTAGTTTTTAAGTAGGTGAGTGGTTTTTGTAGTATAATGGTCTTGAGGGCTTGAATGTGTGTGCTGGTAATAAGGAAGGTTCCTCTACCACCAGCCTAACTTTTCACAGTACAGAACTGCTGCATAGTTTTAATTACTAAGTGTAATACCTCCTACCTAGCATTTAGATCAAGGAAATATTTTGAAGATATGGTAAAATGGCTAGGTTTACTATATGATGGTTTCATCTTATGATGAGAGGAAAAGTTTTTCAAAATATTGAAACTACATTTACTTTGCTGGAAATCAATTCCACTGTTACTTACTTTGTAATAGCTTGGAGGAATTGCAGTGGACGTTAATCTGACTGAACATTCTACAGTGATTACCTTTTCTGATTACCATGATGGTGCAGCTCCATTTTTGTTGATAAACCATACCAAAGAGGAAATTATTGAGTATGGACAAAGGTATGTATGAAAAGGTTTAGTGTGGATGTTTGCATGGAGACATGTGAACTGTAATTTTGTATATTGTCAGCATGTATTCTCTAAAGAAGCCTATTTTAAAGAAGTGCCTGTCTAATTTTGTTGGAGCACCCAAAAATCTCTTGCTTCGTAAATTGAAGGCAATGAATTGTTACCAATGTTATATAGTGCTAGGTAGTTCTGCAAGTGAGATGTTTTGTGGTGGTTTTTTAATATTAATTTTGTGGCCTTGACATCTACATTCTTGCTGGGGGCAAAGGATGTGCTTTTCTGGAACTGTGTAGGTGCTGACTGTGCAGAATAAGTAACAAGGGAGATTTAGCTGAAAGAATTGCTTAAAGTTATGTGAGATATGAGGGAATGTACTAAAAAATGAGAGGTAGTCACATAAATTTTGCCAAGCCAGACCAAAACTAGGATAATTTTAACAAATACTAGTTTTCTGCAGTCACTGAAGATTTAGTTCTGCACATGCACACAGTTATTCTGTTCTCGGGCTGTAATGTCTTTGTAATGCTTTGTCACCATATGCAGATACTGTGCAATGCTGAGAAGTGTATACCTGCAGCATTCTTGAATTGTTTCTTTTTAAAAGCCAAACAGCCTCTACTCTTTCTTCCCCTCAGTCAGGCAGAGCAGTGTTGTTTAAAGATTTTTACTTGGAAGATGGAGGCGTTGCTAGTCAAATCCTGTTTGCTTCCTGTTTTTCTGAAAAATATGATTGATTGGTTTGGTGTTCCTCTGTAAAGATTAGGAATTTTTATCTTTTTAGGGGAGTTGTGGGCATCCCTAGTGTCAATTTAATTAGAACAGAGTACAACATTTCAAGTGGAAGGGCCTATCATTTAGTCCAACTGCCTGATCACTTCAGGTCTGATCAAAAGTTAAAGCATGTATTAAGGTTAGTGTCCAAGTCAAGGGACATCTCCTGCCTCCCAAGAAAGCCTGTTCCAGTGTTTTGAAAGAAAGTCTTCCTAATGTCCAGTCTAAACCTCCCTTGGCACAGTGTGGATGCAAGGGAATGGTTCAAATTGCTGGATCCCAGCAAGAAGAGATCAGCATCTCTCCACTTCCTCTCCTGAGGTAGCCTCTTTTCAGAGAGCTGGAGGAGACAAATCTGCCAGTTTTTGAGGTGGAATGGAGTTTAAAACACATTTGTCTGAAAATGTTGATCATAAGGGGGGAAGAAAATGTGTATTTAAAATCTACTGTATATACTTTTTTAAAGTACATGTATGTATTTTAAAGTACAAATCCTTGTTCTTATTACTGTTCTGAGAATGGTTTTTTGTGTTTTTTCTCATTAATAATGTTATTTTTGGTCTGTTTTCATTAGTTGAAAATATAATTAGTGTTCTTGTTGAAATGCTAAAATGCAAAGGTCATTGACACAAAATATTCATCGACATTTGAATTTAAAATTACTTTGTTCTAGCTCCCTCAGTGAATTGGAAGACTGTCTTCAGCCAAGTAAGGCAGTATTGTATACTTGGGCAGACCCAACAGGATCTAGGAAATTAAAATGGAGATGTGGAAATAGAACCGAGGAATTAGCCCCAAAAGAGGTATGTTTTTTATCAAAATCTCCTTTTAAAGGTGTCTACTTTTATGTTTATATGTCCATTCATCAGTGTATGCATGAAACTTCATATTCATAATTAATTCATAATTAATATTTAATATGAGTATGATCAGCCATCTCACACAAGTTCCAAACACAGAACAGTAATAACATTTTGTTTGCCAGAGCTTGTGCCAGTAAACATTGTCTTCAGTTGAAAAGTGTCAGTGTGTGTGGTGAGAGACTGTTGTAAAACTTTGTAATTACTTTTTTTTCCTGTACTTCAAAAAAATGTCTTCCATTGTTGTGTTGCTAAGACTTTTGGGTTTTTTTTGTGGAGTAGAACGATTAATAGAGTTGTAAAAACTTTTCCTCTCTTATTTGTAGGACAAAATGGAAATACTCAGTGTGGATTCAAGAAAAGCGATCTATTTAATGTCGTTTTATGAAGGTTTGCAGCGTATTGTCCTGATCACTGAAGATGAGAATGTATTTAAATTGACATATGAAAGTGTAAAAGCAGAACTAGCAGAACAAGAAATTGTTCTGTCTTTGCAAGATGTGGGAATTTCATTGGTTAATAATTACACAAAACAAGAAGTGTCGTACATTGGAATTACAAGGTAACTTACTTTGTGTGCAGCAATCTAAAATGTTTAACTTCAGGTATTTTCACTCCGTGAATTTCATTTTGGCTTGTGATGAAAGAGTAAAAAGAAGTCTGGGTTAATAATATTCAAACCTAATCACTATATTTTCCTGCTGTCAAGAGAAATGTTTTCACTGTGTTTTGTAGTAATGCATATGCCTTCTGTATTTAGATGTATGTGGTTTTGGAACATGTATTTGTAACTCTGTGTGGCAGACTTCCCAATACACCAAACAGAAGTATTTCCTGCCCATGTAGTTTGAGAAGTGTTAACAGAGTTTTAAGGAGTAAGGTCTGTGGATAGTTTGTGTCAGTGGGTTTTGTTATCTTCACTACAGAAGCAGCTGAATTCTGTGTTGAAAATTTTGATTCAAAAGTTTATAGGTCTCTTTAGTTTTGGTTGATTAATTATGCTGATCCAGGCCTCTACTGCTTGGTTTTCCTACTACAACATTTCAGAGGGAAGCAGAAAAGTTATGTAATGCTTCAGAAATGTGTGTTATCATATATTTGAACAGGGGCTCTTCAAAATCATCAAGGGATGCTTGAATATAATTGCCATAATCCACACCCTTCTGTATATTCACAGTTCTGAGGTTGACAGAGTGAGGGTTGTTTTTTCTTGATTAATTCTTTGGACTGCACTGCAAAGCAAACAAGCATAAACTTCACATACACATAGGCTTCACATAGTCACATCCATCATTTACTAACAAAATTCCAGTACTTGCCCTCACCTGAGAAACTGTGTTCTGATATTTAGACAGTAGAAACACTCCATTAAAAGTGGCAGCTAATTGCCTAGATACATAGTAGTGTTGAGGTTTCACTAAATTGGTTTTTCTTTGGAAGCAGTCATCCATAGTCATTAGTCTAGCAGTGCTTATAGTTGGTTTTGTTTTCTTGTCAAACCCTGGTGAGATGTCAAACTCCTGGAAAATGGATGGCAGTACTGTTGAAATTGACTTGCTTTTTTTTAGGAGCAACAAAATGCCCAAAACCCAAAAGTGAAAACAAAAAAGGTGGGAAGAAAAAAAAAAGGAGAAGCTCTTAGCAATTAAGATAGTACTCTTTTTTGTAATTAGTTTTTTGTTGTTTTGAACCTTAGCTCACCTTTTTTTTCTGCCATTGATGTGTCTCAACACAGACACACATGTAGCTAAAAGAGGTTAGATGGCTGTGTCTCATAAGCTACGTATTTGTAGGCTGTAATTTGTGGAAAAAAGTACCTTCCACCTGCCTGATAGTGTTGGTCTGTGCCCTATTTTGTGCCTTAAGTTTGACTATAAGGTGAAATCAGGCACAAGAATGTCTCACAGAAGCAGTGGAAAAAAGTACAATGCCCTTAAAGGTTGATTAATTATTTGCATTAATAAAACTGGGAGACAGAAGAAAGGATAACATTTTTAAAAAACAAACAAGCAACAAACCCAAAACTCCCACCATGAAATCAGTAGAGGAAACATGTAAAACAAAATCATCACCTATTGATTTTAGATGGAAAGACTAAATAAACAAGCTGTCAAAAATAAGATGCATTGCACTAGGCATTTTGTCTTGACTTGAACTTTTCAATTTTCAGTAAATTCAAAATGCCAAAATAAATGCAGGAGTATAAGCAGAAAACCACATTTAGATTGCAGAATAATGAATATTGAAATCAAGCTTCCTTGAGTATCACTACATACCCATCTTCATCAAAACGGGAAGTTACACAGACTTGTTAACTTTTTTTTCCCGCCATTATATTGGAGAGACTGGCTTCTGCTTCGTACTAAGAAGGCAGTGGGTGATTTGGATCACTTCTATTTGCTACAGTAGTGCTTTATGTTGTGGTTTCTCATTCCCTAGTTACAACCTATTAAAAGTCACACTAAAGGAGGTGTGTTTTTGAAAATTTGTTTCCAAAAAGCTGATCCTTCTCTTTCCGTTCTTTGTTCCGTTTTAAAAGTTCTGATGTGGTTTGGGAGACAAAACCCAAGAAGAAGTCAAGATGGAGACCAATGAGTGTTAAGCAAATTGATAAATTAGAACAAGAATTCAAAGACTACAGTGAGCTAAGTCCTTCAGAAAACAAGATTATTGAGTTGGAATCGAATGTTTTGGTAATACTGATAGTTTTCTAATTTCTATTGCTTGTATGTATGCACAAGAAAAAGATAATACATCAATTTTGCTGTCTTTGATAAAACTTCTGGTGAAATTTGAAATGATTGATTTACCTACTCCGTTTGAAAACACTTCTTTATCTCTGTATTAAAAAACTGCAGGAAAAATTTCACAATTTTTTGATACCTTGCTATAGACTTTTTGTTGTTAATGCCTAACTTTGAAATGGAGGTGTAACTTTTTGGGGGTCATGGTACTAAATATGCATAAAACTACAGTAAGGAAGCTTTGCATTTGGTTCATATATTATACCAGTAAATGTGTTAGTCTGGAGTTTGTTTATTTGTTTGTTTTAGCCTGAAATCCTGTATTCTTAATATAGCTTGCTGTGGAATGATTTAGCTGTCATTCAACTACATGCAATTGAAAAAGAAATTTCAGAAATTATTCTGTAACGTAGAAACACATTATGCTCCAAATACTCAGTCCTTGTCTATCAATAAATTCTAGGCCTCCTTAGAAATGCGCTGTAGGAAAATAAGCATTGGATAGGTAAATGATCCAGTTTTTATCTCAGTCATAGTTCATTACACTGTTCAGCTTTTCCTCTGGATAGCTATGTATTAAATGACAGTAACTCCCAAATACTGCAATATTTTGTAGTTTTATTTCTATTGAAATCTATTGCAAAATTTGTTTGCTTTAAATAAAGTTATGACATCTAACTTAAAAGCTGCAGAACTTTCACTGCTGAGCTTTAAAATATTGGTGAACAATGTAAATTTTTAAGAGTATTAGATAAAGCAGAATTTTAAAACACTTGACACACTAAATTTTCTTTGATAATACAATAGGTATGTTTAACTCCTAATGGAATGAACATGAAAATTCAACAGCCAAATGAGATTCCTATCAGAAGAAATTATCTGCCAGCTTTAAAAGTGGAATACAGTTCCTCTGCACATCAGAAGTCTTTCAGAATTCAAATTTACAGGATACAAGTGAGTCATGTCAAAAAGTAGTAGTTATTTATTCAGAAAAAACAACTTTTATGGAAATTTGTGTTAAAATTGTTTGGATTTCTCATGTTTTCAGTTTAATTGCAATCATTGGCTTTTACATCAGTGCTTCTCAATCTTTGAAAATACTACCTAAATGCTTCTTGGAAAAAAAGGAAGACAGCTATGACTGTTCAGAAAAAAAAAATTTGCCATTGATCTTACTTGCTTTTTCTTGGAGTATTTCTGTATAACAAGCAAAAAGAGAGGTAAAATTTCTTGTCTTGCTGTGCACAAGGTTTTAAAAACAAATCCTTTGCAAAAATTTTATGTACTACTTATTACTACCAATTTAAATAAGCTTTTCTAAATTATTAGAATTGGATTACTAAATTTTTAAAATAGAAATGTTTTAAAGACAATGATGGCTTTTTTTCTGCTTTTGGTTTGGTGGAAGGCTACATGATCATATCTCTAGAGTTTGTCCTGATTTTAAAATATTTCACTATTGAATTTCACTATTGAAAAGCTAATGGTGCTGCACCTTGTCCTGTCCTTACCCTACTAGATACAAAACCAGATTCCTGGAGCCATATTTCCCTTTGTGTTCTATCCTATTAAACCTCCAAAGTCCATCACCTTGGATTCAGGTTTGTTCTAGTTTAACATACTTCTTCCTTTTAAAATAACAAGTTGCTTGTACTGAAGTTAACCATTTTTTCAGATTTATTACTTTTGTCAGGTGAAGTCTGCATGAGCTTTCTGACTACAGATAACACAAATAATAGTGTTAGAAGTAAGGAAGCAGTTACCTCAACAAAGAAGATATGCAGAAAGCCATTTCAAGAGCTAACAGTCAGAAGAAAAGAAATTGTCTTTTATTTGTCATTATCATACCTTTTAAGAGTGTCTTTTTGGCACATTACTTTATTGATTTTGGAGAACATAAACATGAAAGTTATATAAGCTTAAAATGAGGTATAGCATTCAGACCGCAGCTAAAATTTAATGCTGACTAATATATGAGAAGACTTGTCTGTTCATAAAATAAGTCTTGTTAATTTTGATGGTAGTGAATCTGTTGCACTCTTTCTGTGCTACTTGCATTTGGAGTTTTGGGGCAGTGAGGATTCACTTGTTGTCTTTAGTCTTCCACTATTTCCCTAGTGCTCCAGTATCATGCAATGCACGACCTAGTAACCTATCTGAAGTTATCTTGACTCATAAGAAAAGAAATGTGCCTAAGCTCAGAGTTGTTAGGTGAGGCACTGATTATAACCTCTGCAGATAGCAAATTCTATTTTGTCTAGTTTTTATGTAGCCTTCTCCATTGCTTGGAGTATAGAGCTCCATGTCACTATACTATGTGATGAACCGCAGTCTTTCATTAATTTTTTTACACCAAAGTCACTTGGAAAACCTGAGTAATATCAAAAGGAATTCTGGATTGAGGCAAAGAATACTACTTGCAGTTTTGTACAGAAGCTAGTTGGATATCAGTTGTTCATTCTAAATATGACCGGTTTTAAGCTGCAGTGCATGAATCTGCAGAATTCTTTTTTGTTTGTTTAGTTTATATTTTTGTATCAGCCATTAGAAAGTTTTATTCCATGACTAAAGAAATTATAGGAATCTAAGATTATATTAGTATGCTTTTAAATGAAAATGGTGCATTTTCAGTTAAATAGCATCCGTTTCATCCTTGTCTTCCTATTACTTTCTGTTCCTGCTCTTTTCCCTGTCTTAGTTGTTTGCCAGTCATATCCATTATGTAATCCTGTTGTACAGGATCAAGAAAACCCTGAATGTATATGACATTTTCATAAAAAAACTATGAAGTTACGTATATCATATAACAATCTGTGCTGATCTCCTTTTATTTTACAACTTCATAGCACCAAAACCTTTTACTGATGTCAGTATCGTCATGAGAACTGCGGGACACTCACAAATATCTCATATTAAGTAAGTATTTTGACATGTTCCATCTCTATTACTATTGGTTATGTTTAACCAAACTTTAAAATTAAAATTATTATAGAGGCAAACATAATGAAAGGTAATTTTAACACAAACTCAGTCTTGGAAACTCAGAGCACTTTAACAGAGATGAAAGCTCAGTGTCCTTTGTCATCCACATAACTGAAGAGTAAAGCAAAAATTTTTATGTCTTTTTAATGCAGATTTTTAGTCATCTTTATTTAGAAAAAAAATCTATGTATAGGGGTGTCATATACAGTGTTAAATGCTGCTGTGTGTTTAAAATGGTTCTGGTTACTTGGAAATGTATTTATCTAATGCCTATATGGGAAGCCTTCTTTTCACCAGTAATGACAAATCCCTCAAAAAAACCCAAAACAAACAAAAAAAGAAAACCACCAACAAAATACAAACACACGCACTCAAAACAATCCCTAAAAACCCACCAAACCACCAAACAAACAATAAACCCACAACAAAAAAAACTGCCAAAAATGGTACCTGAAGTAATATGTAGGTGGTCTAAATACCTATGCTGTTTTAAGTGTTAACGTTTTTGTAGAACACCTTAATAATTATTTTCTGTTTCATGTATAGGTATTTTAAGGTCCTTATTCAAGAGATGGATCTCAGATTAGATCTTGGCTTCCTGTATGCAGTTGTTGAATTCTTTACGCAGTCTGATGTGCCAAGTGACCAAGAGGTAGAAACCTTTCATTGTTTGAAGATAAACAGATTTCAAATTTGTAATTATTCAACTTGTATTTAAAAAAAGTTTAAAATGGTTTTCTGTGTCCATTTCAATGGTTAATTGCTGTGTATCTGGGAATAATATGAAGCTATGAGGTTTTTAATCACTATTGCCTGAGACAGATAGTAGACTCTTTCCTTTATCCTCATCTTGTATGCTATGCAAAGAAGGCTTTAAACCTTATTGTATGGGGACAGTGAGAGGAGTTTGTACATAGGAGAGTATAAGTAGTATTAGTCAATGTATTGAGTCAGTGGCAAATGACTAGTAGTTTTATATACTACAAATTTTGAAGTAATATCTTTTTCAAATGCATTTATAGCTGGAACTTTTCAAAAAGGATGTTGAGTCCCTTCAAGAAGAACTGATGAGTGTGTCATCAATGGATACATCACAAATCAGCTTGTATGAATATTTCCATATCTCTCCAATTAAGGTATTCCTTTTTCACATTACAGACTGAGTTAGCTCTTTGAAAATTTTTGTCTTGTGCAGGACAGTAGGCACTGGAAATAAAGAAAGATTGAAACAGCTGATTAAAAAAAAGCACCAGAAAAGTACTTTCATTGTTACCACTAACTTACTATTGCATTCCTATGACTTTTTTTATAAGTAATTTTTTTTCTTTTTATTATTTAAGAGGTCCTTTTAAAATGCCCTGGTTTGTGTGCACACAGTATATTGTGGATTGGAGAATGACATAATTTTTAAAAAATGCACACAGTCAGGGTAGGAGATTAATGTGTAGCTGACATTACTACAACTGTGATAGGACTTTATAGGCTCTATAACAGTTCTTAAGAGAAACTCCCCTCAATCCCATGGGAAGTAGATCAAAGAATGATTTGAGTTTCACCTCTTTGCAGTGTCTTGTGAGATGTTAGAAATTATATTTGACAAGAAAAATTGCATGGAGGAAACAGGATGGAATAAATGGGCTTGAGGTTTTAGTGAAAGATTAGTCTTTAATGGTTATGAATTATGTGACAATGATTCTGCAAGGTGAACTGTGTATCACTGAAATGAACTATAGTTAAACTCTGTTATAACATAATGAATGGTGTGTGATACTGTCTTCAGAGAGTCAGAAACAGGTATAACTTCCTTTAATCTGATTTTGAAAACTGCTGGATAGATTTGTACCATTTTGTGCTATGAAAGAGCCATTTGAGCAACTTTCCTTAATGTTGTTCTGTTTTGATTTCTCTGAAACAAATGCTTTATTTCAGGTGTGCACGGGTAGGATTTTTCCTGTATCAGTATTCCAGTAGTTATTTAGCATCTGCAAAACTTGTGTTAGTAATTATTTGTTTTCAGGCTTTTGTGTTACATTCTTGCTTGGACACTGTTCTGTGCTACCATTTTCTGTCTGCTTTCATTTTGGGTATAACTTAGAGAAACGAAATGTTTTAAAAATGACCAAATAACCTAAATTACAGCTAAAAGAATCCAGAGATCTTCTCTGAAAACTTAAGTAAGCAGTTTCAAGTTCTTGTTTTCTTAAAGGTGGTTTAAATTCTTCACTTTGGCTTTAAATGTCAGTGGGGTTTTTTTGGCCTACCTTGTGTATTTGTGTACTCTATTACAAAGTCAGACTGGTTTCAGTCAGACTAAAAATGTCCTAACTCAATTTTTAAATCATCTAGAAGATTATAAAGATAGAGATATAATACATCTAAGAACTAACCATGTTATTTTCCAATCTTGTTTTTATCTTTCAGTTACACTTAAGCTTTTCACTCAGTACAGGTGGAGAAGATAGTAACAAAGAAGAAAGAAAGAATGAATTGATACCATTTCAGTCCGTGAATCTCCTGCTGAAGAGTATAGGGGCCACCCTTACAGATGTACAAGATATTGTCTTTAAGTAGGTTAAAAATACAAATGCAAAAACCACTCACAAAGATTATACCACTATTACATAATGTTAAGTTTTATTTTGCTCTGCATACTAAGGATTTACTTCTTCTCTCTTCTCTTTTTTTAGGTTGGCATTCTTTGAGCTCAGGTATCACTTCAGTACTACACAGCAGCTCCAATCATCAGTTGTAAGGCATTATTCAAAACAGGTGAGAATAAGTAAATGTCAATATTCCAATAAATTTATATTTTGAAAGTGCTACTGTGCACTTTGATTCTATGAAATTAAATAGAATTACTTTCATCTTCGTATCTATGTACAAAGGTTAAATAAACGCATACAAACCAATTACTCATTAATAGAATTTTATTGCCTTGCCAAGTGGCATGGATAACAAAACAGCTTGCTGGAATAGATAAAGGAACCAAACACGATGGACCTGTGATAGAACATGATTGGCATTAAAATACTAATGCATTTTGTTGGACATTAGTACTATATGAATTATGGTTCCTTCTTGGCTTTTGTGTACTGTTGAAAGTCCTGTGTGGAGAGAATCCAACACAAATACTTTTGCATAAAAGAATTAGTTCTCTTCTATCTGTCTGTCATTAATAATAAAGGGTTACTGAAATGCCTTTAAGTACTGTTGTTTCTTGGCTGATGTAGTATGGTTTACTCACTGACTTTTTCATCTTTTTAGTACAACTGCTTCTACTTTTCCACACAATTTTGAGGTTTTTATATTGAACTCATGTTTCTTCACTACTTTAATCTGAGATACTACACTGTTTTAGTGTAATTTAGGAAATATTTTCACTAATAACTGTTTTTATTTTAGGCTATTAAACAGATGTATGTTCTTATTCTTGGCCTTGATGTGTTGGGTAATCCATTTGGATTCATAAGAGGCTTGTCTGAAGGAGTAGAAGCTTTCTTCTATGAACCTTACCAGGTAAAATTCTCTGCTGCCCTTTTACAAGTAGGTAGATATGCATTGTATTGAAAATCTATATTGATACCTTTTCCGGTTTTAAATTTAGATTTAAAATTGAAAATTTCAAGTGAAAATGCCTGGAAAAATCAAGTGAGATAAAAAGGACAGAGAAATCCATTTAACTTAACTGCCAAAAGGCCGTTTCTTACAGTTCATACCTTAAAATAAATCTTACCATTTTTCTGTTCTCCTTAAAATAAGCAGACTTCAGGGAATTATTTAGTATTCTAAAATAGTCTGTCTTTCTGTCACAGGAGCTTTTGTGGGTGCTTTCACACTTTATCACTCAGTTTTATCCTGTTGTTCTATTTCTTACATATAAATCCCAGTAAAAATATAAGGTTTAAAAATATATAATGCATACTATTCAAAACTCATGTGAATGTGTCTTTTTTTTCTCATAGGGAGCCATCCAGGGCCCTGAGGAATTTATAGAAGGGATGGCACTAGGACTTAAAGCACTGGTAGGGGGAGCTGTTGGTAAGTTTTCAGCACTGTAATGGTGGTTTGCCCAATAGTAAACAGTAGAGGTGAGTGTTTGTAAATTGCATTGGAATTTTAATTTGGTTTATGTTCTAATAGGTGGATTAGCAGGAGCTGCCTCGAGAATCACAGGTGCTATGGCGAAAGGAGTAGCTGCAATAACTATGGATGAGGATTACCAGCAAAAAAGGAGAGAAGCCATGAATAAACAACCCACTGGTCTGAGAGAGGGCATCACTCGTGGTGGAAAAGGACTAGTTTCTGTAAGGAGGAAAACAAAAATTAATTAATTTTATGCAGGCAAGAGTAACAGGTGCTTGTTGTATTCAGCAGAGTTGTTGATTTGCAATTTCTTTAGTTAGATTTTTGTTTCTTAATTTTAATTTTGGTTTTGCAGGCATATAGCTACAATTGAGCGACAGTTTTATAGAAAAATACAAGAGGGTAGAAAAGAAGATAGAAACTGTGAAGCAGGTGTCTCTAATTCTGTTAGCTTGTAGTGAATTCTAGAATACTCCCAACACATACACTTTGAGGGTATTCACCAATGAAGTAGAAAGAAAAAAGTTAAAAATGAAAAATGTTATCTTGAAGCATATTTGTAATGTCTGTTTTGTTTATCTTGGTAGGGTTTTGTCAGTGGCATAACAGGCATAGTTACAAAACCAATAAGAGGTAAGTTTGGGTCTTGATGCATTAAATGTTCACACAATAGTAAATTCTTGATATTGGATGAGACATTGTAAATCAGAGTTATAAAACTCTTTGTCAAGATTTTATATTCCTGCTGACTTACAGTTTAAATGTGTTTACATGAACTTTGTGTGGAGACTACATAGTTGTATATCAAATAAGATTTGTAATTAAATAGTAGCAAAACTTGTTAAGATTTTAATAAAAACTCTTATGTTTTATAATGATTTACTGCTTTTAATGCTTTTAGGAGCTCAGGAAGAAGGAGCAGCTGGTTTTTTCAAAGGTGTTGGAAAAGGCTTAGTGGGAGCAGTAGCTAGGCCCACTGGTGGAATCATAGATATGGCAAGCAGCACATTTCAGGGTATTAAAAAGTAAGTAAAATATGTGTACAGAATACCATATGGCATGAAACAGACAATAGTAGTATTAGTAGTATCTTGTGTCTTTGTATCACTATTATGTTATTTACATAATAAATAGGTGGCTCTTTAACAAAATACATACTTGATATAATTTAAAAAACCACAGACGCAAATCTCAGGTATTTCTAGCATTACTGAAAAAACTAGTTTAAAAATCTCAGTGATCAGAATTCCCTCATTTGATGATTTTTAACTTTTACCCCAAATAAGCAGGAAAAAAAGGACTTCTCAGATGAGTTCAAAGTTACTTTATTTATTATTATTACTGTATGAGTTCCAAGACCAGTAGATGATGCCAGTCTCAGAGCTATGTTAAGATTACATTTAAATACCGTGATAATCTCACTTTAATAAATTCATTGCTGAAGATTATCTCACACTGTTATGTGCAGCAAACTAGGAGAGCGTGTTTTGAAGAGGCACTTAGTAACATTGAATACAATTGTTCAGTGGCCCTGAATTCTTAGTGAATTGTATCACTTCTGTTACCATAAGAATGCCAGTCTCTTTTTGTTTTCCTGTGTAAGTTCTTTAGCAGAGAAATGCAAGAAAAATAACAGAGTGAAAGTTCTATATGGTACAGTTGTGTTTAATTTTGAAGTTTTGATGTGCAGCAGTTAGACACTAATTCTTTGCAGGCATGTGCTGCTGTGTGCCATCTAATTTTAATTTGATAATAGTGATTCTCTGAAATAGATTTGTGAGTCTGTTGCTGTTTCATGTAATGTTTGTTCCTGTGCAAAAGTCCATATATGGACAACAACAGTTGTTTTACGAGTCAATTTGTATACAAAATAATTTGATTCCATAGCTAAATATTATAGTTGAGTAGAGATACTGACATGTGTCTTAAATTTTCTGCTTTGTCAGGGTTGCAGATTCATCAGAAGATGTGATAAGCCTGCGCCCACCTCGGTTCTTTGGTGAAGATGGAGTTATTAGACCTTACAGATTAAGAGATGGAACAGGAAGTCAAATGTTACAGGTGAAGAAAATGAAAGATAAATTGACATACATTTAAACTTACACATAGAAATAAATACTTTTGAATTTCCCACTTCCTAAATTCCCATTCACTTCTTACCTAGTGCCTCAGTAGTCAAGAAGTTTCATTTAATTGCTTAGGCATGTAACCACATTGGGGATTTGGCTGCTGTGGTACAACTTTTGAGGAAGACACCATAAAGTATATCAGTATATCTGTAAAAGTTTATGCAAGACACAGAGCATTTTGACAGAAGAAAAAGTTTTATATGTGCAAATGAAAAGTTTTCTGCCTTTAAATTTTATTTTTTTGTGAAAATTGTTGATAAGTACATGTAGTTTTTTCAGCAATTTTATAATACGTAGTTTAAACAGTGACTTTTAAGTCCTAATTTTATGTAAAACAGCATTTTAAAGACACTTATAAATAGTTGTATTTATGTCATACTGAAGCCATTGAAAGAACTTAAACAGTTCTGAAGTGGAATTCTGTTTGCAGGAAGTACATGCTGAACAGCCCTTACTCTTTAATGATTCATCTGCCATTTAAGCAAATTTGACTTAAAAAAATTCCCCTCATAAAGGGAAATAATTTAAGTTGTGACACACACAGCTTACTGAGTTTCTGGTTTTTCCTCTGTTAGAAATAAAGCTTCTTTCTGGAAATGTTCAACCGTAACAAATAAAGTAGTAATTAGCGGTTGCATGAATTTAAACAGAGTTTTAAAAATGCACATGTAAGGATTCACAGTGTGCCATCAAAATGTCATACCAGAATAACCTTTCTGGGGAAGTAGGTAAGAATGAAGTAGCCTTTGGAGAGCATTTTATGACTCATTTTGATTATTGCCACAGCTGTTTGTTCCATGTTGAGTTCCACTCTTGTTTCTCTTTCTCCTGCATTTCATTAGTTTCTCATTCATTTTCTGGTAGAAAAGGATTGACCTGTTGGGGGTGCCTTAGCTATATTCACTGTTCCTTTCACTGGTGATGTAGTTCAGCAGACTGTGAAAATGCCTTGATAATAAATAGTGTACCTGTGCCTTTCTTGCAATGAGATGGCTTTAAACTGTGCTCTCCAATTTATAACTGGTGATACAAAGCAGTATTTCCTTAACCAGAGGGTAGTTAGAAGCTACTACTTATGAACAGCGTAAATGTGGTACTAGTCTTTATCCTCTTTTTGGTAAGAAAATAAATTTAAAAACACCTCCTTTTCTGTTTTAAAGTGTATTGCTAAAACAAATGCTGGTAAACGGAGTCAGCTCTAATGAACTGACTTTACATTGCTTTTACTTCTTAAATTTGTACATTTTTGTATTTTGGGTTTTTTTCTGAGAAACTTTTACAAAAATCTGCCATGTAACAGGTAATTCTAATTTCTCTGTATTGTATGGCTGAGTACAGTACCTTCCATTATCCAACTTAAAAAACACTAAGGTGTGGCCTTGTGTAATGCACTTGATATTTTGTGATGGGAGCCACCATTTGAAAGTAGCTAAAACTGAAGAATTGTTAGCTTCATATTAGTTTTTGCTACTGATGATTCTAGGGAGTAATTACTCTTGAAGAAATGTTTTCAAAGCTCCAAGCAGAGTAGACAGTTCTCCCTGTAGACAGTCAAATCAGAAAATAGAGATTTGGATATTTTTTCCCCCAGACATTAAATTATGCTATAGGATATTTGGTGTCTTAATCTTAGTTTAACCCTTAAGTATACTAATGTTCTTGGTTTTTAATGTTTGTGGCTCTATAGCTGTTACTTAGTTTTGCCTGAGACTCAGTGTATTGCATGTCCAGTATTTGAAACAGTTTGAATAGAATAATATTTTCTTATGTGTAAAAAGATTGTTCTCCCCTTTTGCAATGCTTCTTTGCATACAGGTCTGGTGACAATACTGGTCACTATATTGTAGCTTTTCAACAGATTACAGGATTAGGTTGGAATAAAACTTCTTTTGGTCATTTTGAGATTGTATATGCTGATCAAAGGAAATAGGATATAGGTTATTTTGTGTGCTCATACTGTGCCCTAAACTAGGATGTTGCTTCAGAATTTCTGTTTTCTGTAGTTTTGTTTTGGTTTAATTAACAAACTTGCCAGGCAAACTAGTACTTTTGAACTAATACTTCTGCTTTCTTCTTCCCTTACCATGCTTTCAGAAAAGACAGGCCTACAAAGAGTGGACTATGGCTCACAGTAGTAGTGATGATGATGACAGTTAGGATAATGTGGATTGTAACAGATATACATGGCCTTTGTTGCATTCTTTTGACCTTTAAGTTTTAAATGTTGCTGCTATAATACCCGCTGAGAAATCAGATTTTGTGATACTAAATTCTTACTTTTTAAACTGTGAAAAAACGTGGGGATAATAAGCTGTGTGTTGATGAGTGCTAGACAAACAAGCAAATAATATAATAAAGATAGTCTTACAGATAAAACTGGACGTTAGTAAAATAGTATTGAATAATATGAAGAAATAAGTAATACCATGACTTAAGAGTTTATTTCCAGATGTGTTTTTATCAGCTGTGTTTAATGTTTTTGCATTTATATAAGTGTTTAACAGGGTTTATTTACAATTGCTTTAAATGTATTAAGTAAAACTTTACTGAGTTGTACAGTCATTATTGGTGTTAAAATGCTGTTTGACTGTTTTATTCAATTACTATTTCAAAAGTATTTTGTCTGCTTTTCTTCTTAACAATAAACATGCCTAAAGTATATCTAAAATGGATTCATCTGTTCTGTTCCAACATTGTTTCTCCTGTTTCCTGGAACTAGATAGTGTAAGAACACTAAATGGCTTATAAAGGTATTGAAAAATAAAATACATACATTTTGCAAGAAACATTTAACATAAACTTTTGATTTTTCATTTGTTTTACCATAATTTCTAAAATATTTATTATGTGTATCTTTTGATATCCTTAAACATGTGAACTAACAGTTTATTTTGTTTTTTTATTTTGACTATGAAGTGTTTGTTTCATAAATCAGTATCTTTATTTTCATAGCAGCAAAAAAAAAGTAAAAAATCAGCCCTAGAACTAAACTCCATGTAAAAACCACAGACAGGTGTAAAAAATACCAGTAGTTCTTCAAGATGCTGCGTAATAGAAAGAATGGAATATGCAGAAGTATTTAGTTTTTTTATTTACCTAGACATGGGGGTTGAGGGGGAAGTGTCAACACTGGTCCACTACAATTTGGTGTTATAAATTCTACCAAATACCTTTACAAGTTACTGGTTTCTTTAAAAAATATTTATTCTGTATTCACTGAAATGCTTGCACTGTTTTCTCATTCTTTATCATGGTTTGTTCCTAAATTCAGATTTTTGTATTGCACTTTAAAGATATCTTGTAATAGATAATTCTGTACCAGTAAGTATTATAATGAGAATTAATTCTTCTGCCAACATCTGGACAGTTGGCATTGCTCTAAAACAATAAGAACTTCTGAAATGTTTGCATATTTAACAAGGTAATGTTATGTCTTTCACTGTCTGTTGGCTTCCACTGATCAAAATTCTGGAGGAAGACCCATTGAAATGTGTTAAGATTGCATATTCTGGCACTATGCATTCAAGAACTGCTGTATAGGCTGATCTTTTGGGACCTGTTGCCTCTACTCTCACAGAGAAAAGGGGGAACAAACTAAATTTGGGAGACGATTTTAGCTGAAATTGCTGATGCTTATGACTGCTACAGGTCATGTGTTGCTGTTTGTTTTGTAATGTTGTCACCTCAAAAGGATGCCTTGCAGAAATAGATGAAAGGCTGTATTGCAGTCTGTTACTGCCTGAAGCATTTTGGGAAGGATTTTGAATGTTTCGGGTACAAATGGATCTCCCATATTTCTTTGAAGAACACAGGAAATCATTTTGATCTTCAGTTCGGGAAAAAGACACATCATGTCGAAAGGTTGAGGAAATTGTTAGGTGTAACATTATGGAAAGGTTACTGTGACAATTAACTTTACTGGTTTTTGAAAATTGAAATAATGTTACCTAACATCATCTTTTTCCTTTGTGCTGTTTTAGTGCAATTTCTTTTTTTATCCTGTGAAATAGTTTTTCTTCCATAATGACCAGTCTTACTAGAAAATGATGTCAATTTTATGAAAAAAACATTTCTTCCTCATTCTAAAACAGCTTTAGAAATGTCACCATTTTTTGACCAAAAATTGACCTACCTTTTAAATTTTTTTAACTTAAAATCCTACAAGTTTATGCGGAACATGGAGGTAAAATTAAACATGAATGGTAGTACTTCTGGGTCAGATATTATTAATTCAAGTTACACTGCAGTATAACAGAGAAGAGTTCTTTCTTTACTTGCTACATTAAAGGATTGTAGAATGCTAACTTAAAAAAAAAAGGCCAACAAAAGTAACAGAACTTGCAAGTGGAGTTGGCAGATATGATTATATGCCCTAGAATATTTTGTCTCTTTGGTGGGGTATAGCTCTATTTTTCTATTTTTGAAGTTTGTCTGTTAACAAAAATGATAGTAATTTCGTACAAGTATTTTACATGTCTCTCTTTTGAGTCTAGGCTCCTCTGACTATACATGGAAAAAGAAATAAATTGGATGTGTGGATATGGGGATCTTAGATAACAAAAAACTTTACCATGTGGGATATTAGTACTTAATTTGTCTTTAGGTCATGGAACAAAAAGCTGTGAAAACTAGTAGCAGAAACTGATCTTCCTTCAGGATGGAAAAAAACCCCAATCCAAAACTAAAACAAGAACCTCAAAACATGTAGAGATTATTTTCTTGAGGGATTTAAAGTAATATAGCAAAAAATAGAGACCATATTTAATTATTTTTTTTCTTCAATTTAAAGTATTTTAACAGTTCAACTTTTGGCTGCATAATTCCCCCATCCCGTCCCTTTTTAACTGCTGAATTGAATTTGAAGTCCAGTACTGTCCCTGAAAACTCCAGGTCTAAGTGCTCTTCTTTTGTCTCAGATTGCTAGCTTTTGTGCTGTTGACAAGCTGACAATATGGCTTTTCCCAAGAGTTCAGTTTTACTCTTCTTGTGACTTGCATAAACTTCCTCATTGCTGAGGTGAATAACTGGCTGTGCTCTTTACCTTTGACATTATCCAGTGCATCCCTTTTGTTCAGGATTCTCTGGTGGTCTGGTTTTCTCAAGATGCTCTGTAGACGTAGGTCAGTGCCAGGGGATACTTTAGACAGTTTCTGGGATCATTTAATGGATTGTTTATACATTAATTTTTATTAGTCATTTCCAGAAGCAATAGACCTGCAAGGTCTTGGTCCTGCAGGGGAATAAAGCTGAAAGACTGGTTTTGTGCTTTTGAAGCTAAGTCATTAGCATTTGTACTGTGCAGTCAGTGGTTCTCTGTGTCAATGTCTACCCAACCTCAAAATATATGCAAAATATTTTTTTATTATTATTTTTAATTTGCTTTTATAACCTGTGAGTTTGTCAGAACACTTACACTGTGTTTAGTATAAAGTTGCTGCACAATTCTGTTGCTTTAGAGAAGACAGTCCTTCAAAGCTGTGCTTCAATACCATATCCTATTGCATTGGAGGTGTTCAGCTTTTGGTTTAGCGATTCTTCTTGGTCATGAGCTTCAGATCAGGTAGGATGTTGAAGTGATTTGAACAGGCCTTCGTTCCTTAGTATTCACACTTTGGTTTGCTAGGAAGAACATCTGAGGGGTCGGAAAACTATGTCATGCTAATCCTTTCTTTCACTCACTGCTCTTGAGCTGGGGTTCAAATCAAAACTTAAACATCCATATCATGAAGTACCCTAAAACTAAGGTTTCACTTCATAAAATTATATTCTTTATGAAATTCAAATAACTTCATTTTTATTTGAGATTGTCATGACTCTTTCCAGATATTCATGCATGCCATCTAGTTTGCTGGTCCCATTACTAAGTCACAGATGTCATGATCTGTCCTGCTTTGGAAAATCTTGTCTGTCTAGGTTAAAGGAAAAAGCAGGATCCTTACCACTTAAATGTCCAACATTTGGGTACTATTACACAGCCATTGCCCAATCCCAAATAGAAGACATTTTCCATGAAACCAGCTAACGCCAATTGTTGCAGAGGTACATGGAAGCTTGCATGACTCAGTTTCATTTTAGCTTGATTGTGGTTGAGGCTTAAAGACAGTATTCTTCCATTTCCCTGGTAATGCAGTAATCATGCTTCAAATGCTATGAATCCAAGAGTTTTGGTTGTATTGGCAGGAAACAGAACATCTAGATGTGATCATCATGAGGAAAGTGTAGATCAATATGATTTCTCCATGTCAGCTGTTCAAATGAATGCTCCTGTGTATTCAGATCAAAAATTGATCAAGGTAATTCTGACAGTCAGCATAGGCAATTTATATTTCTACTGTGAAGTAGGAGTTTTGGGTTTTGAAAGAAAGCTGAGCTGCTGTCCTAATTTTTTGTTTTGCATACTGTGACCTTAGATTTAAATGTTAACCATGACCACAAATTCCTGTTGATTTTAATAAAACCATGTTGGTTTCAGAGTTAGTGTTCAGCATGGCTAAATGGAATCTTGAATACTGACACTAACACATCATGGACATTGCACACTGCTTTGCATTTTGTATAATGACGTTGCACATTAGGATAACTGAAGTGAGGAAGTAGGTAATAAAGGATTATCGGTGGTTATTATTCATAAATGATGAGAGAATTTTGCATGGCGAAAAAAGAATGTTTTATATGTTATTTTTTCTTTTTCACATTCATTCAAACTACATCTGACAAGTCACCTGGGAACTTCTTAGAACTACTAAATGTTTCTATGGGGAAGACGGGATAGGTAATTATACCAGGTTAGCCTGCTGAAATTAGGAATTCTACAGCTTTTGAAAAAGTAACCTTACAATTTGAGCTGAAAGATGCATTCAGGGTTGGAGTTTCTAACAGCAGTGGATTGCCTTCAGAACTGACACATTTGGACATAACCAGTTCATAGGGAAATATGCTGGTAATCCAGATGAAAATTAATGTCAACATCAAGAGAGAACAGCAGACTTATAACCACTTTTTAAACAGTAACAGCCTTTTCAGTGTTTTTTTTGCATACTGTTTCATCTGAGATAAGTTCAAAAGGTTATCAAACATTCTGACTTAAGTATCACACATACTAGTATTTTTTAGAACTATTACCAGAAGGATCATAGATTTTAATTTTTGCCTCCACTATTTAACACTGTTTAACTCTGTATCATTTCTAACTTTATCAAAGGCCTCTCTGCTTGCTTCTCATTACATTAAGAGAGTGTGGTGTGATTAGGAATCTCTCCCAAGTGCAGAGATACCTCTTTTAAGACAGTGAGCATATTGGCATATCTCTGCGTTACTGATCACATTTACTGTTAGATTATTGCAGTGACATCTAAGCAATTGTACTATGTAAGAATTTGCAAGGAGGGGGATCTGTTCTTGTATTAATTCATGCATTACAGCTTCTGGAGTGTCCTTTTTAAAATAGATTTGCATATACCTAATCAGGTTATTAAAATGTTTTTAATTTGAAATACAGACACTGTCTTTTAAAAAATTTTTATGTGTTTTCTTACAATGTCGAAACTAACATTGAACAAAGAATGACAGATCCATGTTACCTTTCATAGTTTTGTGTCACCAAACAGTGGTCCAAGTTGCTGTCTTTCTCCAAACAATGGCTACATACTATAGAAGTTTTAAGAACTATTTATGCATCTGTATTGAGTGATCAATTATATGTCATTTTATGTTTGAGTTGTATTAGACATTTCAGTAGCAGTGCAGTAGTGAGCTTGTTATAAGAATTATCAGCAGTATCCCTCTATTATGTATTTCCTAATGAATAGATATAAGTCTAATACTAAAAGGATTAAAGATTGTAAATGAAGGGTAGAAAAATCCAAAGGCAGAAAATTTAAAATTAGTTACTGCTTAGCATTGGCATAGATAAAAGTGTTCCCTTTGTAAATAGCCTGTGCAGCATTTCCCTCTGTTTTATTTCTGAATTAACTCCTGTTGTCTACTATAAAAACAGATAACTTGAGTTTATGATTTTTGACTCATAGCTAGCAATGAGGACTAGTTATCTCAGTGTATGCTACATGCCAACAATGTTTTTGTGCTCCACAAATCACATGTTCGGGAATCTTAGTAGAATGAAACACTTTTTGTATAATTTGGTATACATTTAAATAGTTTTTGTTTAGGGTTGTCATTTGTGCAGTGGTTAAGTACTGTACTTTCATAATAATTTTCACAATTCCCAATTTGTTATCAGTAAGCTGAGTAAGTTACAGCAGGGGACATGACTTCTTGAAAATTAGCTAGCAAGCTAATGAGAAGACAGAAAGAGGTAGCACCCCTCTCCTAAATCTCACTTAAGGGGAATTAATACTTGGATTGAGAGCCTTACTTCAGTGCTATGCAAAGCATAAGAAAGATATCTCCTCCAACATGGGAAATCCTCTCCATCCTAATAAGGCTAAATTGCTAAATGTTTTTACACTATACTTACTTTGAAT
Source organism: Corvus cornix cornix (assembly GCF_000738735.6). Taxonomy (NCBI): domain Eukaryota; kingdom Metazoa; phylum Chordata; class Aves; order Passeriformes; family Corvidae; genus Corvus; species Corvus cornix. The sequence continues at coordinate 40,881,526 of NC_046357.1, read as the reverse complement.
AGAACAGAGATACTCGTCATTCTGTGTGACATTTATAATTTTGGTCAGTAAGAGATATTTGTGTCATTGTCACAGTGTCTTGCAGTTAAGTGCAGTTATGTGTATTTTTTACCTCTTCTGAACCACCCTTGCTCTTTCCACACGTGTTATTTCTTTTCTTGTCAGCCTTCTCCATTTCCCTGTCTTTCTTTCTAAGCCACTAATGAAAATCCATCAGGGCATAGACCTAGACCAGTAGCCTGACCTGTGGGTCACGTATCCTATCCATGCTGTCCAGAGGCTGTCCATACAGCCTCCTTTGTCTTCTAACCATCCAGTGTATTACGTACTGGAATGTTGTAGAACAGCTACCTTTTAGAGAGGTTTTTTTAGTTATTTACTTATTTAGGTCCAAGCTTCTGTTTAATACAAGAGGCAGGGAGACACATTTCAGAGGCAGAGCAAAGCCTCGATAAAGCTTGCATAAGAAGTTTCCAAAAATTTAAAAAAACAAAGCTTATTTTCCAAGCCCTTAGTTCCTCATTTCTTGCTGAATTCATCCTGCTCCCAACAGTAGCTCTTGCAAAAATAAACGCAAGTAGTGACTTCTGTAAGTAGGCACATGATCAATAGCTGTGATTTTGTACCCTAACCGAGTTGGGGAAAGAGAAATAATTTGAACTTTCTAAGAGCTTTTTGGAAAGCTCTCTTTAGGGTAACCTGCTACTCAAATATTCATGCATTTTAGTCACAAAAGAATTGGTATCTTTGGGGAAGACGTAATTTTTAAAAAGTCTGTTTGGGCAAGTGGAATTATCCACACAGTCAAATTTGTACGGCACACTAATCAGATATCTTCATCATTTTACTGTGGTGGGGAACATACATTAAATGGTTTGCTTTCCTAATTGTTTTAAGATCTAATCTAGATATTTTTAAAATTTTGGCATACATATATGAAGCTATATGTTTGTAGTTAAAACTTTTTTGATAATTATACTAGTTTATTCTAATCTGGTGTTGCTTCCAAGTTGTAACAGCTGGGAAGCATACAAGCAATCATGTTGCTATTCCCAACCAAGATACAGTAATATTAATTTGACCACTAGTTTAATCACTCAGTGCTCAGAAAGTCAGAAATCCAACGCTTGCCAAGTCATGTGAGAGGTACAGGGCTTCTGTTTTTAAAAAGTTATTAATCTGCCGTCATCAGTATTTAAAATATATTGCTCATTAAAAGTATTCTGCTACAGTATTCACATTAATTATAGGAAATGGTTAAGTTCGTGGGGAAACAAAAGAATATAGAGGAATGCTAAGTATTGCCTCAAGTGTATTATTGTCTCACTGTCTACATGATAATGGTGCTTACATACAGTTAGGTATAGATTTATTCTCTGAGTTAATTAGTCAGTGTTTTGTAGGCAAAGACATAAAGTAGGAAAGGAATTTTTATTTTGTTTGTTGTCTCAGAACTGTATTAGTTAGCAGAAGTTCAGTGTGTACCAAAAGTGTGTAGAAAACTGAGTCCTGAAATTTTTTGAGAAATGATATTGTTCCTTGTCAGTTTTGGTTAGGATTGATTTTTATTTATATAGCTGTATTAACAGCAACCAAGTAGTTATGAACATTAGCTATTACAGATGTTAGTTGTATTCTGACTTTGTGAAAGTAGCCTTTTATTTTGAAGTATGTGCTTTGTTACCATTTATAGTTTTGGAGCATAAGTACCTTTTATGCACAAAATTGGTACATTAATTTACTAGCATATTAAAAGCTATAAAACTTTTATCTCTTTTAGAAAATTGAAAATGGAAGATTTGCAAAACTCAGATATATTGCACATGCTATGGTCAACAGTACTGATCTGTTAATGGTAACAAAAAGGTAAACAGTTTTAACTCTGAATAATATATACTTAAAACAATCATCAAAATGTGCATGCCTTGATGATTGCTGATCAGTAACTGCACTGTCACCATATATGTAGACAAAATAATGGGGAAGGCATGCCTAATGTGCTGTTAATAATCTTTAACAGTGTCATTGTTAGGAGAAGAGTGTTCAGTGTTATTTCTTTCCTATTTAAGAAGGGAAAAGGAGTATTGGTTTTAAGATTTCTTTACCTGAGAAGGATTTGTTATAAACTGGGTTAGGCTAAAATCAGCTGAACTGTGAGATTCACTTACAATGGTGTATTGAAGGAAAGAGGATAATACAGGAACAGTGAATGTCTAATAGTGGAGTATGAGACATCCTTCTCAAGTATTGCTTGAAGTAGTGTTACAGTTTTGCTATGAATTTTAAATTTAAATTTTAAAAATATTTTAAATGTTAGATTTTCAAAAATCACTCTTTTGGAAAGTGTGCTGTATAGTTAGAGATCATGAGATGAAACCTATTTTGCAATGATGAATGAATTCACTAGAGCAAGTGAATTCATAACTTGCTCTAGTGAATAACTTCTAAATATTTTTATATTAATTTTTAAAACTACTTTTATTTTCTGGTGCCTAGTGGTGTGTTATTTGTGACAAAAGGGACATTTGGACAGCTGACATGTGAATGGCAATATACTTACGATGAATTTACCAAAGAACCATTCATCGTTGATGGTCGAAGATTGCGCATTGAGGCCAAGGTACATTACTCTTACCATGTTTTGTTGTTGTTTTGTATTACTGTTTATAAAATTGAACTTTGAATTTCTGCTCACTCTCCTTTGAGTTCTTGATCTCCTTTGTATTTGAGATGCATTCAGAGAAGGGAGTTAAAATTTGACATGGGTGAACTCCTCAGATAACAAGTCTCTGGCTGTTCTAAGCAGCATGGTGACTTGGTCTTTGCAGATGAAATTATTCCTTGAGCCCCAGGCATTTTTTGTTTGTATGTACCAGTTCGCAGTGTATTCACAGTCTGGAAAATGGTGATACTACAAAAGGCTCAGAAGATTACAGAATGTTTTTATTATGCTCTCTGGGGCATATAATAAGGTTTTATTGTTGTCAAAAATGACCATAATGACATATATTTTTCCCTTTCAATACAAATTGAAGAATGTTGCTCTTAGTTGCAATTTTTCTTAAAAAAAAAGAAACCAAACCTTAAAATTCCTTTCCCTGGTAAGATGGCAAAGGACATAAGGAGAAAGATGACCACCAATGGCTATTTACAGAGGCAGTTTCTTAATAAAAAATCTTGAATTCTTATTGAAATGTTAACTGCATTTAGTTTCACTTAATGAATTTGCCTGCTGGTGTTTTTAATAAGCTTCACATGTGTAATTACACATATTGGTTGTCAGGACAGTCTTGACAGTGCACAACGTCATTCAGTTTTTCACTCAGATTATTTGTTTCTATTGCAGAGAGCATGAAAGGCAGAGCCATATTGGTTTGGAATCCTCCAAACTGGATTTCTGACTGCAAGTGAACTTTTACAGGATGAAATAATTCTTAGTGTTTCTGCCATTTTAGACAATGCTGAATAACATATCCATCTTTACCCCTACACAGCAGTCATTTCAGAATCCATTAACATGTCTGCAGTATGCTCTTTATTGAAATCTGTGATTGAAAACTGTATTTTGCAAATAACTCCTTCTGTTTTTCTTTCTGAAGCCTAAGTTGCTGGTTTTGCTACCTAAGTCCACTACTTGCAAGTCAGTGTTGGTGGAATGTCCACTCAAGTAATGACTTGAAGGAGAATTACAAATTAAAACCTTGGAGAGTAATGGATTTTGTTACCATATGTACATTATCTGCCTTCCATTCCTACACACTTTTATAGACCCTTATCCAGGGACTCCATGGTAGAAAGGGGAGTCTGTTATTGCTGGAGTGTTCACTCTACTGTGCTTTCATGCAGAAAATTACCTCTCTCAGGGTATGTGCATGTGATGCAAACATACTCAGATGACTGTTCTTGGTACATGTGGCTGTTTGAACCATTATAGCTGCCTTGCTAGTAAATAGCATCCTATTCTTAAAGCCTGAAGTAACTAACTTCAATTTTAAATTACTGTTTTGTTTCTTTTAGGAACGAGTTAAGTCTGTCTTCCATGCCAAAGAATTTGGAAAAATTATTAATTTTAGAAGTCCAGAGGATGCTAAGGTAAAGTCAAAATACTATTAAAATTATACTGTGGTAAATTTGACTTAAAAAGTGTAACAGAAATACTCTTAACCCGAAACTATGTATATTTAAAATTCAGTATTTCCACATATCCATTACAGAGATGGAAATAGCAATAATCTACTCCATAATGAATTTCAAAAATACTCAGTTCCAACACCAGACTTTTCCCTACATAAATCTTTGGAATTACAGCAGTCTGACAAAAGATTGATTAAACAGTATTGCTAACAAAAATTAAACAATCTAGAATATGAATTTAAATAGTACATTTTAATAGAACAAAAATATTTGTAAATCACTCCTAGTTTTGTTCCTGGTGGGGGGCAGGGGTGGGGTGTTACTGCTCTGTTCCTTAAGATACAGTTTTGTTTGAAGAATGAAGAAAATCCTTAAGAAGAATACCAGTAGTTTATTTGATATATGGTATTAATGCTATTGTTATACACATTTTCTGATAACCTTTTCATTTTAACATCACTAGTTTTGACTACAACAGATAGTAGGAACAGTTCAGATCTGCTACCAGAACTATAAGGTAGCTGCCTGTGAAAGTACTGCCTTGTTTTTAACTAGTGTAGCTAGTAATTTTCAGAAAAAATAAACGAGCCTTGTGTATACTTCAGTGGGGTGTGGTTCCCTGGGATCATGGTCTGAGACAGCTTGCAAAAGTTGCATTCTCTCATTAGTTTAAATTGCTTTTGTCTTTGTGAGGGTAGTTTCTAGCTGCAGGTACGTGATAGCAGTTAACTCTTACCTCAAAAAGGTAAGGGCCCTGTGCTGAATTTGACTTGCCTGTAATCTTTGGAGGTACTGAGGTTTTCTGGTTTTACTTTTTTGGCTCTGGTGGAACAGGGGTGGGCAGAGCTGAGGTCCCTTAGTCTCTGTGGTAAAAGAATCCTGTCTAAGCCCCAGCTAAATCAGGAACAATTCCAAAAGTGAAATTAGTACATCATATTACGTATACCACAAGTCTTAAGTAAGGAAAAGATTATTTATTTTCTAAATAATTTATCACATTGCTGCAACCTGTTACTGTCTTCTGTCTGTTGTGATCCTTGCTTCTCTGTTGTCATCTGTCTAGAGTTGTAGACTAAAGCAGAGCCAGGAGAGGGGTTAAATGTTGTCTTCTTTTTTTTTAAAATCTTACTCCTTGAAGTACAGACCAGGAAACAAGTTTAATTAGACGTGGTATCAAATGTCAGATATTGGTGCATGAATGGCTCCATTTTCATGTTAGAAAGCCAGGGGTTTATAATCTATGGAAGTATTGTTAACACAGTGTTAAAACTTGGTTAGGAAGACAGCAGACAGTAGTGACAAAAACCAGTGTAGTTTTCAGCTGCTTTGTCTGTTTTGTACCACAGAAAGATTGTTATTGTTACTTTTTTCTTCACACAGTGGATCCTTTCCAAACTAGAAGAAGTAAGAGAGAATCAGCCAAAATTGTAATGAATGGAGAAGCACCAAGATATGAAGAACACTGAACAGCTACCTTTTAATTCCTCTTTCACAAGCAGAACTGTTTGAATATCAGCAACAAAAGCAAAGACAGGAGGGAGGGAAGATTTATCCAGTTGCTTATTATGGTCACAATGGTCTGTATCAGAAAAGTAGATGATGTTAGCTTAAAATATTATGTAATGATAAAAAAAATTCTGCCAAATTTGGTCTTGGTTTGCTTGATTTTTTAATGTAAGAACTTCAGATTTCATTTTTTATATAAGCAGTATAAAGTGAGTTTGTCTTAACCTTTGATACTGAAATTGAACTCTGGAATAATTATTATGATACTATTCAGAGCAAATCTTGCAGTTTTGATTTGATGGTGAAAATCAATACTTTATGTCTTAGTTTTAATATGACTTGAGGCTGTGTTGAAATACAAATTTCTTTGTCAAAGGAAATTTTAACTTAATCACTAGTGTTACAACTCGAAATACAAGGAGGAGGCTACTGATCAGAGAATTTGAATTTAGATCACAAGTGTCTGCTTAGTTGACAATACTAGGTTTTTTTGTAAATGAGTGGACCAGATCACAATTACAGATACAGTACAGTATTGCTTTTAGTGTAAACTTTTTTATATCCTACTCGAGGAAATGTTGCAGCACCTCAATCAATTATTACAGAAAATATAACAGTTTACAAAAATGTGTATTGGGGAGAATTAACTCTGCACAAAAAATATTAATAAAAGCCTATTATTTTGAATAGAAGTTAGGAACAGTCTTGCAACTCAAGAAGGAGTTTATGGGGTTATAAGTGCACTGTTGCATACCAAAAACAAATGCCTTGAATTACACAATATTGTGTGCTAAGCAAGTGACTGGTGAAGTCAAATTTATATTAAATAATAAATATAATGTCACAGTTGCTTTTGTTAAATTTTCTTACCTAATGGAACTTTTTTGTTTCATACCCAGACAGCAACATTTTATTAGCTTGAATGTCTGCAATTCTGTTTATTTCTTAGATGTAGTACTCATAGTATTGTTAATTGGCTGTTTACTGCAGTTGATACAAAAAATACATGAAACACATGTACTTTTTTACACATGAAATACAGTGTTATATGAAGGTTTCCATAAATTCCCATATCAAAGTCTTCAAAATATCTTGTACATATAGAAAGTACCTACTGCCAAAATGTGATTTCCAAACAATAGTTTGGAATACTCATAGCTACAGGATAGAATTCTAACATTGCTGGTGATGCTTGAAATATCCAAATTGTTCCATTACTGTAAAATGTGAAACAACTAGCATGTAACCTATAGTTGAAGATATTTAATTTACTGTAAGTCTTGCCATTGGTGTTGAGTAACCATTTAGTGGGTTACAAAATACATGTAATCTTGCAATTTTCCCCATAAACTGTAAATGGAATCAAAATATTTTAAGGGGATTCCAAAATATTACAATGATGGTGTTACTCCACTCATTTTGTACACCAAGTACATATCAAGAGTATTAACTCAGGTTGTATCATGCCAAACTTTCATACTTTGCCTTAGATAAGTAGTGGTTTTAGGTGCACTGAGTACCATTCTTTATCTGTCACTTGTTTTTCATCTGTCATTTCTGTCTTAGGCATGATAGTTCATTTAATATCCTCATAATGTTCTTGACAAGTATGTGGTCTCCTCTCCATCCCCAGCATTTACGGAGTACCTGCTGCAAATTTCATTTACAATACCTCTTGTGTGTGTACTTTGTACATTCCCATTTGTGTGTAGCTTTTCCATTTACCTGATTCTAAATATTTTTTCTCCACAGAACCTATGTTTTAATTATTTCTTACATTTATTTTGCCAACGAGCTCTGATTCTCAAATCTCATCTGGCTTTTCAGTAATATTTAAACAATTTCACACTTAATGTTGAAGGATTTATTTTAAATGTGTGTATTTGTGGTTAAGCAGCTCATGTTTTGGAAGGCATAGCAATTCCCCCAGAATGGCATTTTTCCTACAGAGTATAAAATATTTTGGTCTTCTGTGCTAACTAAAAGCCTTAAGACAGGGTCTGAAATGTTCAGAAGTCAATGTGGGACCTCTCTTCCACATCCCTTGTTTCCACTTGTAATGAAAATATGATTTTCTATAGGTCCCTTTTCTAGTCCATAAGTTGTGTCTTTTGACTTTGGCTTTTTTAATAAAGCTTTCTCCATACAGTTATGAAAGAAATTTGCCATTTCTTGGCAAACACCGATTGTCTCCTTTAGCTATATATCACCCCGGGAGGAAGAGAAAGGTATTCAGACTTGGGCCATTGTGTAATTTTCTGGATTGCTGCAGATTGTATGAGATGTCTACTCTGCTGTGCCTCATTCCTTATTGCAATATGCATATTTTTTTCAACAAGAAGGCTGAATAGGTATGTTAATTTTTATTGAAAGTGTATATGCAACTAGAAAAGGGGATCTCGATAAAAATTAAAATGTAGGCATTTAGTTCTGCCTACTGTGGTGTTTAAAAGTGTATCTTGGCCTTTACTGAAATGCTAAAGAACAGTTTCTCTTTTATATGACTGTTATGTAAACTTAATACATTTGAGAAATGTCATTTGGGTTTTCAGTTTGCTAAGGGTTACAATTACCTCTAAGAAATTGCAGAAACATTTGTAAGTCTAATTGTTGCACTTCCTTTTTGTTCATCTGCATGGCTTTCATGGCATGGCTCTCTTGGTTTGCACCCCACCCTACCCCCCCCTTCTTAATCTTGAATAAAGTGAAACTGAATTTTATTTGACTGAAATGTGATTATTACGTGTTTTCTTTATATACTGCTTTAATTAATAGAGAGTACCATTACTCAGAATTTTGTAGGTCAAGTCAAATCCTGTTCATGAGAACACGTGGTCAAACTTCTGTTGCAGTCATCTCAGGAAAACAGAATTACAGACTTTAGAATTTACCTTTGGTTTATTGTAAGGACAAGTTTTTAGTAACTGGATTAACATGTATAAGCTTATTTTTAAATTGTTTTTTGGGAGGTGTGGGGCGTTTTTTTGGCTGTTGTTTTTTTGTTGTTTTTTTCTTCTGTTGCTGTATTGAAAAAGACATGATGGTGTTGCCAGATGATAGAATCATGGAACGATTTGGGTTGAAAGGGACCTTACAGATGACCTAGTTCCAACCCCCTGCTCTGGGCAGGGACCCTTTCCACTAGACCAGGTTCCTCAGAGCCCCATCTAAACTGGCCTTGAATGCCTCCAGGGATGGGGCATTCACAACTTCCCTGCACAACCTGTCCTCACAGGAAAGAATTTCTTCCTGATAGCTTAATGTAAACCTACTCTCTTAATCTGAAGCCATTTTTCCTTGTCCTGTCATTATGTGCTTTTGTCAAAAGTTCCTCTCCAGCTTTCTTGTAGGCCCCCTTCAGGTACAGGAGACTGCTGCATCATCTCCCCAGAATCTTCCTTTCCCAGGCTTAACCTCCTGATTCGTAAAAGAGCTCTGTCTTCATAAAAGAACTGCTCCAGCCCTCAGACCATCTTCCTGGCCTTCCTCTGGACCATCTCCAACAGGTCCGTGTCTTCTATTGAGGGCCACAGAGCTGGCACAGCACTACAGGTGCAGTCCTGTGAAACTGGAATAGAGGGGCAGAACCCCCTCCCTCTCTCTGCTGGCCACACTGCTTTGGATGCAGCCCAGGATACATTTAAATTTCTGGGCTGTAAGTGCACACAGCTGGGTTGTGTCCAGCTTCTCATCCACCAGAACCTCCAAGTTCTACTCAAGGCTGCTTTCAATGCATTCTCTACCCAGCCTGTACTTGCCCTTAGAATAACTCAATTCTTATGAAATCCTCTTTTTAAAATTTTTTCTCCTCCTCATAAAGATTCTGTATGTATGCCATTAGCTATTTGTTATCTTTAGCATTTTACAAAATTATTCTTACCTGTGCACTTGGGAACTTTCTGCCCAGTATATACTATGTGTATACATATAAACATACATGATGTATGTATATGCAAGTACATCTATGCATCACCTAGGAGCCGAAGCTTTATGTAATCTGTGCAACTATGATCTTGGTCACAATTTTTTCTTTTGTGACTGCAGGAATCTACAGTTCACTGACCATACACACAAGATTTTATTATGAGGATTTGATTGTCTTCATGGCAAATCTGGAACAAGAATTTTGAATATTCTTGTAATACTTTAAGGGAAGAATAAATTTGTTTTAAGTCTGCTCCAACAAGAAGTAAAAGAATGTCTCATGTAATTTTTTTTTTTTTAACTTGCCATGGTGCATCAAAGTCTGAAACAAATGTGACTGCCAGAACAGGCATGATGGGGTAGAACACTAATAGGCAAAAAGGGGAAAAAATGGAATTATCTTTTTGCTGGATGTCTCCAAGTGGTTTCTTATCTTTGTGCATGTTCACTGCTTATTGCATCGAGCAGATTGAGAACTGGGTGCAGAGGTTTTTCTTGGTAAGTGCCTTCATGTAGGCTTTGATTGTTGGTTTTGAAGTGTGACAATAAAGCAGTCTTGCACTGATGAGTCCTGCAATGGTAACAGTCTCACCATCTGCAAAACTCCTGTTCCAGCAAAGCCAGGCTCCCGCATTCATGGTTCCAGTGTCCTACTCATATAAACAGCAAATCTTGACTCTTAGAGGAAACCTCTAGGAGTTTAAACCTATTTTTCTGGAAGTTCCCAAGGGGCTCAAAACTGGATCAAGCAGTCCAAGCATTTGGGCATTTCATATGCTTTCTTCTAATAAATCTGCTGCCCTAGGCAAGTATTTATGTTGATGTCTTTTCATGTACTGGAATTTTTAAAGTAAAACTCCATTTTCTATAGATTTCATGACAAGAAATGCTTTTGAATTATGCTCTGAGCAACAGTGGTTAATTTAGGACAGTAGGTTTGAGGATTTAGCATGACATCAGTACTTCTAAAGGAGGGTACAGATGACGTCCTGGGAACATGGCCGATAATCACACAGATGGGCTGTTGTATTCTGTGCCTTCTGCCACCCCCCCTTGGCTGCCTCTCATTCAGCAAGTGGCTCTGTAGGCCTGTGCTTCATCCCAGGGTGTTCTTCACTGTTCCCTCAGCATAGAGAACTGCCAGTCACTAAGTATGGACACAGTGTTATAGGTCAGTGTCCTTCACTTCCTTAAAAACATAAAAGCATTGTTAAGAAGGGGCTTCTCCTGCTTTTTCCAACACTAAAGAAAGAGCAGATGAGTCAAATGTTACAGATTGTTTTCTTCTGGAAACACTACTTTTTCTGTACTGCTGGAAAAAAGGGATCTGTATTGTTTGATATGTGAAACTGCAAACATCTTTTATGAGCAGGGAAAGGTCAGGGTGTGCTTTTCCCAGGACCGAGCTGTGAGAGCTATCACCTGGCGGAATACACAAAAGCACTACTCAAACTAAAAAGTCATTAGAACTTTATTTTTTTCTGTGCTGCACAGAAATTGCTATTTTATGCTGATAGTAAAAAACTATTGCTATATTATTTTCTCTTAGAAAAATGGCATTTTCATGTATTTAAATATAGGAGAACATCAGCACATCTTTTGAGCTTAGTTACCAGTATTAAGAGGCTGTTCTACTAACATGCTGTACTTACCAGTGTTGCTGGGTGAGCTGATCGAGTGCCAGTAACCTCTGCAAGTTTTGCATGGTAAGAACAGCTTTGAAAATGGCCCTCGTGCCTTAATTGTTTTGTCTGAGAACTGTTGACCCAGTGAAGGAGAGCTGACTGTGCTATTAGTGGTGTTGACTTCTTTAGTGGAGAGGTTTGTAGTTGGGCAGAAATTGTAGCAGGTAGGAAAATGGCTGGAAATCTTCTAAAGAGCTCTCTAAGCTGTAGAAAACCACCCATGAAGCTTAATGGCAGGGGAAATGCAAAGTGCAAATAGCAAGTTATGTTAGTGACTTGGAGGAGTTTAAGGCCTAGTTTATCACAGGTTAATATTTCAGCTCCCATGAAAGTGAATGCTGGGAACATTTGTTAAATGCCTTGCTCTTTGAGAAAGTATTTTTGTAAAGCATTTGTACAAAAACATAATGATGCACAAGATTCACCAGTAATTAGTATTTTGTAATTATTTTTTGAATGTCCTAGGACTTGGTCTATCAAGGCTACAGAGAGCTACTTCTATAAAGTGTAATAGGCTTACCCTAGTCTTTCAACTGCACTGCTCAAAACAAAAGTATAAAAATTTCTAGCACCCTAAAAACCCCTAACTTGTTATTTTTGAGGCATTACTGTTTCAAATTTCATAACCTGTGATTGTAAATGCTGAATTAAAAAAAAAAATCTTAAGAATATACCAGCTGGACAGCAGTGTAGCTATGTAAATTCTTTTAAATACACCTGATTCTTACAGCTGTCAACAAATAACTCACAGACAAATCTGAGATGCGAAATACGAACACAATATTTTAAATGTATAACTTAAAAAGTAAACTTTAATTCATTAAAATTATTTTAATCCATATTTCTTCAGTAAATATAAATCCCCCTTCCATTTCTGTAAACGGTATTTAAAAAGATGCCTTTTTTTTGATCAACGCAGGCTGTGTTATGAGCAAGCCACACTTTGTGGCTGCAACCATGTTTTTCCTTTGAAACAGGTTAAACTCCCTCAGGTTTAATGGCCTTGACAACAGCAAAGACAAAATTAGTATTTTCTGTCTGTGGCATGAGTGAAGTGGGAAAGATTATCTTCTTGTCTGGATTCTGATCCTGATACAGGTCCAAAATTAAGTCTCTGACAGCTTTGACATCTTGTTTTAGTCCAAAGCGGAAATTGTGGTTTTGAATAGTTAAAAGATACAGATTAAGGAAGAAAAACTTGGACAGTATCGAAACAGTCTAATTTTGTATTTAAATGTCAAATCACCATAAAGACATAGTCCCTTGTTAGCTTTTTCTCATTCATATGTTAGTGGAACAAAGGCTGTTTCTAAAATGTGTGGAGTATGCTTTTTTCAACGGTAAACCTTACAGGTCAAAGTAATTTTTTCCAAAAGCCTACTGAAATTATCCAGCATATGTTAATATGCTACACTGTCATAGTTTGTCAAAGGCCATGAGAGAAATTAAGTTTTCTAAAACACACAGCATAAATAGGATTCTCTTTGGCCAAGAAGGGAACATGTGTTTTCTCTATAGCTAATAAATTAATACAATATTTTTAATTTCTGATTGTAGGATTCAACATAGAATCATAGAATCATTTAGGTTGGAAAAGACCTTCAAGATCATTGAATCCAACCTTTGACTGATCATCACCTTGTCGACTAGAGCATGCCACATCCAGTTGTTTCTTGGAACACCTCCAGGGATGGTGACTCCACCCACCACCTCCCTGCTGCTGAAGCTCCCCTGGTGTATGTTGAGGCTTGATACATGTCTTGCAGAATATAATCCTGTATTAAGTAATAGAATATATGTTCTTAGTGATGTAAAGCATCAGTAACATTTGTTAAGGGAAGTTATTCAGGCTGCTTTTATAACTTTCACCTTTTCTCTCAAGTCCACTGAACATAATTTTTCTTTTAATTATTTCTATTACTTGGCAGGAAGAATAGAAGCATCCACTATTGCGACCCTTAGCTTTTTTTGTTACCCCTCCTCCTTCTCTCAGTGTCTTCAGCTTGCTTCCATAACTTTATCCAACTGGAAGCTGCAAACATACTTCAGGGCTTTAGCATATCTACTAGGGCCTTCTCTTCCAAACAGCTACAGGCAGGAGATAGAAACTGTTAGCTCTAATGGAATTAAACTACATTCCAGTAGGAACTCCGGTTACTACAAATACTTTGCACCACTTCTCTCCCCCATCCAAGACTTAATTAAACTAATAGTTCAGCATACACGGTAATTGGGTTGCTTGAATTGGAAAGCTTTTTTCATATAAGGTAAATTTTCTAAAGCAATGTTTTGAAACACCATTCAAGTTACTGTGTTAACTTTGAAAAACTAAAAGGAATGGAAACACATACAACACTCACTGAATGCAAAAGCGTGAAGGACCGTAGAAGGAAAGCTGCAGCAACTACTTTCACAGTTGTATACTGAATTATTTGGCAGGTCATCTTACCTAAAAGAATATTTTCTAAATAAAAAGGACACTCAATCATTCCTGTAGTTGGCACTAGGACTCCAAGAATATCTTGACGAGCTGGCACAAATGAGAACATAACAATATGACCAAGGTTAGGGAGACAACTGAAAAGTTAATACAACAGAAACAAGATGAAGGCACTATCATAAATTAATCACACTGACTCAAACACAAAGTACTAACTAGAAATCACTAAAGTGTTCCCACAGAAGCAGCTGAATAGAAATTCAGTTGTGCATGGCCTTAGCACAGTTGTTGCAGACATAAAATAATCAAACCCTTTAACATTTGTTTGAGTAATCTTTGCTATTACCCCAAAATAAACATAAGGATTAAGATCTGAAGGCAAATATAAATATCAGTCTAGTTAATAATGCTTCCCAACAGTACTCTCTCCCCTGTCTCTTCATCCGTGCTGTTTATATCGTACACTAAAGTGAAAGGCTGCAAAGAAGAATGCTTTGGACTTAAATATTTTTAATATAAAAGACGATGCATTTAGTTTCTTGTCTGACTACGCTATTATTCTTAACGTTGCTCTCCTTAGCTTCACAAGTCTTATGGTTTTAATGTCTGGGTTTAAGTTTTAGGATGACATTCCTGTGCCTCGATAAAATGTGTTTGTGTGCAAGGAGGGCAAGATTCCTCTCTGCAATCTACCTTCCCACCACTAGATGTCAACCTTAGATCATCCAAATCCCTAACGAGGGCGGAAGTCCTAGGAGGATTAGAACAAAAAAAATAGATGTATTCCAAATCCTACACCACGGTTGTAGCACAAACCTTCCTTTATTTAAGCACCAAATTCTCTCTCCCTTTTCCTTTTATGGAAAAGTGAGGAATTGGATGTATTTGTCCCTTGCTGCCCCAGCATCCCTCACATTTGTCCTTCAGAATAAAAAATACAGTGTAACCAGTTGCTCAGAAAAGTTTTCTCTTAAGAATATGAAAATTCCTCTTCTTCAGTAAAGTAACAAACTATTGTTGAGATTTCAATCATAAGTAACAGTAAAAGGAAGATATAATAAAATTCAAAGTAAAACTAATTATTGATTGTGGCTGATTCCTTAAATAATGAGGCTACAGTAGACTGTTAAGTGACATCCTTCTTCTTCAATGTAGGACTATTTAAGGAAAATGCAGACAAACACATGACAAGAATGATAATGCTTGACACAGAGGAGCAGATTGCCTATGTGTAACTGTCCTGAGTTAAATTTTACCATAAATGAATAATCTAAATATTCCTTGCTGAAATGTAACCCTGTTACTTCTCAACCTTGGCAGAAATAGAAATGTAATTTTTCTGTTATCAGAATAAAGCTCTCCTCCCCACCTCCTGCCAATGAAATCACTTGAAAAGTGGGGGAGAAACTTATCTTCGTTCTTATTTATATGCAAAACATTTCATGTAACTGAACTGTCTGACCTGCCTGCTTGTTGTCAATATATTTTGTGCAGCTGTTTTTCATGATTTTCCCCAAGGGAAATTCAGTTATGTACCAGCTGTGTTGATCCCAGAATTGGGAGGAATGATGGTTCCAGTATGTTTAGAAGGCCTAAAATTAGTTACTTTAGTCACTCCAGGTTTAAATTTGCTGTGTACCACTGACTATAGACACAGGTACCTCTGCATTGAGACAGGTATAACTAATAAACTCAGAGTGAAACCATCTCTTCTTCATGAGCCAGCATGTGCTCAGGTGGCCAAAGAGGCCAACGACATCCTGGCTTTTATCAGAAGTAGTGTTGGATGACAGGGCCAGGGAAGAAGGGATTGTCCCCTGTACTTGACACTGTGGAGGCCACCCCTTGAAGCCTGTGTTCAATTTTGGGTCCCTCACCCACCACAGGAAGGACATTGAGATGCTGGAGAGTGTCCAGAGAAGGGAAATGGAGCTGGTTAAGGGTTTGGAGCACAAATCCTTTGAGGAGTGGCTGAGGAAGCTGGGGCTGTCTAGCCTGGAGGAAAGGAGGCTCAGGGATACCCCTTCCTTATTGCGCTCTGCAACCCTTTGAATGGAAAGGTGTAATGAAGTGGGGGTTGGCCTCTTCTCCCAAGTAACGAGTGATAGGACAAGACAAAATGTCCTTAATTTGCTCCAGGGGAGATTAAGATTGGATATAAGGAAAAATTTTTTCACTGAAAGTGTTTTCAGAGCACAGGCTGCCCAGGGAAGTGCTTGAGTTACCATCCCTGCAGGTGTTTGAATGCTGTGCAGAAGTGGCACCTTGAGACGTGGTTTAGTGGTGGACTTCGTAGTGTTAGTTTAATGATTGGACTCAATAATCATAAGGGTTTTTTCAGAATGAAACAATTCTGTGTTTAACTCTTTAAGTCTTGCTTGTTGCTGTAATTAGGCATGGTAATTACTGCTTAGAGGAGTCTAAGAGATTCCCTCTGTCTATTGTAGAATTCTTGAATTCATAGAATCATAAAAAATGTTTGGGACTTTAAAGGTGTGTTAGTTTCAACACCCCTGCTATGGGCAGAAACACCTTGCACTAGACCAAGTTGCTCAGAGCTCCATCCAGCCTGCCCTTGAAGACTCAGGGATAGAAGTTGTACAAACTACTCAGCAATTTCTTTTTCATACCTAATTGAAACCTACTTTCTTTCAGTTTAAAGTCATTTTGCCCCATCCTAGTCTGAGTTCCTGAATCTTCCCGGAATTTCTTGATTGTCTCAATTTGTCTTTCGAGCAATGTCACTTTACTCACTTCCACTTCTTTCATCATCTAACCAATTAAAGTATTACACTACTGTAAGACAGGATTGCTGATGGCACATGATGCAGCCCACTTCCCCCTTGTTTATTATGCTCTTGCCATCAATGATACTAGGCATCACAAAGGAACCTGGGAGAAATCAAGGAGTTTTAATCCTTGAATTCATTTAATTTTCAAGTAAATGACTGCTATTGAATGTTTGAACCTCTTGAAGTTCAGTAATGCCAAGTGTGAGGTCTGCACCTGGGTTGGGGCAATCACCAACATCAATATAGACTGGGAGATAAGACAGAATGAGAGCAGCCCTGAGGAGAAGGCTACTGGTGGATGACAAACTAAATATGAGCCAGGAATGTATTCTTGCAGCCCAGAAAGCCAACTACATCCAACTGACCAGTGTGGCCAACAAGTTGAGAGAGATCTCTTGAGATCCCACCCCAGTGTACTCCATACAGCTCTGGAATCCCCAGTACAAGAAAGACCTGTTGGAGTGATTCCAGCAGACAGCTAAAGAATGTTTACTTGGGCCTGTAGAGAAAGGACAGGGGGCAGTGGTTTTACACTGAAAGTGGGTAGATTTAGTTTGGACATAAGGGATAAACTTTCATGTTGAGGGTGGTGAGATACTGGAACAGGTCGCCCAGAGAATCTGCGGATGCCCTGTTGCTGGAAGTGTTTAAGATCATGGTGGATGAGGCTCTGAGTAATCTGGTCTAGTGGAAAGTGCCCCTATAGTAGGATGTTGGACTAGAGGATCTTTAAAGGTCTCTTCCAAAGCAAACCAAACCAAATCGAACCAAACCAAACCATTCTATGATTGGAAGTGTTGTCTTCTGTAACTGTTGAACTGGAATATATTAATGTTTGCTAACACCTTTAGTGGTCTGCAAAAAGTTGTTCTAAAATTCATTAATATTGTAATAAACTGTTTAGTGGGTGGAATATAACAAATCAGTTACAGTAAATTCAGTTGGCCTACACTTTTCCCAGTACACTGATAGATATCGTCAATACTTTTTAACCTAGGTCCCATATAAAAATGAAATAAACTTTCTTCCCAGCCTCTTATTGAGGTCACAAATGGTAGTGCTGCATACAGATGGGGTTTGGATCTGGAGCAGTGAATTCCTGGGTCTGTGGAGGACCCAGGCATAACCATGTTGTTATGCCTTCTGACTGTTGCAACAGGAAAGTTGTGATTAGAGGAGCGTCCTGCAGAGGTGGGGCAGTGCTGTGCTGAGCCAACTTATTGTTCTGCCTTGAGACTCCTGCTCAGTCCATCCCCTGTG
Organism: Corvus cornix cornix; assembly: GCF_000738735.6. Lineage (NCBI taxonomy): Eukaryota > Metazoa > Chordata > Aves > Passeriformes > Corvidae > Corvus > Corvus cornix. Next base: position 40,863,785 of record NC_046357.1, on the reverse strand, counting down.
CCAGCAACTCACCTCCTGGAGGAGGGCCCCAAAGGGCTGGCTGTGCATGTGTGAACAAAATGGTGTGAAATACCTAGTTTACATAAGAGGCAAGCACCACACAGCCACTCACTCACTCCCTGACCAGTAGGACTGGGAAGAGAATTGGAAGGATAAATGTGAGAAAACCCATGGGTTGAGATAAAGACAGTTTAATAGGAAAAGCAAAAGCCATGCACACAAGCAAAGCAAAACAAGGAATTAATTCACTGCTTCTCATGGGCAGGCAGGTGTTCAGCCATCTCCAGGAGAGCAGGGCCCCATCACATGTTACAGTGACCTGGGAAGATAAATGCTATCACTCCAAACAACTTCCCCTTCCTCCTTTTCCCCCCAACTTTATATAGTGAGCATGACACCACACAGTCTGGAATACCCCTTCAGTCAGTTGGGGCCACTTTATCCTGGCTGTGACTCCTCCCAACCTCCCATCTTCCTCGCCAGTGTGGCAAGAAGGAAAGCAAAAAAAGCCCTGGCTATGTGTAAAACCTGCTCAGCAATAACAAAAACATCTCTTATGTCAGCACTGATCAGAGAGATTAGAGGCCCTGTGTCCTGGCAGTACATTTTCTCCATATTTTCAATCTTACCAGGGGAAAGATGTGCAGAATAATTTTGATTCTGAATTACTCTTCCTTCAATTTACTGAAGTCACAGAACAGACATCCTTTTGTAGAGAAACTAAAGAGCACTGTCATGCAAATGTATATCACAGCATTTTGACTGGGGTTGACTCTGGCTTCATTCCATGCTAAAACTTTGCAAATATCCAAAGGGGCTTCATGTAACTGTAGCTGCAAAACCATCCTAGTAATGAGGGTCTTTTGAAAAGAATTACTTCATAAGCACTTACATCTGCAAACCTCAGTCACCGTATGTGGCCAAGAGCCATGTTACATCAGGATTAATCATCAATTTCACAGTATATGACAAAAGGAGTTTGACACTGACAGCTAGTCTCATGCTATGATTCAAAGAAAAGTCCTACAATGAAGTGAAAAATTACTTAAAGCACCAAGTGATTATAGTACAAAGCTGATATCTTCCTCATTCTCAGTAAACAGGCATGTTACGCATAAAAAATGCCTTTGGTGTGGGTTATAGTGGATAGTATGACATGAAAGCAAGATACAGGAATTTTCATTTTCCTTAAAATGCAGTCCTCAGGATAAATGAGTAATGCATAATACTAGGAGACAGCCTACAGTAATCCAGCCAGGATATGGTGGAAGAGGGGATTAACTTAAAGACACTCTAAAAAATGTCCTTAGAAGCAGCAGAAAGTCCTTCAAACAGGGCAGCCAGAGAGTTCTGTAGTTTTTTATGCTGGGGAATATCAGCATTTTAACCAAGAGGCAGGTGTCACAGTGTTTTGTTTGAGTGCCTGTGCTTGTGTGCTTGTGTTCAGGGCATGTGTGATGCTTTACTACTAACAGGAAATGTTCATTGTAAGTAAGACCAGTGCAATGCCAGCTGTTTCAGCCTGACTACTGTAATGATTGAAATAAATTCTTTTTCTAGAAAATTGCGTTGACATGAGAGAAAATATCAGTGTAAAATAGGATTAAAATTTGAAATTGATTGTTTGTTTTAGATCTGGTTTTAAATAATATTGATTATCAGGCTTTGATATAATCTATAGCTAAGTTGCAGATTTTCTGTATTGCAGTAATGGTCAAGACAAATATTAACCATAACGGAACTGAAAAATCTCTAACCACTGGAAAATTAAGTAAATGCCCAAGCTTTATTCACATCTCCTCCAGTATATAAGAACCAGTTCTGCTAACCACGATGTTCGTTCTTCTACGTTGTTGTTTCTCTCCCATTGAAGGGTTTTTGAGGATTATTGCAAGTAGGTGGCCTTTGAATTTATAGCTCTAGTTATTGCTAGAGCTATAGCTCTTTAAGCTAGTCTGATAAAATGCTTAAATGTCCTTTTTTCCCCCTCTTGTTAAATGCTCTAAAGGGTAACTGAATGAGATAAGATGCCCCACAAGGCTCGCAGGGTTTTTGCTATTTTGCTGTAGATTCTCAAAATTAAGAAGTCTAGAAAAGGGTTATTAAATCTTGTCAACACTTAGTAATAACATAAGTTTACATTTTAACAAATATCTTTTGGCATTTCCAACTGTGTATCATGAAAGGAGTTAAAATATCCTGAAAATTTTCATCAAGATTGGAGTTTTATAGAAGTCTCACCACTAAGAAGTTAGCCCAAGAAATATTATGGAAATATGCAACATTATAAATACATGAGCGGTAGCTCATGTAGAACAGAAAGAACAGAAAGGGCTCAAAGCAAATCTATAATCACTAGAGAGCAAACCAAGGAACATAGAGGGAAAATAAAAAACAGCACAAGCACATGTTAACGTCACTTCTTGGCAGAAATTTTTGTTAATGAAATACAAGCAACAGATGAGTCTATTAGTCTCTTTAAAACATGTTACATTACTCTCCAATGGGAATCAAATTTAATTCAGCAATAAAAGGGCAACTGATGATAAATAACAGGCAACACTGCGAGGTCCATTTGTTAATCTGTTTTTATCAAAAAGTGATATAAGAAAGAAAAAAAATAATCAGACAGGGTCTTGAGTATTCCTTTTTCACTTCAATCAGTAATACCACTGGGCAAAAGCAGCTTTCCCCTCTTTTGTGAAAGTGAGAAGAAAGAGGCATAAATATCAGGTGAATGACTATAATATTAAATAAAACTTGTACTAAGAACAATCTTTGCCAGGCAACAGACGGATAACACTACAAGTGAAAAATATTTTTTTTTGAAGATATATGAATAAATTTTATCTCCAGCTGTTACATGTAAGGCTATTGTTTCAGTAAAGCTTCTCCTTTGGAGGGTTGAATCTTCATACTCAGAAATAAATTGTACCTGCTTTGATAGCTTGCCCCTCTGTCCTATTTCTTAGGAAACTAAATATTAAATAGAACCCAAAACAACTGTATGTGCTACCTTATGAAACTTTTTGTACTTGTAAGGCCTGAGTGTATATACATATTTATTTTGTCACCTACTTTTCGGAGCAGGTTATTTCTTTTTTTCAAAAGCTTTCTGAGAAGAACAATCTGTTTTGCAGCAATAACTACTGAATATATTTCCTAAATGCTCAGTGTTATAGACAGCAATTACTAATTTTAAAAGTACTGTGAGACCTAATGAAGCTCCTATTTTTCTAAGCATTTGTATTTATTGGGGTTTTAGTTTAGTCCTAGTTTTTTTCCTGTTAAAGGAATTTTTTCCCATATGCATGTTGCTAGGGGACAAATGGCTGTACTTAAGAGAAGACAAAAGACCTGGCTATTCTTTTGTTTTCACCTGGGTGTGGGGTCAGTTCGCTCTCAGCGTTCTCGGGGAGAGGAACCTGGTTATTTTCGGCCATTTTTCTTTCTGCGGAGAAAGATCCCAGGACCCCCCGCCCACCTTCCCTGTCCTGCTGGAGGCCAGGCTGTGGCTGCCCTGCCCCGCCGCTGATTGGAGCCTTCGCTGTGTTGTAGCCGTGCTCGCCCTGCCTGCCTGGACCTCCGGCGGCTTCCCCGCTCAGATACATCTCGTCTGCCACCCGGGATTTGTGCTCCAGCCTGCTGTTCCAGCCTGCAGCTCCAGCCTGCTGTTCCCGAGGGTCCAGCCGGACACCGGGGCCAGCCGTCTGGGGTTTGCGAAGCCTTTGTTCCATCCCTCCCGGGATCCCAGGCCACCAGTGCCGCGTGCTCCCCGAGCTCGCTCCGGAGCGCCCCCTGCAGCCGCGGGGGAACCATCGCACCTGCCCTGCTCACCGGGAGCCGCCAGCGCCCCTGCCGGCTGCGAGCGGAACTGCACCCGAGGGGAAAGGGCCTGACAGCCGAGAAGGCTGGGACTGGGTTTGTGATTGCTGTTACTGCCATAGTTGTTGTTGTTTATATCTATATATATATAGAGAGAGAGATAGATATAGATACAGATATAGATATAGATATAGATATAGATATAGATATAGATATAGATATAGATATAGATATAGATATAGTAAAGAACTGTTATTCCTATTTCCCACATCTTTGCCTAAAGGCCCTTGATTTCAAAATTATAATAACTCGGAGGAAAAGGGGTTATATCTGCCACTTCAAGGGAGGCTTCTGCCTTCCTTAGCAGACACCTATCTTTCAAAACCAAGACAGTATTTTACTGTCTTTGCACTTCACCTTCATTCCTCAGATCTTTCCTTGTCTGGCTGGGCAAAACAAACTGCAATATACACCAATAAAAGTCATACTTGGAAGCTAATGCATGTCCTTCACAGTTCAGGTTGGATCCATTGGCTGAGGCCAAATGTATGAGGGTTGACAAGGTGAAGTTTTGGGTCCTGCCCATGGGTCACAACAACCCCAAGCAGTTCTAAGGCTGGAGGCTGTGGCTGGAAAGCTGTCCGGAGGAAAAGGTCCTGAGGGTGCTGACAGCAGCTGACAGCAGCTGAACATGAGTGTCCAGGTCGCCAAGAAGTCCAGCGCCATCCTGGCCTGGATCAGCAGTAGTGTGGCCAGCAGGACCACATAAGGGATACTCGCCTTATACTCAGCACTAGCAAGGCCACACCTCAAATCCTGTGTTCAGTGTTGCGCCCCTCACTGCAGGACAGACATTGAGGGGCTGGAGACCCTACAGAAAAGGGCAACAAGGCTGGGGAAGAGTTTGGAACATGAGTCCTGTGAGGAGCAGCTGAAGGACCTGGGGCTGGTCAGCCTGGAGATAAAGAGGCTCAGGAGGGACCTTATTACTCTCTACTTGAATGGAGGGTGTAACAAGGCAGCACAGCATCAGCCATGTCTCTCAACATTTTGCCCCATCAGCAGGCTGGGGATGGAAAAGGCTCTGGGAGGGGAGACAGCTAGGCCAGCTGACCCAAACTGACCAAAGGGACACTCCACACCATGTGATGTCACTCAGATATAAAACTAAGGGAAGGAGGAGGAAGGGGGGCATTTGCTACTTACAGTGTTTGCCTTCTGGAGTGACCTGTACTCATCCTGGAGCCCTGCCCTCCCAGGAAGAACCGGAACATGGTTAATCATTTGCTGATGGCAAATGGAGAATAATTATTTCTTTCACTTTGCTTCTGTGCATGCAAACTTTGCTTTTGCTTTAGTAAACTGCCTTATCTCAACTTATGAGTTGACTCCCATCTGATTTTCTCTCCCCTGTTCAGCTGGGGAATGAATGGTTGAGAGGCTCAGCGGTCACCTGGCATCCAGCCAAGGTCAGCCCACCACACTGGACTAGTGAGCACTACATACAATAGTACTGAAACAGCACAAAAAGGATGCTTCCCATCATTGAGCAATGCCAAACACTGGCATTCTTACAGGACATTCTGCTCGAGTTAGGTTAGTTTTTACTCTGCTGCCATGGAGTTTTTGCAATAGTGAAAATGAGGCAATATCAAGTGTAACTACACGTCAGTTAATTTTATTTCTGCTACATTACTCATATTTTAAAAAGTTATTCCTTCTTTAGTACGGATCTGCTCAGAAGTAAGGAAGTTACCAGATTATCAGAAAAATAGACAAAAGATAGAATAATATAATTTCCTGGGTCAGAAGGGATCCGCAAGGATCACTGAAGTCCAGCTCCTGCTCCTGCAAAGGACAGCCTGAAGAGTTGCACCAAGTGCCTGATGACATTGTCCACAAACTTCCTGAACTCTGCCAGGCTGGTGCTGTGACCACTTCCTGGGAAGCTGTTCCAGTGCCCAGCCACCCTCTGAGGGAAGAACCTCTTTCTAATAGCCAACCTAAACCTCCCCTGACACAACTTCAGGCCATTCACTTGTCACCACAGAGATCAGTGCCTGCCCCTCCTCTTCCCCTCACAAGGCAATTGTAGACTGCAATGAGGTCTCCCATCAGTCTCCTCCAGGCTGAACAGACCAAGTGACCTCAGCCACTCCTCACACGGCTTCTCCTCAAGGTCCTTCACCATCTTTGTTGCCCTCCTTTGGACACTCTCTAAAAATTCAATGTTTTTCTCATATTGTGGCATCCAAAACTGCCCCCAGCTCTCGAGGTGAGGCAGCCCCAGTGCAGAGCAGAGTGGGACAATCCCCTCCCTTGCCCAGCTGTCGATGCTGTGCCTGATGCACCCCAGGACAGGGTTGGTCCTCCTGGCTGCCAGGGCACTGCTGACTCATGTTCAGCTTGCCACTGACCAAGACCCCCAACTCCCTTTCCACAGCACTGCTCCCCAGCATTATTCCCCAGTCTTTCCATAAATCCATGGTTGCCCCATCCCAGGTCAGAATCTGATAGATATCATTCATCTAATAATGCCACATCCTTTTTCAAGAACATGCAACTTTTACAAGGAGAGGAAAAGTGTAGGATTTATTGAAAGGTCACAAAATACCACATTTCACATGTGGGTAATGCATTAATATTATCTATTCATATTGTGCATAAATATTTGAGAAATTTGCTCTCTAGTCTTTATCCTCACAAACCTCTCTGACACCCCCAGATAGTCTGTTCTCTGATTCCAGTTGTGCCCATTCCAGCAACTTTGAGCAGAGATGTGTCGATGTCAACTATTTGAAAAGGTTCTATTCAGGAATATTTGTGTCTGTGATGCCAAAATCTATGACTGAATTTGATCACTTGTATTAGATGATGATAAAAAGAATCAATTTCATATATCTATGTCCTGTTTGTTCTAAAGCTTTTTAGAGATAACTTTATCTTGTATTCCTTTAGGATTTGCTGCTTAAGGATGGCTTTCAGAAAATCAGAAGAAGGAAGACATGTTAAAAAGTGAGCACATTCTGATATTCCTTATTCCTACTTTCCTTCTAGTTAGACTGGCCCTAGCAAATTTCAGCAGTAATACAGATTTCAATCAGTGCAGTGTAGGAATAACCATATATAGTAAATAAAGCAGTAACATAACAGGGTTAAGTCAACTGGCATGAAAAATTAACAGGATTACATTTCTATCTTTGTTTTCTAGCAGTGCTTAAAAAAATTAATTAAACTGAATTTTCATGCCCTTAAAATATATGAATATATATCCATAACAGAAATAGTCCCTTTTCCTGAATAAATTATTCTGATTATCTAACCCTGGAATGTAGACTAATTTATGTTACAGAATTTAATCCGGCTAATCCTGTACATACCTTCTGGTTTTCTCACAGCATTTTACTGTCTGAATAATATATTACTGTCTACAATCTTTTCAAAGATTAAATCAGAGGAATAGCTCTAGGTACACAAAACTAACAAAATATGCCTCTTCTGTTCAATACTTTCTTGTCACTTCCTTTTCCTTCACCAATACACTTGCAATAATTTTATCACAAAACCTGCCAGAACTTAATTACCTTTGACATCTGTCTCCTCTGTAACTTTGGCTGACACATGTCAATGGGTTTAAAACCTACAAGAGATGAAGAAAGGCAGTAATGCACAGCGTGATCACAGAATACTTCTTGCTTAAGAAGCCAGACTTAATACTTAGTAAATTTATTCCAGGCTTATATAACAGTAGAAAAGCCTTATTAATTAGTTACAGTAAATTAAAGAAATATTCTGTGAAGAAAAGAAAATATGTTTCCAAGTAACAATATTCACTAAATACATGTTTAAATTGGAAGAAATTTACTGGGGTGTTTTTTGATTTGATTGGTTTGAACATGTATCCCACCACTGACTGTAATAGAATTCTTTCAGATTCATAGTGAATCAGGAAAAAACGTGAATAGCTGTCTGGAGGTACAATATGTGTAGATTCCTGAAGGGAAGGAAACAAATTCAGGGAGAAAAAAAGTTGTGATTAGATAACATTCATATCAAATTGAAACAAAACACAAAAATGCAGCTGGCTAAGAATAGGAAATTCATCCAAGCTATGTTTCCTTCCTTGAAAGTAACAAGGTTCACAGATCCAAAAGCCTGCATCTCTGTTCTGTACAGCCCTGTGTGTGAAGAAAACTTTTCAAATGGGAGACGACAGAGAACTCTGGCTGGTACACACTACTTGGAGATTTCCTAGGCTGAGGAAGAGATTCAGTTAGTGAATTCAGAGTAGGAAAGAAAAATAAATCAAAATGCAAACATTAAGAGGAAAAAGAACGATCTTCTGTCAAGGCAACAAGTTCAACTATTAGTCACAAAAACCATATTTTTGGACAGAACTTTCATAAAATTTCCTGCTTCTGGGGTGCACAGATTTAAACCACTAATTTTCACAGTGGAAACTAGCTGGTGTAGAACAAAAGTTACATTAAAAGGCTTTTAAATATGTGGTTATTACATAGGTAAGAGCTACTGAAGTCACAAAAAGGTTCTCTAATCAGCTGAAGCCATGCATACACACATAAACAAAAAGGAAAAAATTAGAGAAGGGCAAGAATGTGGATGTTGTGGGTGTCTGACTCCTACAGTTTGGTGCAAGCTCACTAGATTCCCGCTTTTCTGTCAAAACCATCGGCCTTCCACCTATCAATATATTAAATTTCTGCAGGAGTAAACACTGATACTGCACGATTAATTTCCTCTCTATTATTTCTGTAGTTCTACTAGCAAATATCTCAACCTCTTGCAAACAGAAAACTCTTCAGCTGTAGAGAATGAGAATGCATTGTGCAAAGGAAGTTATGCAGTCAATAATTGTAAATAACTGTTTCAGATAATTACACCAAAATTTCAGGAATTGATTCCTGCATTCTATCTCCAGCTTCTTAAATCACTGTATGGCATTGCAAGCTGCTGGAGACAACATTCAAATGATTTAGACTTCATGATGGAGCCAGGACCAACTCAAAAGATAAATGTCTCCCTTTCCCAGGACTGTCTCATAAAAATATAATATACATAGAAAACCAAGAGCTATTAGTTATCTCTTCTCAAACAGCTCTAGACAAAGCAGCAGTTTTGTCTCTGTGCCTCTGAAGGACTAAGAGTGCCAATAAAATAAGCCTTTCTTGAAAACTAATTTCTTTCCTGGAATGAGATGGTCTCAGTTGATCTCTATAGAAAGTTTCCCAACCCTGGTTATCTTTACTTCTGTCTTCAATACTTCTGACACAAGAAATCCTGACCTGAATAAAGAAAATGCATGACACCACTTGCTATCAGCAGGCACATGGCATGAAATCCCATACTGTCTCATTTTTAAGACACATACGAACATCAAACTCGAAAATAACAAGAAAAACACCATATCTTTTCAGACTCCATATTCAAAGCATCTGGCCACCTTAATTCTTTGCAACATACCACAGGAAAAAAGAGGCAAATATAATACAGTTTCACTGATTCCTTTCAGGACACAGTGCTGCATCTTCATAATCACCCAGTAGTTTAAAATAACATAACATCTACCTAACACTTTTTACAATGTCCTGGTGTTCTTTTTAGGATAGAGATGGACATTTCAAAGGTATTTGACAGGTCACACCACCCCTCAAGAATTCACTCTTTGCAGCATTACTAGTGTACTTACAGGATACAAACTAATTGCAGAAAAGGTTTTGGATTATGGACATTATTTTTGAATGTACTCCATTAAGACGTATAACAGCTTCATCAAGCAGAGCTGAGTATGATTACCTGCAACCTGTTCCAGCACATGGTCACTTGCACAGTAAAGAAGTTCTTCCTCACATTTATGTGGAACTTCCTGTGCATCAATTTCTGCCTGTTACTTCTCGTCCTACTGCTTGGCATCACTGAGAAAAGCCTATCTCCATCAGCCAAGACAGTCAGTTTGGTTAAGCATGATTTCTCTTCAGTGAATCCATGCCAATTACTCCTTGTCACCTTCTTATGTTGTCCTCTTGCTCAAAAGATGTCTTTGAAGCAGGCCAGAAGGAGCTGTTCCTTCACTGTTACAGGGACTGAGGTGAGGCTGCCTGCCCTGTAACTTCCTGGGTACATTGGCTTTTTTGAAGACTGGGGTGACATTTGCTTTCTTCCAGTACTCAGGAACCTCTCCTGACTGTCATGACCTTTCAAAAATGGTGGAGAGTGACCAAGCAATGACATCCTCAAGTTCCCACAGTGGCTGTAAATGCATCTCACCAGGGCCCATGGACTTGTGGATGTTAAGTTTGACTTAATGGTCTCTAACCCAATTCTTTCCTACCACGGGGAAACCTTCCTTTCTCCAGAACTTTTCCCTGCTCTCTTCAGTCCAGGATACCTGTGGGCTGACTGATGGACTGATGCAAAGAAGGCATTCAGTATCTCAGCCCTCAGCAACCTCTGATGCAAGTGTCTGTGTTCCATTCAGTAGAAGGCCCGGACACCATGTATTAAATACTCCTGTTAATTCAGTATACTAAGATATGTGAAAATACATCTTCAAGAACTTTTAGCTCTCAACTGAAAATAATCTGAATATATGCTAGATGATTCTCCAAACTGTATCTTAGTTTATGAGATTAACATTTCACACTTGAGTGTTAACAGTTATACCGCACTATATACTAGATTGGTTCTTCCAAACTTTTCTTTTCTAAAATAATAAATCTACCATCACTCTGAAGTAACTCACAACTTGAATTTCTAAAATGATTTGAGCACAGGAAGTACCGGATATATAACAATATCTAACAATCTGTTTTGCCATGTTTCCAGTCCATATCTGTAGACATTAGTTTAGTTGCCATTGCTATGTAAACTAAAATGAACTTCAATTTTTTTTATGTTCCCCCATTAATAAGGACTCTTTTAAAGGACAATGTCCTTGAAAGTGGATGCTTTCCCACTGAGCCAAGCTACTCAGCTATCTAATTTCCTTGCTAAGTGAATTCCTTGGATGTTATCTTACGTAGGCTTGTAAGGGTATATCATGTTGTACAGAAAGCGATTGCTGCCAAATATAACATGACCCTGCCCTGAGAGACTACATTCTAAAGACACTTCAGACACCTACAGCCCAGCCCAAGTAAATATGGCTTCAGATATATACAAGTCAGAAATAATTTCTCCATTCCCTTTCAACCTATGTAGGGCACCAGATGTGCTATTTGCTTCAGTACCCAGAAGAGAAGAAAGTGGAGATGAATGCAAAACACAAATGTCACTATTATTTTTCTATATTCAAAAATATCTCTGTATTCTCAAACAGGGATATGGAGAATCCTGTGCTGGACTTCTATTAGAACGTCTTCCCTCCTCAAACTGAAGATTTTGCATTATCAGCTTCTGTTTAATTCACTAATTTATCAGTTTAAATGATGAATAGTCCCAAATAAATTTACTTAAGAAGTTAATTTCACATTTTCATGAAAGCCATTTCCTTATTTTCTCTTCATTATGCTGAGCTTTTTAAAATCCACAGACACAAAAGCCTTTTCCCTCATGTGTTGAAATATGGGGAAGCAGAGCACGCTGCATTTTGGTTTTAACTACTGAAAGACAAAAGGAAGGAAACGAGATACACTGTCATTGCCTTGTTAAGCAGTGACAACCTCTAACCAAATCATAGAATCACAGAATCACAGAAACATAGAACCATGCAATAGCCTGTGTTGGAAGGGACCTTAAAGATGACCTAGTTCCATCTTCCCTGCAGGGAGACCTTCCACCAGACCAGGTTACTTAGAGCCCCATCCAACCTGGCCTTGAACACTGCCAGGGATGGAATATCCACCACTTGCCTGGGCAACCTGTGCCAGTGTCTCACCATGCTCACAGTAAAGAATTTCTTCCTAAAATCTAAATGTAAAATATAAACCTACCATTTTTCAGTTTGAAGCCATTCCCCGCTGTCCTACCACTACAAGATATTGCCAGAAGTCTTTCTCCTGCTTTCCTGTAGGCCCTGTTTAGGTACTGCTTTAAGGTTTCCCTTGAGCCCTCTCTTCTCCAGGCTAAACAACTTCAACTCTCTAAGCCTGTCTTCATAGGAGAGCTACTCCGGACCTTGAATCATTTTCCTGGCCCTCCTCTGGCTTAACAGATTGATGCCCTTCTTGTGTAGGGCCCCCCAGAGCTGGATGCAGCACTGCAGGTGGGGTCTCACCAGAGCAGAGCAGAGGGGCAGAATCCCCTCCCTGGCCCTGCTGCCCACGCTGCTTTGGATGCAGCCCAGGACACATTTGGCTTTCTGTGCTGCAAGTGCACATTGCTGGGTTGTGTCCAGCCTCTCCTCCACCAGCACCCACAAGTCTTTCTGGGCAGAGGTGTTCTCAATTCATTCTCCTCCCAGCCTGTGCTTGGGATTGCCTTGACACAACCAATATGCCAAGGTAGAAGATGTATGTTAAATGCCTGCCCAGTTTACTACTGAATTATGCCAACAACGAATGTAAGAAAACCCATTTTCCTCTACTGTGTTACTTTTAAAGTGATAAAAAACAAATGGAAGAAAAAAAACTCCAAAATCTTAGCTCATAAGTTCTGATGTATTCCTGCTGGCAATTTGTTCCAAACACTCTGTATACACTGGGACAGGAGATGGAGAGTGAATGAATATTTATTTGTCATGCAAATCCACCTTGTCAAGGGCCTGGCAAATCCTAGGTATAGGTTCTAATTTCAGCTCTGTGAAAGAAATGGGCCTGTGTTCTGGTGTGCAAAGGTTTCCAAAAAACTCTTTAAAGACAATTTTACAAGGAATATACATGACAAGTTTTTATGTTTTCTATGCTTCTCTCTGACTTCACATAGTAAACTTTACCCCTTTAGTTTTGCACATTGTCTTGGTTTTGAAAGATAGGTGTCTGCTAAGGAAGGCAGAAGCCTCCCTTGAAGTGGCAGATATAACCCCTTTCCCTCTGAGTTATTATAATTTTGAAATCAAGGGCCTTTAGGCAAAGATGTGGGAAATAGGAATAACAGTTCTTTACTATTATATATCTATATGTGTATAACCAGTCAAACAACAATAACTCTGGCAGTAACAGCAAACAATCACAAACCCGGTCCCAGCCTTCTCGGCTGTCAGGCCCTTTCCCCTCGGGTGCAGTTCCGCTCGCAGCCGGCAGGGGCGCTGGCGGCTCCCGGTGAGCAGGGCAGGTGCGATGGTTCCCCCGCGGCTGCAGGGGGCGCTCCGGAGCGAGCTCGGGGAGCACGCGGCACCGGTGCCCTGGGATCCCGGGAAAAGGATGGAACAAAGGCTTCACAAACCCCTGGGCAGCCGATCCCGGACTCTCGGGAACAGCAGGCTGGAACGGCAGGCTGGAGCGGCAGGCACAAACACAAATCCCGGGTGGCAGACAAGATGTATCCAAAAGGGGAACCCCACGGAGGCCCAGGCAGGCAGGGCGAGCAGGGCTACAACGCAGTGAAAGCTCGAAGCAGCAGCGAGGCAGGGCGGCCACAGCCCGGCCTCCAGCAGGACAGGGAAAGTGGCTTTTGGGATCCCAGCGTTGTTTCCAGCAGAAAGAAAAACGGCCAAAAAAAAGGAACCAGCAGCTCCTTTCTCTCCAGCTTCTCTCTCTGGATGGATGCTGAGAGCGAACTGAACCCACACGCAGGTGAAACAAAAGAGTGGCCAGGCCCTTTTGTCTTCTTTTTAAGCACCCAGCGATTTATCGTCAGTAACAGAATGGGGGAAAATTCCTTTAACAGAAAAAAAACTAGATCTCTTAAAACCCCAACACACATTAATGTGAATAAAACATTGCCTGTAATAGAGGTAATTATTTATATTTTATTGCTTTAAAAACTGTATTTACAAATATAGTACAGTACAATACTCTTTTTCTTTTAAAATAAGTTGCTACCTATGTCATCTCAAAGAATGACATGGAATTTTAAGCCAAAAAGATTTTTTCATTTATGAGGACAGTACCAGAATACCATATTTGGATAGCAGAATACAATGTTGATCAACATTTTCAGTGTATATAATTTTATTTTCAATCTGTGAATACTCTGCTCCTGTAAGATTTGGTGTCTACAGTCCAGACCCTCTTTTTATCCTCTTTGCCTATACTGCCTTAGATATTAAACCTGTTAAAACTGAAAACTCCTTACAAATGCCTTCTAAAGAATTGTGCTGGACAAATTGCAGTGTTTCATGGCTCAGTTATTACTTACCAGTAGTTTAATTTTGTTTTAAGAATGAGAAGACACCATCATAATACTTTTCAACTGAGAGCTCTGGTAGTGGTAAAATAGAAAAATCCACAGCCTTCTAATAAATAGGGCTTACATAACCTGCCCCAGATAAGATTTTTCTTGACAGAAATGGGGGAGGAGTGCCAATACCCAGAGTGCAGCCCTTCAGAAGGGCCTTGACAGCTTGGAAAGATGGGCAGAGAAGAACTGTCTGAAATTCAACAAAGGCAAATGCAGGGTCCTGCACTGGGGGAGGAACAACCCCAGGCACCAGCACAGGCTGGGGTCTGATCTGCTGGGAAGCAGCTCTGTGGAGAAGGACATGGGGGTCCTGGTGGACAACAAGCTGTCCATGAACCAGCAGTGTGCCCTGGGGGCCAAGAAGGCCAGTGGTGTCCTGGGGTGCATTAGGAAGAGCACTGCCAGCAGGTCAAGGGAGGTGATGCTGCCCCTGTACTCAGCCCTGGTGAGGCACATCTGCAGTGCTGTGTCCAGTTCTGGGCTCCTCAGCACAAGAGAGACACAGACTTGCTGGAGCAGGCCCAGTGGAGGTGACAAAAATGGTTAGGGAACTGGAACATCTCTCTTACAAGGAAAGGCTGAGGGAGCTGAGCCTGTTCAACCTTGAGCAGAGACAACTGCGAGGGGGCCTCATCAATGTCTGTGAGTATCTGAAGGGAGGGTGTCAAGAGGGTGGAGCCAGGCTTGGCTTTGTGGTGCCAATGAAACTTGGGAAAAAGCCACCTTAGCCAACCTGCCTCTTGATTTTTGTCCTTCATCATGAAAAATTTGGAACTGATCCTGTTTAAAGGACTAGAGCCATGCCTAATGTATGTCTTCATGAGAACTGAAACTATTAAGGGATCAAAGAGAATAAGAAAGAGTAACTCAATCACGCAAAGTGTAGAACAGAAAGTAACAGATGACTTTGCAAGATAACCAGCAAATATGTAACAATTTCCATACACCAAAAGCGGAACCTTGGCATAGAACAGAGCAAGGCGAATTTTCCACCCATTCTTATGAGAAAAACCTGTCACTGGAATACTTTACCAAGAACTGAAATTAATTTACTATTAGAGAAATTCTCATTTTGTTTTTAATTGGAGCATAGCTTTTAGAAAAACAGCCAAGCTGGAATGAAAGGAAGTCCTGTGTCCTGTGTTGTACAGGAAATTAGACCAGAAATTTGCAGCAACATCTCTCTAGTCCATTATGCTATTCTATAATGCAGTTTTGTGCCAGGCACTCTTGGGGCTTATTGACATGATATAACAAAAGGATATCTGTCAGCTTTTGAGAGACTTCTAAGAAATGTTATCTCTTGGAATTCAGCGTAATGTGTGTTATGTTTCATTTATTTAATTTGATTTGTTGGTCACAGGAACATACAGCAGAAGCCTGCTGAGTAGGGGAATTACAGGCATATATCCAGCATCAAAGCATGGTGGTAATAACACCAAGGTTGTGGGTTCAATCCCTGTACAGGCCATTCACTTAAGAATTGGAGTCAATGATCCTGGTGAGTCCCTTCCAACACAGAGTATTCTGGGATTCTGTGAAAAGGAAAAGAAGACAAACAGGAATTCAACAGAAGACAACTAGGAATAAAATACTAACTCATACAATAAATTGTAAGTTATACTTACTTTTAGAATTCCTACTCCACTTTCTAGCTCATTATTTGTCCCTGTTCTATTTGGGCTTTCTACAGCTTTATATTTAGCTTGCCCAACTGCTTTCTGATCCCTTATCCCAAATGGTTTTTTTTTGTACAAGAATACTGTAACATACCCTGTGGTCAAAGGGGTTTTCCTTGAAAAACCCCTAGTTTTCTACTTTGACTTCGGGGGAAAAAAGAAAATAAAAAATCTTGTCACTCTACTCTTTCTAGCAATAATTAGTTTTCTTTTTCAACTGATAAAGCAGAAAGAGACTTTTAAGTTTTGCAACTTTCTTTATGTAACACCACAACATCTGTAGCCCTGTATAATTACCTTGCTTCTGCTCATCAGACAGAAATTCTCCCTTTAAGTAGAAGGAAAAGAAACAAAGGAAAGCAAGGAGAAAGCCTAGTGTTTTGGTAAATCTCTTGTCAAGTCTCTTTCAGACTAGCAAATTCAATGCTAGATATTCCTAGCCTTGCTATGCACTTAACTAACACAGGACACATGATCTTTTGGCTCACAGCTATGGAGAAGGTCAGGCCTGCAAATACCAAAAAGATCTCTCAGATACCTGCTCAAAAACTCACTAAAGCTCTCACTAGATCTCCTATGGACCTTTTTTCCCCCGCTATCTACCTCCCAGACTACACCTTCCCACACTGCCCCGAGGACTGTGCCTTCTCCCTGGTCTGTCTATCAGCGTCCCTGTAGAGTTCACAGAGTCACAGAATGGTTGAGGTTGGATGAGACCTGTGGAGGTCACCCAGAGTTAAGAAATTCATCTCTGTTTTCTTTTATTCCCTCAGCCATCAGCTGCTCATCCCATAAATAATTTTTTATTTCCAGAGCATAGCTTGAACTCATTGTAGTGCAAATAGTTTGAACACATAACTGAAGTGCTGAAATACCTCAGACACTGGTGGGCAAGTGCAAGTGTTTATGTGGAATTCTGACAGGGTAGTTGCCCTCTAGCACATGTGGCAAAGGCTTGCAAGATGGTCAGAGTGTTTCCACTGCAACCATGTGGATGAAAAAGTAGTATGAGTGTGAAGTTTAGTATCTGTACTCTTCCACTGATAATGCCATAATGGTTTATATTACTGGAGCTCCTCTCTCAGGAAAGTTTTGTCAATGCACACAGTTCTTCTTGCTTTGGACACCTACACTTAGATTTCTCTTTTAAAAGAGTGCTTGTCAATTTCCAAGAATTTTCACACAAAGTATTTTAGGCAACATATTCAGAAACTTGCAAATTACAGAAATTCTCTATGGTATTAGAAAATTCAGACTTACTTAATGAATTATTTTTAATATCTAAGAGATAGAAGGATAAAAGAAGAAATAGCAGCAGCACAAACTCATATGAAAACACAACAGGAGAGAAACATACCAGCCATAAAGCATATGATTACCCTTTTATTGTACTTCCTATCACTAAGTCTCAGCTTCAGAGAGTTCTCTGTGAATTAATACTGATGTCCTTCAGAATAGTGTATCTGCCCACCTGAATATACTTACATTCTAAGATGGACAATAAAATCGAGAGAGGGATTCAGAGGGACAGACCTGTTTATTTAAGAAACAAAATAACCAAGTGGAAACAAACCCCACCAAACCAATTTTAATTCCCAAATAAGAAATAGTTTTCTTCCAAATTTCTAGTATAAGACTTTGTTTTACCAAACCTGCTCAAAGTAGTACAGAGACAAAATCTGACCTGAAGCCAATTCCTGAAAGCCCATGTTACTACAGTTTTTTACATCCTCATTCAAGGCCAGGTTGGATGGGACCCTGGGAAACATGCTACAGTGGGTAACAGGGAGGCCACCCCATGACAAGGGAGTTGGAACTAGATGTTAAACTTTAAGGCATCTTCCAACCCAAGCCATTATGTGATTCTGTGATTTTATGACGTTTTGTGATCTTTTTCATCTGAGATGTGAATTGCCCATCATTAATTTATTCTGTTGCTTCAAGGAAATTTGTTGTACACTCTAGCCAAGGGGCAAATTAGTCCACTTTTCCCTTTAGTTTTTAAGTAGCATTATATAAATACTTGAAAACTGTGAGATATAATCTTTAATATGTCACACTTATTTAGTGAGTCAATAACATGTTTTTTTCTTCTAAGAAATACAATTTTTAACTGTACAGCAAAAATTGAAAAAATTAATTCAGGATTTCTCCACTGTATTTTGCATCCAGATAGAATGTATTCTATACCAGTGCAAATTTTCTGTAAAGGTGATAAGAATCAAGAGACAGAAAGAAAGCTCTTTTTGTTTAAAGGATACGAAAGTTTTGTCAAAGCTTCTTTTTCCTGTGATGAGCTGCTGCTCTGAGCTCTGCAGGCTTTTTCCCCACTGTGCTACCACCCATTCTCCTCAAAGCTCATATTCACCAGTGAGCACTACCATCACATGTTGATGAAGCACAGTGAATAAAGTTTGCACACCAAATTCCATCTGGCCTTAATTTACTCTGTTCTTGCTGATCTATAGATGATGAGGTAAATACTGCTGTAAATGTCAAGGCCATTGAAATCCATATTTTTTGCAAGTAAACAGGGCCTTTGTAGACTCTACTTGACAGCTACTGAGCACAACACCTACTCATAGTAGACCAGCCCTTGAAAATAGGCAACACCATGATCACTGCTAGGGGAGAGGGGTTTCTTTTCTGCGTTGGCAGTGTGGCCTCTAGGAAGCAAGCAGGCATGTCTCCGTGCCTCTGAATTAATCTCCCAGTCAAGCAAGGAGATGCAGTAATGGCTAGCAAAAAAAAAAAAAAAACAAAGCCAAAAAACCCCAAAGAACCCAATCCAACAACAACCCACACAAAAAACCCCCAACAACAACAAAAACCAAAACAAACAAGGCATAAAACCCCCTCAAAATCCCCCCCAAAATACCAATAAAATGCAAAGAGAAATCCAGTACAGGAGTTGCACTTTCTACCTTACAGAATGCTCTGTATCATTCTAAGAAAGATGCTCAGATTTGCTGACCAGCATCAATACACTGGTCTTTAGAGTCACTTCATACATGGCAAGAATGTCTAAGTGAAATCCCTTAAAAGAAGAGTATGCATCATGTTTCAATACACATACAGGGGTGAAGAACAGGAGTGAAAAAATGGAACCCTGGTGTTTGATAGGAAATTGACTAACACTAAAACCACTTATTCATCGTGGAAAATCCATTTCAAACAATAATTTTGTTGGCAGATCATAAATCCATAAAATGTGTCACAGGCTCTAGCACTAAGGAAACTAGAGGAGTTTTCCAGCTGGTTCTCTTTCTGAAGTGGCCTTTTCATTTTTAACATGACAGCAGATGCTGATTTAAGTGATTTTGGCTGTGTTGCTACTAACTGGTCTTTTCATCTGCGATTAATTTCTTTGTTTCTTGTTCACTAAGGGATTTAATTGCAGCAACATAGAAATTTGCCAGTTTTTCTTTAGAGAAATGTCCATTAAACTTTCCATTAAAATAAAATCCTTGGATCTTCCATTGCAAGGAGTTATTCACATATTACAGTAAATATATCTGTAAAATAGCATGTTTTTCTTCTACAAATAAAGATCTTTCAACTGTACTGATTCACTCATTTCTATCTTAAAACCAAAGTATGCAAACAAGACCACACAAGAAAACTTAATGAACTGGAAAAAGTTGTCAGCAATAGCAGTCACATGGCTTTCATGCAGAGAGCATGTGTTTCATACAGCCAATTGTGTGCACATATCAAAACTCTCCATCTGCAACACACATTTTCAAGTATCTTTTTCTCAGGACTGATTCAACCTCTGGCTCCTCATGCCAAATCTAAAGATGCAAACTTTTGTGTTGTTTTAAACTTTATTTTCTTAGAACCTTTGACAGATCAATCATTTTAAAATGACAATTCTTTCTTCCCTTTTGATTGAGATTACTTTTTTCCTTATTCCGCTGACCAAGGTCTCTGAGAGATGTAATCTGGTTGATTTTGTTGTGACAACTACAGATGTGAACTTGCCAGATTGAATTCAGGCAACAGAGCCAGGGACATGTGCTTCCATACAGATTCTGATGCAGAAGCATCAAGTTCTGATAGAGCAGCTGGGTGAAAAAACGTATCAGCCACAGCTGTCTCTGTACAGTGACTTTATTTCAGTCTCTATAGCAAAGTTTTGACACTTTCAATCTCCTCCAGCCACAGTTCAGAGAATAACTGGACTCTGTTCTGTCTTCTGCACCATTAGGAGACTTGTTTTTCAAGCTTCCCTTTGGCCAATAAATAATGTTTTTGCAGCCATAAAGGCAGCAAGGCAATTTTTCACTTGCTGCAAAGGAAGGAACACAGGGAAGAGAAAGGATATTTGGTCTGCAGTACACTGAAGTCTGTTCTGAAAAGCCAGAAAATCTTCACCACTTGTACACATCCTTCTAATATGCAGCCTTATATGCAATACTTCACTTCCAAGTACGTCACTAATTCTGGAGACTTCACTTACAAGCTCTGCATCATTAATGATTTTTCCCATCACTCCTGTCCTTCCTTTTCATTATCAGATCACATCTTATCTATATGTACTATTTACATCACTAATATTTATGACATTGTAAAGTAAGAGGAGAACAACTTGCAATAAATCCACTGCTGGCTGAAGGGCTTCGTCCCAATTATTCCTGATTCACTAATCCCAAGCCTTGTTAACTATGTGCTGTGTGCCTGTGTAACTTTGTGTGTTATGTTAAATGCTACATAGAAATAGCAACTATAAAGTCAGAATATTTTAGATGAAAGGCCATATAAAGAGAAAAAGCCTCAGCAAATTCCAGGAGATACAGATACGACATTTTCTGTAAAAAGTCTAACAAAGTATCAGCTCTGAGGGAGTACCTGATTTTGGTAGATCTATGGGTGTACCTCTGGACAAATGTTCATATTAATGAAAACATAGGCCATATTATTGCCCGAAAAAATCCCCCAAAAACCAACCCAATTTTTCTCACCATCGACTCAGTATTCACCAGTATTTACTTCTCTTAAAAAAAGCACAGTCTAAAGCATGGTTGCCCTTCATAGTATTTTTTGAGAAAATATGCTCCTTCTAAAAAAGAAATTATGAACCTACCTCAAAGATAAGGAGATCTAAGAAATTAAAAATCACCACTATCACAAATGCAACTCAGTTCAGAGACTCAAGTAAGCCAGCTCAGCTCAAACATTCTTTAAGATCCAATATATATACACAGTCTTTCTCCCATCTTCCACTTCTCTGCTAGGAACCATAAAAGTATATATTTTCTAAGACATATTTTTTCCTCCTTTCTGCTCTTCCATTTGTGATATGGTTACAGTTTCATTTTTTTTATGTTCTTTTTTCCCAAAAGCATCCAAAAGTCAGTTACTATTAGCTGAAATAACTGGAAAGGTTAGTTCTGTTTCTAGTAAGCTAAACCATCTCTCCTAGTGCAAAAGACCAAAAGCAAAGTGAAAATGTATATAACATAATATTTTACTGACAGAATGGTAGAAAGCCCAAAAGAACCAAAAACCTCACAAAACAAAGCAAAAAACCAGCCTCTCCCTCAAACGAAATAACATGAAGTTGACACAAAACTTGGAATGAATTTGTAAGCTAGTAGGAAAACTCTGTTAGATTTTTGGTAGCTCTGAGATTTTTATAAGGAAAATACCTGCAGATTTCTAGCCTACAGTCACTTGTTTGGAACAACAAATTAATTCAGCAATTCCACTAGAAAATAAGGAAGTGGGTAGTTAGATCTTACATGCTAAGAAAACAAGGAAAAGCATGTCAATATTGCTTTTACATCTGGGTGTGTCTAGAAACTATTTAGGAAGGAGGACTGCCAGCAGCCCATTATTCTGAATTTACCAAAGAAGAAGCAGAAGAAACCCCAAAAAACAACTCTAAACCCAGCCACATTTATTTAAATTCAATGGAGTAATGCAAACAATGACGCAAACAACCTCTCTAGTATTGGCAGCAATTAGAAAATGAAATAGATCCCAGTGTTCAATCTTGTCAACAACACGGCATAGTAGTCTTTAAAGTAAATGGCCCATACATTTACAATCCTGTACAGACTTCTATAGGCCTCTTAATAATAATTAGTAACTAGTATTACTTCTTATAAGCACACAGTTTTGCTATGATGTGCCAGAAAAAGAGTTTTACCATTTGAAGCAGTGGCATTACTGGAAACAGTGTCATGAGGAGTCTGGTAATTTTTAAATACAATCGGGCATTCTGATGAACAGGACTAAAAAAACCAAACCAAAATCAAAATAAAACAAGCAAAGACTCTCAACACATCCTCAACAAGTCCCACATATTCTAATATCAACAAACATGTACCAGCTGTGCACATGCACATTCCATGTGTGGCAGGGAAGGTTGCCATTTAAGAAGTGGAAAATTTCCCTCCTGACTTCCATGTAGAGACCAGTTAACTTACTTGTAACATGTTTTATGCTTGGTCATGTAAAGCAGCATGCAACTTCAAGCCCCCAAAGTGGATAATGAATTGCTTTGCTCTAGAAGGAGGCCAATGTTCTCACTCAAAATAATAGCTTATAAAACAAAAAATAACAAGAAAAACTGTGAGAAAGCAGGACTGTGTGTCCAAGTCTCTAAGAATATGCTGCTACATGCCCAGTCACATTTTGTGACTGAATGAACACAGTTCCTTCTTCTGATGCTTCGAAAAGAGCTTCTCCTCTGCTGACTCTTCACTTTTATTGCAATTGGGTTTCTTGGAGAAGTTTTCTCTTTTCTCTGTTTATAACCACCCACCAGCACTAAATTCTCTGAAGCAAAGAATTTCAGGTTTCTAACTTCAACTTCTTTGTAGAATTCAGCTGAAATCACACAAAAGGTCCAAAGACAGACATAATTAGTCTGTTCACATAAGCCTCATTTCCTTGGAAAATCAAGTTGAAACCTCTGCTGAGGAAGGCCTAGACCCAGACTTTGTGCATTGGCCCACAACTAAACATGCTTATTATGAAGCAAGATATGTTTTGGAGTGTTTTGAATTAGAGTCTCTGTAAAACAAACTTCTAAAATACATCTAGACTGTCCCTTTATCATCTGAAGTAGTGCCAGCCCAATGAAAATCAGTTTAAAAAGTATCGTGTCTTTTTTAGTTGCAATTAAAAATGCTTTAAAAAGAATAAAATAAAATTATTACCATCAGATTACTTTTAAAATAAGGCACCTGCTATAAGAAATGGTTTCTCTGCTAAGGTTTAAAATAATGAAGAGAAGAAATAACTGTGTTAAATAATTTTCCAAAACTTAAAATGCATACATGCAAGGAAATCCACCAATGCCTCTTTGTTGTGTTTTCCATTTGTCCACACGACATGGTTTCCTTGTGTAATTCCCAAATTTGATCTTGCTATACTTGTCTTTTTGCATTCCCCTTTTCTGACATAAGCTATTTACCTATCCCATAAAAATAATTTGGCATTATAATACTTATTTTCTTTTAAAAAAAATTAGTTCTGCTGGCACACTCATGCTGGGGCAACTTTGCAAAACTAAAGGACACTAGATTACCATTTCCTGAAAGTAAGAAGTGTTTTGGAGACGCAATGTGTTTTGGAGACACATTGAATCTGAAACGCATTTTTCACAGTATTCTGTTTTTCTCCCTAGGAAAAAAACCCAAATTATTCATTCTGCAACAAAGATATGTTTTTAATTGCAAACCTATGCCCTGTCATCTCACCTGTGCATTTATAAAACCAAACCAACCCTCAACAACAGGACTAAATTCCTTTTCTATGATCCTCATCCTAGACAGCTATATAAAAAGGTCTTCCTAGTTGGCTAAATGTACATATTCTGATATTTAGTTTTGTTTTCTTCAATGTAAGTAAATTGAAATTTCTAAATTCACCTAAAGTGGAGAGAGAAAAGAGTGATTTTCCTGAAATTTTTTAGTTTGGAAGATGAGGGAAAAGTTTTGTTGAACTAGTGGTTTAAAATCTCTGTTGCATCTCCAGTTATGGGCTTCTTTCTTCTGCATATGTGTAGCAACAGCAAAAACTAACATAATTCAGAAGATATGACTAGCTGGGAGAAACAATCAACCAAGAATATATTTTAAAATTGTCCTTTTAAGATGGATGAATACAAGTGGAATGGTATCTTTTACCTTTCTCAATCATCAACTGATTTTTTGTCGACTCCTGTTTGAAATTTAATTTCCTACAATTTAAGTTCACTAAAAACCCCTGTATAGTGAAAAAGAGCTTTCACTACTTCACTTACCAATGACTTGTTATCAAATGCTATCAAATGATTTTTCATTCCTCTGTGCCTCACACGTATAGTTCATCTTTCATTTACTTACATTAGTAGTCACAGTAACTCAAGCACTGTTTCTCAAAGAAGCCAAGAGCCAGGCTGCCATTAACTTTCAGCTTGCTTTTTAAAAGTCTGTATTATCACACAGAAAGAAGTTTGTAAAAGTAGTTAATACAAGCTCTCGCACAAAAAGACTAGCCTCAGACTGAATTATCTTGTACTGTAACTGGCTATTCAACCAACACTCAATTTACCAATTCCTACTCTATGATATTGAAAAAAAGTGAAATATAGACTATAAATAATACTTTCTCCACCCCCAGCCCCTCAATGAGTTTACCTCTAGCAGGAAATTTTAGAGTGGTTATAACAAGAAAGCCAACAAACAATCAAACCCAAACAAACAAAAAAAGGAGGAAAAAACTCCAACCAAACAGTCCCTTCCAGAACTGTAGAATTTAGAGAGTACTATAATAATTCTTTATATTCCTTATGAACTGTAAGATTCCTAAATATCTGCGGGATTTATGTTTAAAATGTGCCCAAAACATGCAATGACACCTCCCAATTTCAAGTTGAGGTCAAGAAAAAATATCCCAAAGAACACACGATCTGAAATTAAGACAATATTTTTCTCTCAGTCAAAGTAAAGACCAAGAATGACTATAGTACATAACTACTTCATCCAAGAAATGTCAGACCAATAGAAAACAAAACAAAACCCTCTTACGCTCCCATTTCAGCATCTATTGAAGAAAATAAATAACTACAGCTGAAAACAGCACTAAGAGAACTCTTTCAATAACTTCAATAAAATGTCTTTATTTCTGAGGGTTAACAAGCCCTTTTGACATTCTACCCATATAGGAGTTACAGATTTTCAGACACGTCACACTCACAAAGAATAGACACTCAGCACAGAACAATCTGCTCTCTGCTACAAAAGCCCTAAAGAGAGATATTCAGCAGCCAGAGAATTCACAGACCCATAAAAGAGATAATCTGACATGGTCAAAGCACAAACCTGAATAAAGGAAAAATAAAAAAGCAAACAGATAAACAAAACTAATAAAAGTGCCATAGGGAAACAAATACTTCAGAGAAAACAAGTCATGCCATGGAAAAGGCAGACACGGTGTAAAGTGGGAGACCACACATGGTGATTTCTTTATCAGCACTGGACATACCTTTGCAATACAATTGTGACAGCAGAATCACAACTTCTTTGTTCACTACTGTTGTTGACAACTGTTTTTCATTACATGCCTAAGATCCATTAACTAATAACAATTACAAGCCTTGCAGTACTTTGCATTCAGCATCTAATGAAAGATCAAAATGCAGTAGTCTTCTGCAAAGTGGCTGGAGTGATGCCTGGTTATTTTCACGTTGTCTCTCAGGGGTATCTCCGCATGTAAGCAAAAGTGATTTTGCTTTCTATATGCCACTGAAGCTGGCCTTGCCAAACTCTTCTTATCCCTTAGTACTTTGCTACCTCTGATAAAGAAGCACAACACTAAATTCTGCCTCACTCCAACAAGTGTAAAATAGCATCATAATCTTCAGAATCTGAAGACACTGGCAGCACAGCTATGATCAAGAACACAGTTTTGCCAGAATATTGTGTTATGGGAATGTATCCAGCTCAGTTTTCAGTGCTCAGAATAAGAAAAACTTTGCTGTTTATTAAGTCTTCATAATTTTTCTTAATGGGAAGAAAAAAACCCCAAACCCAAACATGAAATTCAGTAAGAGAGAGTGCAAAATAGACTCCCTCAAATAAATTCTGATTATCATAACTTTTCATCAAAATATACACATCTGAATTAGGATTAAGTATATTCTCAATCATTTTAGCTGCTTCTGTAACTGTTACCTTCTTGAGGACCCAAAGGTGTTTTACAAACAACTTATTAAGCCTCCAAGTAGTTTTCTTATGCATGAAAGAATAATCCTAATTCCTTCAGTCTCTGAAGTCCAGAACTTGTTTTTGTTGACACCATGTGTTCTTCTGGGACAAAAATTTCTTTTAAAAAAGAATTTTAATTTCCCAGTGTTTTACTTTAAATATTTTTTTATCCTTCTTCTCTATAATCCTAAGGATAAAAAATAACAGAAACCAATTTAAATAATGAAAAGTCTGATAATTATTTTTTGTATTCATATCTCTCATATGCAATCATATTTTTTGAATGAAAAGTAAGCTATCAACTGTATTTTGTTCATATAGTACCACAGTTAACAAACCCATAAATTCTACAGATTATCTTGACCCATTAATTCTTTCACCATATTTTCTTCTCTGTCCTGGCAAGAAGATGTGCTGGTTTTGGCCGTGAAGGAGTTAATTTCCTTCACGGTAGCTACTGTGGATCTGAGTTTCGGATTTTTGCTGTAAACAGTATTGATAACTCAGGGGTGTTTTAGTTACAGCTGAGCAGGGTTTACTCAGGTCAAGGCCTTTTCTGCTCCTCACTCCACCCCACCAGCAAGAAGGCTGGGAATGCACAAGGAGTTGGGAGGAGACACAGCCAGAGCAGGTTACCCCAACTGACCAAAGAGGCATCTCAGACCATATGGCATCATGGTCAGCATACAGAGATAAGGGAAGGAGAAGTGATGATAGTTGTCTTTCAAAGCCACCGTTATTCTTGGTGGGGCCCTGCTTTCCTGGGCATGTCTGAACACCTGCCTGTCAATGAGAAGTGGTGAATTAATTTTGTGTTTTGCTTTGCTTGTGTGCACATTTTTTGCTTTACCTATTAAACTGTCCTTATCTCAACTTATGAGTTTTCCAGCTGTTATCCTTCTGGTTCTCTTCCTCATCCTGCTGTAGGGGAGTGAGTGAGCAGCTGAGTGAGGCTTGGTTGCTACCTGGTCTTAAACCATGGCTGGAGGGGAAATGACAGAGAAGGACAACACATATTTACCTTCTGTATTTTTCCCATACTGAAGGGTTCTAACCAGGTCATTTCAGTTCTCAGGTGGAAAACACTACAAAGCTTGATCATCCCTTAGGCTCTTGCTGAAGTTATATCAGTTCTGTTTACCTCTGAGATATATCTGAGGCACCAAAATGTCAAATCCGAAGGTGCTGACAAAACCTAGATTTACGAAATGACATCATTATCTTACCTGCACTGTAAGCAACTAAAAGAGAGAGAGCATGTGCTATCTCCATCTGCATTACTTTATATAGATCTACAATTAACTTTACCTGCCATTTCACTGCCTACTCTCACAATATCCTTCTGAAAATTTTAGTCTTCTTTACTGATTTCATTAGTACTCAGCAGAAAAATTCCTTGTGATTGTTCAACCCCTTTCCCACAATACCTTTCAGTTTCTCTATATTTCCTCTTGTTTAGCATCAGTGTGATGTGGCTGAATCAATCCATTCCCATCCCACAGAGCTTTAAAATGAGAGGGTCATGGACAGGATTTCTTGTTCTCCCACAACTGAAGGATAGTACAGGAGCAAATTAATACTTGTTATACTTTCTTCTTAAAACATTCACTGTAATTTTTTTAAAGTTTAACAATTAACTCCATTCTGTCTGAGCTATGCTATTTTCCTCATTTCTCCACTAAGAAGTTACTGCTGCTGAAGTAGGATTCCCGTTCATAAACCTTCAGTAATTTATACTTTGTACCACTAAGTGTCGAAAATATGTCAACAGAAAGAGGAATGACTGTCTCTGAGTGTCGTATCTTCAGACATAACAAAGCAGGAAAATACTGTGGCAAACCATGTCATCATACTGTATCTCAGTACCCTACCATCACAGTAATGAACAGTCACCCAACTGCAGGGCTCCTACTATTAACAGTAAGAGCAAGCAAAACCCAGCAACCTAGGAAAATGCAGTATGTAATGTATTACTTTTATGTCACTGCCATTTTTCTAAAATATTTATCACTGTCACTAATTCTTGCTCTATGACCTTTTTTCTATATTTTGCATCATCCATTGGGGCCTTCCTTTCAAAGCTGTCATCTGTCCCTTATTCAAGCCAGCTCTGCTCTTCAGGTAACGACCATCAGAAGAGGACTGAAGTAATTTTTTAAACAAGAATAAGAAACATTTCATATTTTTGTACATAAAAACGATAATATAGCTGCTCTTTCAACAAATCTTTGTGATTTCTTTAATTTTGGTGTTGTATTGGCTTACTTGAAATAAATATGAAATATGATAGAAATATGATGGAACACATGCAAAACAAAGTTTGGGAGGAATTTGTTTTAGTAAAGTGCTGATGTTACATTTTATACCATGGCCCTCAGGAAGGCAGTCCTGACATGGCAGCTTTCAAAAGTCAACAAAAGTACAACTCAAATACAATTCCGTTTTAAAAACCCATCCAAAAAATCCCTTCACCAACTTTCTTCACTGCCAGTGGAACCATTACAGTTCAGAGGAAGACTGCTTAATCTACGTTTAATTTCTGGCCTAAATTTTATAAGACTCAAAATAAACAGCCCTATCATATTACAGCAGTGCCTCTAGCCTGAATTAAAGAAAAAACATTATGTGACTGCCAGGAATATATAACAATGCTGTGAAATAAACAGCCCCCGCCCCTCCCTAATTTCAGTTTTTAAAGAAAGATTTTTTTTTCCAAGCCCCACAAACACCAAAGGCAGATAGAGCCAAGTTTGAAGAGATCATCATCTATAGTGCAAGCTATAAGTTCTTCATTGCATGTAACCAATTTAATTTTGAAAGAAATTTTAGGTTAGTATTTTATTAATATCCAATTTATCCACTCTACATCAATCTATAACAAAAGAAAATGGGCTATTGAAGTGATTCACAAGGTGGAATGAAATACATAGGTAAAAAACAGAGACATCCTGCCTTACCCCATGGCCTTTCATAATGCTGAATACAAGATGGTTTTACAAGTTTTGTGCTCACCTGATGTTAAGTGGAGTACACAGTCTTCCTCTTGTATTTTTCCTTCCAGCAACTCCTCACTTGCCTTGCTGTGCCTCTCGACATAAACCCTGGATACTGTGCCTCTATGCAAATTCCACAATACATGGTGGTTGTTACTCCATTCCCATAAAATTCTTCAGGGTTCATTCGCTAAAATGAAAAGAGGCTCTTGGAGCACATCTTGACAGAGCGTAATTTTAAAGCATGTTAAGAAGTGGCTGGGCTTTCAAAAAGAGCTTAAATAGGGAATATTCTGGCCAATATGCATACTTCTGAGATATTAAACAAAAGATAATTGAAATTCAGGATGGAACAGCATACACAGTTGGATGGAGTATCTTTCTAATTAAAATAGCTGGAAAATAAATGAAACTGGAATGTACCTTTTAAGACCTCAGCTGGTGCAACTTTAAAAAACAAAGTATAGTTGTTACATTAGGAATAACAAAAATGCTAAAAAGGTAATAAAAAGTTGGTAGCGCAGAAAGTATAGATAATAGAGCAGACAAATAGTGATGCATTATGTACCTAGAAGTATGTAATCACATCTTAAAGCCGCCCATTCTAGCAGCGTTAGAGAATGGGAGTCTTTGAAACATGGCTGTATACCAGACAGTGCTTGGGATTCTGTTATTACAAGCAAGTTTTAAAATGTTATTTGTGCTTTTTTAAGAAAAAAAGTACCCCTGAAAATGAGCAAATTGTATTTTACTCCTCAGTGACACTTCTGATAAGCATTTTCTCAGAACACATTTAGTGGATTTATTTTCAGGAAATTACCTTTTGAATCATGACTGCCACAATATGGCATATGTATTCTGCTGACCGGGTCAGAGACAAAAGGTGACATGCAAATACTTCAGTGAATGTCATATAATTATCCTCCTCTCAGTCACTTCAACCATTCATATTTTTTTCCTCTGCTTCCAAATACTGACTGCCACATGGGTAAGTATAACCTTTTCTCCAGTTAGGCACAGCCACTGGAAAAGGGTCCTGAAGAGAATCATGTTGATAACTTTGGATGACTTACCAGCTCTGCAAAACTCAGTATCCTCAAGCCTCAGCTCTTAAACCTCTCTGACAGGCCACTTTTCTGACTCTCTACAGAAAAAAAGGGGCAGAAATATGTAGGAGAATAAAGATAACAACTTCTAGTAATTAAATTAGGAGATTCACTGTTGCATGAAAAACTAAACAACCTTAACACAGGATCTGCAATAGTTTGTATTGCAGTTGATAGACTTGTTCCACTGAAAGAAGGAAACACCCTTCTGTAACTGTAGGAACAACAGTTTGATATGCAGAACTAAACGGAGCTAGTGTGGAGATAACAAAAATGGCTTTCAAATAAATAAACCTGAATTACTGAAAATACATAAGGTTATAACAAAAACATAGGATTTTAATCCAACAGAGGCAGAAAAATTTCCAGAATGTTTCTTTCAAGGAGGATACCTGAAGCAGGAGAAAGAGAATTTTTAAGGGTTATCAGAGAGGAAAATCTTTATAGTAATTCAGCACTTTTGGAGGACTGCTGTGCCCATTCTGTTAACCACTTTCATGGAGGTACTATAATTAATGCTGAAATTAGCTTGACAATGTAATACACATAGTTACATGAAAACAAATCCATGACCATTTCCACTACTACGAAGCAGTGACAAGACCTGGGGAAAAGCCAAAGCAGATTTAATCTCTACTACTCATAAGAAGTCGTTGTTTTCCAGTAGGGATGTAATCCAAAACTAAAATGTGTTTTCGCTACTCTTGGTCATTTACCAATAAGTGTTCCTGATATCTGTGCCAGGCAATATTTTGAAGTGTTATCTGTCACTTTTTACTAAACAATAACACAAAAGTTGTCTTTCCATGGATGTATCAGGAAACAAATTTGGCCAGGGAGATGAGGTGGGGAACAAAAACTGAAAAAAACATCCCCCCAAAACCCAGAAGCTATTTCAGATACATCATTCATATTCTGTAGGATTCAGAACCACCTTCCACATTGGTTACCAGGGAAACAGCTCTCATGCATTCTAAAATCCCACATGTTAAAAGCACATTCTGGAGAATTTTTCTCAGCTGATGACAGGGAATATGATTCAGAATAAGAGTTTTTCCATTCCCAAGGTTAAATTAACAGAGGGAGGGGCTCCAATCATATTTAATAATAACCATCCAAAATTCTGTAGAGAAGAAAAAAAACTTAAAAAAAATATTTATAAGTCCATATGGACTATTGCTATGCATATATCTGAATGTCTGCTTCTGGCACGGCTTATTTGACACCTACATAACTTGCTACTTCAGTGTTATTTCTGCTACTAAGTGTAAAGGTGGAAATGACAATATATCTTCAAATAAGCCTTTAAATGATGAGAGTCTTAGAAAATCAAAAGATATTAAATACATAATTTTTAGTGAGGAACAATGATACAAACTTAAAGTTCCATGTCTCATTCCAGTTTTTCATGCTATAGAAGTGCAGGACCAAGTTAGTCTTAATTTCATCATTCTAAGTAATTCCAAACATTTTGAAGGAAAGCACTGGAGCAAAATCAGCATTGGAACCAAAAGTTACAACCGCTGGTCAAATCCTCTAAGGTTTTGCTCATGTGGTATGAGGCTTTGTAAAACATTTCACATGCTGAACAAGTAAAAGCTACTGTCCTCACCCCGCAAAGAATCTGCTACTGTTGAAAATATCAATGCTAAAAGTACTTCTTTAATAATTTCATTAAAATAATAGAAAAGGTAGACCACAGACAACACAGACACGTGTGTATGCATGCATGAGTGCATATGTGTCCTATAAAACTGATAGTAGCCCTGGACAGGTTTTAAATAGGGAACAAAAAAAATTTTTCAGGAAGAACTTCCCTGGATAATTCTCTGATTAAACCTCACTTGCACTGGGGGGACCATAACTGAACCCATAACTCCCAGAGTGGTTGCACCAGCTTGGAAGAGGGGGAAGTCCATCTCCTTCCAATTACTGACTGCACTCCTCCTAATGCACCACATACAACTGGCCTTTGCTCCCTCGATGGCACACTGCTGGCTCACATTCAACTTGCTGTTCACCAGGACCTTTTCCAAAGCTGTTTCCCAGCAAGTCAGCCCACAGTAACTGGCGCATCAGTCTGTTCCTCCCCAAGACTTTCCTTTGTTTTGCATGAGGTTTGCATTCATTGCATGAGGTTTCTGTCAGCCTGTTAAGGTCCTGGAGATCTGGATAGCAGCACAGCCCTTGGGATTGTCAGCCACTCCTCCCGGATTGGTGTCATCAGCACTCAACCCCATCATTCCATGATTCTATGCTTAAAGAAGATATCAAACAGGACTGAAACCAGCATTGTCCCCTGTGATACATCACTAGTTACCTGGCCTCCAACTATACTTTGTGCTGATGATAACACTATGTACCTGGCCAGTCAGTGCTCAATGCACCTCACTGGCTGCTCTTCCAGTCCATCACTTATCAGCTTCTCCATAAGGATCTTATGCCAGCCAGTGTTACATTACTTATTAACTGACAGTGATTATTCCCCAAATAATATACTTTCCCACAGAACCTGACACTCAAGCTGACTTCTTAAGGCTATCTCACTAGGTATACAAGCCATGACCACTAATCCACACCATAACCCGGCTTTTGAGACCAAACAAGAAAGTGGAGAGAAGAAGTCTACCCAGCCAAAACCACCAAGTCTCACCACTTCTGTGACAGGCAGAAAATATGGCAGGGGTGTGGAAACAGTTTGTCTTGAGACCCAGAACAGAACTGGGACAACTCTCGCACTCTTCTGAGTGGACTACAGCTGGATTTAGTGACAGAAACCCAAAACAAACAAAAATCCTAAACCACTCTAGTTGTCCTCTAATTCTGGCAGTTGCAAGACAGAAAAATTTCATATACAATGCAAAAAAACCTAGTCAAAAAGGTGAAAAAACCCACCAAAACAGTAATAATCTAAGGAGGTCATCAACACATTTTTAAATATTCTTCAAATTCTTTAAAAAAAATAAAACTCCTATAGGAATTAGAGAAACTAAATGCCACATTACTGAATAATTTAATGAAAATGCAGGTGATGATAGAGATGCCATAATATATAATTGAAAATGTTATACGGGAAGACTGGAAACAAGCATGCAGAGAATAGGGAGGCCAGAGGAACCTGCATGTTACAGCACAGCAATACTCCTCTGCTTTGCGACAGTCTTGCTTATTTCTAAATTACCCTTCATGATTAAAATTTAAAGTTTATACATTCTTTTTTATTTGTTTTTGCAAGATCACATCAATAATTGTTTAATATGGCAGAAAGAGAGAAATTTGTTCTTGGAGCTACAGAGGCCGTTGTACAGAGGCAAGATAGAAGCTGCAGCAGTGTGGACAGACTGGGGAATGAGGGGCTGGAGAGAAACCCTACAGAAATGAACCTGGGGATCCTGGTCAATGGCAAGCTGAACATGAGTCAGCAGTGCCCTGGCAGCCAGGAGGGCCAGCCCTGTCCTGGGGTGCATCAGGCACAGCATCGACAGCCGGGCAAGGGAGGGGATTGTCCCACTCTGCTCTGTGCTGGGGCAGCCTCACCTTGAGTGCTGGGGGCAGTTTTGGGCACCACAATATGAGAAAGACATTAAACTGTTGGAAAGCATCTAAAGGAAAGCTATGAAGATGGTGAAGGGTCTTGAGGGGAAGGCATGAGGAGTGGCTGAGATATTAGGTCTGTTCAGCCTGGAGGAGACTGAGGGGAGACCTCATTGCAGTTACAACTTCCTGTGAGGGGTGGTAGGTACAAATCTCTTTACTCTTATGATCAGTGACAGAACCCGAGGGAACGGCCTGAAGCTGTGTCAGATGAGGTTTAGGTTGGATATCAGGAAAAGTTTCTTCACCCAGAGGGTGATTGGGCACTGGAACAGGCTCCCCAGAGCAGTGGTCACAGCACCAGCCTGACAGAGTTCAAGAAGCACTTGGACAATGCTCTCAGGCACATGGTGTGACTCTTGGGGTGTTCTGCACTGGGGAAGGGGTTGGACACAATTATTCTGATGGGTCCTTTCCATCTCAGAATATTATGTGATTCCATTATTCCATATCACAATCGTTTTTAAATGTCATCAACTTTTGATGACAATTATGCTGTTGTAAAAAAAAGTTACGTACAAGTTAAAAGATTAAATAAAAACCAAACAAAACCAACCAACCAAACCCAAAGACCCCCACAACCACCACCAAAAAACCAAACCAAACAAAAAAATCCAAAACCCCATCCCTTGCACACCAGAAACTCTAGCTAGAATTCGAAAGAAACATTTAAATAGGCAGCAGCTAAACACTTTGTATCCACAAGTAGCTTTGGATTTGTCAAAATAGCTCCTCTATGTCATATCTTCCCAGAAGTCCTGGGAGCAGAGCTTTCCAAACTGAAGGTGAAATGTGATGAAGACACTTGCGCATTTTTCACTGCTCACATTCTCTGCATTAGTTAAATCAGCTATGAAGACAGGAGAGAATCTGGAAATCAGATTTGAAATCAAAAGCCATCCTCACTATGTAAGAAAGTAAAAACTTCACGCACAAAAGTCATCCTCTTTCTCTTAGAATGAAAAGACCAGCTCTGACAATAAGAAGTATTTCCTTAAGGGATCTTACCTCTGGTACACACATCACAATACCACCTATTTCAGTGATATGAGAACACAACCACAGAGTTCAAACATCAGCCTTTTGCATGTGGATTTGGCACAAACCTATGAGAAGGTGTGGAGTAGCTGGGCAAGTCCTGTGATACGTGGGACAAAGACAAAACTACAAGTTACTCTCAAAACAAAATGTAGAAGTGGGAGATCAACAGCAATCAGTATTAACACACTTTGAGCTCTATAAAAAGATCATTTTAAGGACTAGCCTAAACATTAATCTATCAAGACTTGCTCAAAACTACACAAAAATTTTCATGTGTCATCTTACAGACATAGAGACATTCACAGAGCAAGCACTCAAAATGAAAGTTTCCCAGCACAACATTTCTTCCCCCCTTTTTTTCCCCTTTTTTCCCCCCTTCTCTCATGGAGGCTGGAGCTATCTGCTTCTGGACAACCTAGCAATTTAGCACCCCAAGTTCTCTCAAGTTTATGAAACACTCTTGACTGAAATTACTTTAAAACAAAAGAAAAATCTGCCATGCATTACTCATGATTTGCCTCTGAACCATGAGTAGTCTTCCACTCTTTATGATCCAGTGATATACAGCACTCAAATACATAAATTGCAATCTGTTTTTCTAAAATGTTTGCCGAGACTATCCTTCATAAGTTGGATCTTATATTAGTATTTTGTGCTGCTGAACACAGGGAGGCTAATTTACTGTTCCCATAATTCTGTTTACTTTTGCTTACAAATGAATACTATCAGTGTGCATAAATATCTGATGGTGAGAACTTAGAAGATGGGGTTAAACTCCTCTAGTGTTGTCCAATGAAAGGACAGGAGGCAATGGACATAGACTGGAATATAAGAGATTATAATTAAATGTAAGAAAAAACCTTTTTATTTAATGTGAAGGTGACTTAATATACAACCACTCTGTCCAGGGAGGTTGTCTTTATCTTTGGAGGACATTAAAAACCCAAGTGGACTCGGTCCTGAGTAGACTGCTTGAGGTAAGCCTTCTTTGAGCAGGGGCATAGCAGATGCAATCTCCAAGGTTCCTTCCTACCTTGATGACTCTGTTATTCTATGACTGTGTGGATAAAACCACTGCCCAAAATAACACAGCAGTGCAGCAGGGAGAATCTGGAAGGCAACTGAAACCATGTCCTCAAAGACAGAGACACCTCATATAAAACTTCCATTGAGCCAAAATATTACTGAGCTTGAAAAGGTTATTCAGGTCAAAAGAGAACCAGAGAAGAACCCAAACACCACCAGTCCTGCACAGCTCTGGGAGATGAACCAAACAGGATCTCACCTAGAGAAAGAGTGGTGACTACATGGAAACAGTCTCCTAAGAGGCTGAGTGGGATCAAAGCATGGCTGCTGTGCCTCCAGTTCTGCATACCATCCAACTTCCATGTAGATGTTTGGACTACAGACTGGAGATGATCTATTATTCTCCAACAATTTTTTTTTTTTTTTTACTAGCAGTATTATTTAGTTCTGCTCAAAAAAGGCTAAAGTACAGACTTCATATCAGAAAAGATAGCAGGTAAACAGTATGGAGTCCTCCAGTAAGGTTATGGATTGCCAGAAAAAAAATTTGGGGCTATTCAGAAAAGAAACATAAAATCTCCCTAGCCCACCACATAATAATCTTAACTGCCAATCATAAAGAATGTCCTCATCTTCCTTTCTTCTTGGTCTCCCTGAATCAGCAGCTTCACAGCTTTCTAAAGACTAATGAATATTAATAGTAATCACTAATGAATATTAATAATAAATAATAATATTCTTGCTCTGTCTAAGGTTTTCTCTGATGGTTTTGCACTACAACAAACAAAGAAAGTCTTTTTTATAGAAGGAGAAGCTGAATAGAGTGCAAGAAGAACGAGGGGATAAACCCAGAGATTAGTCAAACTTAGTCTGGCCCTTTAAAGTTATAGCACTACAGTTGTTTAAAATTTTAAACTTGGACTCAAACATTGTAATGGAGAGGTTCGCTCTCAAAACAAACCAATTCTCATTTTACATGGCAGCTAATAGGGACACAGGATTTCACCCTAATTTCTCTATCAAATCTAAGTCTTAAACTAGCAAAAAGCTTTCCTCCAAGATAGTTACATGTGGTAGGTTGACCTTGGCTGGATGCCAGGCACTTACCAAACTGATCTATCACTTCCACTTCTCAGCTTGACAGGGGAGGGAAAATCAGATGGAAAACAACTTGCAGGTTGAGATAAGGCAGTTTGCTAAAACAAAAGTGAAAGTTTGTGTGATTACAAGCAAAGGGAAAGAAATTATTCCCCACTTTCCATCAGCAAGCAGTGTCTGGCCACCTCCTAGAGGGCAGGGCTACAGCACATGTACATGTTTCTCCAGAAGGCAAACATTGAAAATAACAAATGCCCCCCTTCCTCCTCCTTCCCTTAGTTTTATATCTGAGTGACATCACATGGTGTGGAGTGTCCCTTTGGTCAGTTTGGGTCAGCTGGCCTAGCTGTCTCCCCTCCCAGAGCCTTTTCCATCCCCAGCCTGCTGATGGGGCAAAATGTTGAGAGACATGGCTGATGCTGTGCCAGCGCTGCTCAGCAGTAGCCAAAACACAGCTGTGTTACCAACACCTTTCCAGACACCAGTGCAAAGCACTGTGAGGGCTGCTGTGGGAAAATGAACTCCAGCTCAGCCAGAATCAATACACTATGAAAAATATTTTCATCTAAATAACTCAAGGATTGGAGAAATCCAGACTCTAGAACCAAGCCTCTCCAGGCTGCTCATCCTGGGGGTCACCCCACCATGACTCAGCAATGTTAACCAAGCTGTAAACAGGAAGGCAGAAGTTTCCTAAAGACACCATCCCCACTTAAAATTTTTATCTCGTATTTTATGAAGCTATACACAGTTTCTAGATGAAGCAGCTCCTTATGATTTGCCTACTAGATTTTGTCTTTCCATTAAATTTCCTGTATCTTTGACTAAAATCACACTAAGATTCTATTATTTCTTGTTCAAAAATCTACAAAATTATGCTTGGCCTGAAACTGCAAGAATTATTTGTATATTCTGCTTTATGTTCAAACTGCCACCCTGTTCAACAAAACAACTTGTCCAGTTGTGCACAACATGCAATAATCATAGCTGTACACTCCTACATGGAGTTGGAGAAAGTGTGTTTTACAGTTTTTTCAGTAAGAAAAAATAGAAACACTATGTATATATATATATATATATATATATGTATATATATATATATATATATATATATATCTCTTTTAGCCTAGTGGAGTTTTTTTGTTAGTCCTATGTTTTTCAAAACAAACTGAACTGTTCTCATGCTCACCTGTTTTCCTGGTAAAAACAGTAAACGAATAGAGGAAATCATCTGGAGTGTTTTCAGTTAAAGCACAGCAACATTGTACATCATGTGATATCCTAGAAGCAAACAGGAGAGAAACAGAAAACAGTAAACACTCTAACATTTAAATTACATAAAGGTAGAGCATTATACTGAGGAAAAGCAAATTGGAGTAAAAGTTACTTCACAATATTTCAAGACATCATCAGCACAGATTAAAAACTCCTGTAGTGCAGTGTTTTAACATACAATTCATATTTCTTATAAATATCCACAACACAATGCAACAGATACCAGTGCAGACTCTTACAGCAGTCAGACACAGATTTCTACATGGTTAACAGGCAAAAGCAATTGCAAAATAGATACGTGACACTGGAGGTGGATCAGTGTTCAGGGTTTTCTCTTTTTTAAAATCAGTTTTGCATTAAAAAAGTTTTGTAATCCAATATTGAGAGAAGCCTGTTTAAATTTAGTTCCTGATCTACAGTTTTGTTCAGTCTTCCTGACAACTTTCTCTTTGAAGCCTGGTTGGTTATTTGGTGAGCTACACTATTCATGGTGCTAAGTCTTGACCCATGGACATCAGAGCTGAAGGCAGAGCCTGTAGCAAAGGAGTGTTCACTAGTACAGTGTACTGCCAGCTCACTGCACTTGCAGACTTCTCTGGTGCTGGTTGTAGCAGAGAAGCAGCTCCTACACTGGGATCTTTGACCTCTGAGACCTTTTGCATCAAGCTGTGAGAGCACAAACAGCTGCCACAGAAAAGCAAAACTTGCCTGACTGAGGCTGCTTCACCCTAGTTTAAGATTTTGTATCAGGTAGTTTGAAGTATCTGGTTTTCTTTTGGCCACTGTTGTGGGCTTAGTTTCCACCCCAAGCTGGTTCCAGAGAAGCAGGAATTCTATTAGAGGTGTGTTTGGCACCTGTGTGGAGCTTACTAGCAGTGGCTAGAAAGGTTTGAAGCTGTCAGCTTCATCTGACAGTGAGGGCACTGGAGCCCTCACCAACATCACACCAAGATGAGCACCAGTGAAACAGAACTCGTGGAAAAAGTCATGTGGTTGATGTAGGATGTGGGAGCGCAGAAGGGATACTCTGCAGGGTGACTCCACGCACTGGGCTCAGGCCTATGGACACCAATTCCTGGGCCTCAGCACAGCCATCCATGACACCACAGCATCCTCAGAGTACCGTGGTGCTCCAGGATGTCCTTTGGTTCCTCTCACAGGAAAACCAGGAACCAGGGAAGGGAAGGGGAAGGGGAGGAAGAATGAGAGGATGCCTGCTGCAGCAGAGCTCTGGCTCCCCAAGGTGTGTGGAAGCTGTAAAAGGCGGGGGATGTGCCTGCCATGGGTATTGGCCAGTTTTAATTTTGGAGGGCTTTTTTGGACTTACCTGTGTTTAATTCCTTGCTTATATAGTTGAATCTAGCACTGAGCCTGTTGTTTTGTGTTTTTTAAGGCACACAGTCTGGGAATATTGCTCACACCTAGGTCTCACCTGCAGCGGTAGCAAAGCATCCTTCAGAGCGGCTGCAGTGCTGTGACAGGGGCTGCCTCAGTTGTCCTGCCATTAGCAGCATCATTACAAAAGGCATGTCTGATGTTCCTTAATACAGAAATCACTGACTTAGAACAATTATTATCGTCTCCTTTGAGGACATGGAACTGCAAGCAAGCTGCTTAACTACTGTAGCCACAGAGAGCTGCATAACCACTTGTGCTAAAATTGCAAATATACCTCTATGCTGAGGGTGGTCGAGGTGGGAACTCCTTCAGGCTAAAGATCCCATGGCTTCAGGAATTTTTTTCAGGTTCAGCCCCTTCTGTTCTCAGGCTAGAATCAACTCCATAGCTGTTTTAGGACACACTTGATAATGTGGCAGTATGCCATACTCCATGTCCCAGAATCTGAGACTCATGTAGAGGTCTGCAAAAAGTGGATAATACAGTCTTTATGACCTTCTAAACATACTGAAGGTCTGTAAAATCAGAACATAATTTTTAAATCTCTTTTCAAGGATATTTCAGGTGCAGAAAGCTTTTTATTTATTTTTTATTTTTCTTTTTTTTTCTGTGTTGGGGAGAAACATTTATTGCATAGAAGCTTGATACTCAAGTTTATAATGACACCATATGCATTAAAAATTAAACTTTACAGGTTTTTAAACGTTACAGGTTGGTTTTTTTCCTCCTCAGCTTTTCTTTCTTTATGCATCTGTTCAAAGTTTCCTTAGAAATTGCTACTTTACTTTGTCATCCTCCTATCATGTTTTTCTCTACTTATTTATTCTAAAGAGAACAAACCTTCTAATGATACTTAAACTTTTGAACTTCCAGAGTTTTAAACACTTTTAATACCAAAGATTTTTTGATTTTGATTTAAAATTTATGCAACAGGGATAGGTGAAACCATTAGAAAATAGAAATATAAACAAATATTTAAACAAGCATGAGGATTTTTTCCTCCATAGGCATTTGTGTTTATATCTTGAATATAAAATATTTTTTAAAATCTAAGCTTAGTATTTCTAGGTCAATGGAAAACAATTGTCTCCAACTTTAGAAAGTAAATATACAGGAGTAAGTAATTATGTAACAGTTGTTTGAATATTTGAAAGTGAAATATTTTTGTAGTTTTTATTGATATTTAGTTTTTATAACACTCTCCTGACATGAGGATATGGCAGGTTTTAAAGGAGTCAGGATCTCTGCGTTTGCTGATTGTGGAGTTTCATACAAATGTGGCTATTCTCTGAATGATGTTACTCATTCCTAGTGCAAGTAAATATTTGCCTTGTTTAATAGCATTAGACGACTCATACATACAGTTTGAGGTAAGTGTCAGAATTAGGTTTTTTGTTGGAAGAACAGAAGGATATACACAGCAGTACAATTCCCACTATGCTAACCACTTAAAAAATTTACATCATATCTCTGTTCCCACATTAGGGTTGGCTCTCCAAGGAAAGAAATCAAGGTCTAAATTTATTTTTTCTGTATATGTCTTACCTTTATGAGCTTTATTCAAAGAACCTTTTAACAGGCTGAAGAATTTTCATAGAATCATAGAACTGTAAAGTTGGAAAAGACCTCTAACAGAACCGAGTCCAACCCTTTAACTCAGCACTTCCACACTTACCACTAAAACAGATCATCAAATGTCATATCCACATATTTTTTTTAACACTTTCAGGGAATATTTCCCAACATATCACACTCTGGTTCATATATTTCTTCATCTAAGAACAACTTAGTACAATGCAGGCAATCCTCTGGGAAATTTATTCTTGGAACAAATATTTATATGATATGCTTAAGCTTTCTTCTAAACACTAATGGTCTTTTTTTCCAGCTCACTAACTTTTTTCAATAAGCTTGCACTACTTACAGTTTGGTTATTCTGTAGCTGAGTAATAGAATTGTGCAGATTACAAGACTGTCAATATTTTCTGCTGAGCTCCGGTGGGCTTTGTCAATTCAAAATTCTGCTACATCTCTCTTGATGCATGACATGGTTTAATCCCAGCCAGAAGCCAAGCCCCACACAGCCACTTCTTCACTCTCCCACCAGTAGGACTGGGAGAGAATTGGGAGGGTAAAAGGTAGAAAATTCACAGGTTAAGATACAGACAGTTTAATAGGAAAAGCAAAAGCTGTGCACACAAGAAAAGCAAACCACAAAATTAATTCACTGCTTCTCATGGGCAGGCAGGTGTTCAGCCATCTCCAGGAGAGCAGAGCCCCATCACAGGTAATGGTGATTTGGGAAAAAAAAGGCCATCACTCCAAATATCCTTCCCTTCCTTGCCCCCACTTTATACACTGAGCATGATGTCATATAGTCTGGAATATCCCTGTGGTCAGTTTGGGTCACCTGTCTGGGCTGTGTCTCCTCTCAGCCTCCCATGCACTTCCAGTCTCCTCCCCAGTGTGGCAGCATGAAAAGCAGAAAAGGCCTTGGCTGTGTGTAAGCCCTGCTCAGCAGTTACAAAAACATCTCTGTATTATCCACCCTGTGTCCAGCACAAATCCAAAACACAGCCCCACACCAGCCATTGTGAAGAGAATTAACTCTACCCCAGCCAAAACCAGCACAGTTCCGCTGAAGAGAAATACAGCCACCTGAAATATCTGTCAGCCAGTGGTATTTCCTAGACCAGATATGAGCATCAAACCCATTTCCTTTTAACTCCTCTGGCTGATCCACCATTAATGAGTCACATCCACTCTCAGAGATTCAGGCATATGAACTCACAACAATCTTGATAAGGTTGCCAAAAACAAAGGAGTATGTAAATGGTTGGTGTCAGTACTGTTTTTCTTGAGAGCTGATTACAATATAAATTGTATTGTACCATCAGGAGTGAAAATTCTGCCCTCAGCTAAAAAGAAAAAATGTGTGTTTTGCTAGGGGTAGGTTTGAAATTTTTAAAAATCTGGGGTGATGTACAAAACCTTATAACTCAAACATCTTCTTGTCTGACATGCCCATGTTACTGAAAACTAGCTCACACACAGTTGGGAAAAGTAAATCACCCCTTTTTGTTAAGCTGGGTGGTTGTTACTTTTGACCTCATGGAGGATAGTCAGAAGTAATTTTCAGCGAATATCTTGTAAAAAAAATCATAAAAGAGCTACAGGTAGTTCCCTTCTTCTTCTGTTGCACATTGTTATTCTTCAAGAGAATCATTTACTGCTCTCTTCTGCTGATCGGATTTCCATTGCTATGGAACCATTGTTATGGTTCCTTGAAGATGAACATAATCTTTAAACCAGGAGGGTACCAACCAAAAAGGCCAAGAAATACTGCTCTGTAGTAACCAGGAAGAGAAGTGATATTTTGAGTAGAGGTAGGAAGTAGAAGGAAATGCTTACATGTTTCATAGGCTTGTAGTTTATGATGTGCTTTACATGGAAGTAGTTGGTTGAATAAAAAAGGTAATCTAGTACAGGAGTGGAGCAGATGATGTTTTGGGAAAAACATAAGCAAAAATGTATTAATGTAGGTTCAGTGGGGAAGTAGCCAGTTTTTCTATTTTTAAATGTTTACTTTTTTTTTTTTTTTTTATGGCTCACAGCAGCTTTTTGGGTATTGTTGATATGGAGAGAGAATTTCAAGGCAGAATACTTGATACCAATAATATTTTAGTTTTACTCCTAACTTAACATATACACTTTCCTAACTATTTCTAGCTATGTGTATGTTCATACCTACTATGAGCGAAAGTAGTGGTGGAACACCATGAGAAATCCTGCAGTCATTCATTCAAGAAGTACTGAAAAATGAGAAATCTCTTATTTTTTCTGAGCCTTCATAGGGCATGGTCATTTTAACCTGTAAAAAATGGATACAGATTTTTATTTGGCAGTGGCTTATATCCACTTTTCTTAGGAGCAGACAGCTATGTAGGACACAGATGCTCAAACAGAAACAGACCCCAAATGTTATGCATATTCCAAAATTGGGAGATTAAAATAAACTTAATTTTGCTCTAACATAATGTGTGGCTTTCTCTTTACGGTGGTGGGTTTAGTTTCTATTTATTTTGCTATTCTATTGTTTTGCTATTTTACACTTCGATAAAGTTTTATTTCAGCTGACTTTTTAATTTTGTTTCGCACTTTGTGTACTTTGTGCATGTCATTGCTCAGTAACTCACAGTAGCTGCACTCCTTAAAAGGAGTAGACTCAGAGAAACTTTCTTACTGGCCCAAACTAGTTTGACAGGTTCAATGACCACAAATACTGGTGCAGTGAAAAATATCCCAGATCCAACCACCTTCCAAGTGCACACTGCTTAACATACCCTTCAACAGAAATGCCTGGGCTAAAGGATATGAATTAGAGTAGAACTCAGAATGTGAATAATTAATTATATAAAAATCACAAACCAGTCTAATTCTCAAAAGGGAAAACTTGTCCTTGCAATAGGAATACTTTTAAAACAACCAGCAGCAGCCCAGGTTTCTTTCTACCAGGTGTCTAAGACTTATCATAGCCAGATTTTGCTAATTTAATTGTATGGTAGGCTAATCTCATCTGGCAATGCGGAGCTATCCACTATCCTAACACTGCAAACAAACAAGAAATTATGAGAGCTAAATAAAACTCCTGGTGTACCTTATCTCCTGAGAGAAGTAAAAAAGTCATTATGGATGACCAAATGAGGAAGCACTTTTCATATTATCATTCTCATAAGTGAGAGGATAAGTCCAGAACCTCTTGTAAATTCTAAAGGTTTGATCACATAGGAAAATTTTCCCAAGTAAGTCCACATGTTTATGCTGATGTTAAGATTTACTAATCTTTTGTTTTGTAAAGATTTATGGTGTGGTGGAATAAAGGAGCTTATTGCACATCAATTATAAGTCTGCAATCCTGAGGTATGAGGAACGAATTCCCATCTTTTTATTATTAAAACCACTAATTAAGATTAATGTTACATAAATGTTTCTGCATCTGCAGAGAGCTTAAACTCACCATCTCCTGTTAGAGCGATGCCCCA
Organism: Corvus cornix cornix; assembly: GCF_000738735.6. Taxonomy (NCBI): domain Eukaryota; kingdom Metazoa; phylum Chordata; class Aves; order Passeriformes; family Corvidae; genus Corvus; species Corvus cornix. The sequence goes on along the minus strand of NC_046357.1, from coordinate 40,819,210 downwards.
GCAGCAGTCTCCTCTGAGGTTTATGTATTTTATAATGCTGGTAAAAATAAATTAAGTAAGGGCAGCTTCAGAGTGACAGAAACATTTTGGACTAAATGCTGTTTAATACATGTTTCTACAGCTGGAAAATACAATGAAGTTTTGCACTTTTACATTATCTTTTAGTAGTCTAAACTTCACTAAAAATAACTGCATTACCTCCCATGAAAGTCTGTTTGGATGGACTGGTTTTACTCCCTGTGCTCCACTGACTGTACATGGAAAGCAGGAGAGCAATTCCACTGGATCACATCATAAATATGGCAGAGCTGGAACAGGAAGACTGAGTATAATCACTGTTGTGCAGTTTATGATAAAGCACTCAGTAACATTAAGCAAATATTTTTGAAAATTTATCAGGGTGTTTACTTGTGCTCACTGTTGGCAGTGTTTAATTAGCTAAACTACAGCTGATAGTAGCACAACACCAGCATTGTTCCACTCTTCTGGTGATTCTCTTGGAGTTCCTGATTTATTAAAATTTTACATTAAATGAAACAAGACATTTTTGGAATTTTTGGCTGCAGGTTACCTGGGCCTGTTTTAATTTCTACTCAGTATTTTTTACACTTATCCTTATGGATTAGAAAGTATTTAGTCATACCCACTTGACAGCACCTTGCTATGCTCCCCTCAGACATATACCAGACATAGGCATCTGGTATGCTTGCTTCTTAATTTCTTCATACTTATGTTTTACTGTTTGGGTAAAACCAAGTAGGATCTATAACATTGCTAATATTGTTCTAATGTACTCAAAAGTATCTGTTTGCTACCTCATCCTTTGGTATTTAAACTTCCCTTTAACAATTTTTGTACTCTCTACCCTTGAATTCTGATGATTTATGACTAGATTTTTTTCCTGTGTGTTGTATTTCCTTTCACTTCCCTTTGCTATTGAGTAAAAAATGAACGTACAGCAATATCTGTCTTGTTACTGAATCTTCATTATTAATCTGATAAATGTCTTAAAAGTTGTGGTCTTTCTTTGCAGAACTCTGTGCTTCTTTTTATTCCATACCTCACTTAAAATTTTCCCAAGCTATTGCAAACCAGCATTTTTGAAGTACCAGGTACATAAATTATTTCCAGGAACTCTCCTCTCTTGCCAGTAATAAATACCAGGTATGGGGATTGTTCAGTCTGAAGAAGAGGAGGCTCAGGGGAGACCTTATTGCTCTCTGCAACTGACAGAAGGCTGTGAGGTGGGGGTCAGTCTCTTCTCCCACATAACAAGAAACAGGACTAGAGGAAATGATCTCAAGTTGTGCCTGGGGAGATTAAGGCTGAATATTTGGAAAATTTCTTCACTGTAAGGGTTGTCAGGCACTGGAACAGACTGCCCCATGAAGTGGCTGAGTCACCATCCCTAGAGAAATTTAAAAGCTGAGTAGACATGGCACTTAAAGACATGGGTTAGTGGTGGGTGGGCCAGGTGGACTCATTGGTTGATCTTAGGGGTCTTCTCCAACCTGAAGGATTCTGATTCTAAATTGCATGAACTTTCTGAAGTCATACATACATATACACAGATGCATGCACGCATACGTACACAGGTACGTGGACAGACAGTGAATATCACCTACTGTGCAGTCATGGCTAAGTAAGTAAGCATGACTAAATGACCCCAGCTTATTGCATGTTCCCATCTGGAGAAATAAAGAACATCCCTGGACTGATGAGAGGATGCCGAGGACGAGAGGATGACCCCAGCACCTCTAACAGCTCTGCCAAGCCCCGCTGTCACCGTGTGTGACAGGGCAGTACCTGCAGCCAGATGGACGCCGTGGATATTTCACTCAAGACGGCAGCGGACGGATGGTGACAGCGCCAGAGAGGCGGGAGTCGCTTTGCAGAGCAGCGGGGTGTGTGTGTATGTGCGGGGGCGGGGGGACATGAGCTGGGTGATGCTGCACGACTCCGACCAGGGAAGCGCGGAGGCAGCGAGGGGCTGTGGTGGTCCCGCATGGCTCAGCTAGAGGTAGGGGGATGGTGAGGCTGGCGTGGGGCCGCGGTTCTGTGCGAGGGGCGAGCGGCTAGTGTGCGGGGAGCCCAGGAGGGCTGCCGTGCGAGCGGCAGTGGGGCAGAGCGGGTTAAGAGGGCGGTCGGGGCCAAGAGGCTGGCTCCCAGCGCCCCCCGCCCGCACGCCCGCCGCTGAGTCCGGCCAGCCGCGCTCCCCGCGGGCGGCACCGCCCGGGCAGCTCCGGCTCTCCTCCGCAGCCTCCCACGAGCCCCAGCCAGGAAGCGTCCGGCCCACTTTCTCTTGCCTCCCGTTCCTCTGTGGAGAGGGCAGGGAGGCAGAGTCAGGAGAGGCGCCTGGCTCTCGCAAGGTACTTCTGGTCTCTTGACCACAGCATTCATGGTTTCCTCATTATCATTATAGTCTGTGAAACATAATCCCCTTCAGCCAGCAGCAAAACCATAGCTGTCCTTAGACGTAAAATATCAAGGAAGTCAGGCTCTTGTAAGAAAACACCTTTAAAACAAACTTGTTTAATTTAACGCAAAAATAAAAACAAAACAACAAAAAAACCCAAACCCAAAACAAAACAAAAACCACCAACCAAACAAAATACAACTTGTAGTTTTCATTAACATCTATGAAATTACAATGGTTTTACAGTAACTTCCTGAAAATTCTTTTCATAGGTAAGCATTATCTGTAAGACTAGGGCACTCTCAGACATCACAAAATGCCTGGATATGCTTGCTATGCCAGTAGAAATGTGCATGTACAAATAGAAAAATATACTTAAAAGCATTTGTACCTGTGTCTAATGAAAGAAGTAAAATTGTGTGGCCTACCATTGGCTTAGGGTTGAATTCTTTATGTCATGATTTATATACCCCATTTTCCAAATGTCACAGCTCCTGAACTTATGGTTAGGAGATGCACAGATATGCACAGATACATTCTCAACTTGTGTTTTCTTTAATGACAGCCTTGAAGTCTTGGCAAAATGCCTTAGACTTTACCATTTTTATTTTCAAAGGTATTTTTATTACGTGGTATGATGTATTCCACACTGCTGTTTTCCCAGTGTACTTTTGGCCTAAGTGTAAGTGGTTACTCAAATAGTTTTGCACAGAAAGAAATTCCCCTCCCTCTGCACCATTACCTTTGGTCTTTGGATGCTTCACAATCCAGTGTCCTGCCTGCTCTCACCATAGATCTCAGTACATGGTTAATGGCCATCTATCATTACCTACTTCTTCTCTTGCCACTTGAGAAAGGCATCTCAAGGAACAGTACATACATATTTGATACTACTTATCAAATCCCCCTGATATTACAGGCTTGATGCAATTACAGACTCAACGTCAACAGCCAGTGGTCATATTTGTAAACCTACTGGGCACTTGTAGGCTCAAACAACATGGCTGAAAGCTGTTGTCTGGAATGTGTGTCCAGTGTGTCATTAGTCTTCCCAGCTCCTTTGGGAGGTTTTGTTTGTTTGTTGTGGTGGTGGTGTTGTTGTGTTTTGTTTTCGGGGTTTTTTTTAAACAAAAATAATAGGGAGAAGGAAGAAAACAGTTGTCTTTGTCACAGAGAAATTTTGTTCCACTAAAGCAGCAGCAGGTCTGCCCTTGCTTTGAATGAAGAAACACCAGACTTTCTGATAAAACTTCCACTCTTTAGGGCCCTGCGTTCGCAGGTGATACAACAGGCCAAGGTGACTGCTGTGCACTGAATAGCAATTTCCACGTACCCATAAGAATTTTAAATAATGCCTTGTCAGCCTAAGTGATGGAAATATACACTTTCTTTTAAAGCTTCAACCTCTGTCACTTACAGATCTTTGCCTACCAAGTTAATGTTTGGAATTTTCAGATAATCAGTGTTAAAAGAAGCCGATTTCTTTTTCATAGATGTTAGGGGAATCTAATTTTTACTCAAAAGACCTCCAGGCAGACAATGGAAACTATTTTCCTAAACTGTGTTGCTCACAGAATTATTGAAAGCAAAGACTATGCCAATATGAATAGATCACAGAAAATCAATCTGCAGCAGCTAAATTTGTCTGCCCTTTCATTAATTCCTCATGGTTAGGACCCGTCTTTTTGCTTGCTGTGCAACAGAAGGCTAAACAAAGGTCATACTCATGGCTCTTAAAGACAGCACATCAGGACATTTAATGACAGAGAGTTCAGGAAAGGAATTAAGCTGTTTTTGTAGCCTAGGGTAAAACAACCACTCTTTCCTATTTTCAACAACTGAAGAGTAAAGAATTAAAAAGACTATGTGCTAGGATACTGAGGCCATAATAATATTTTCTACTGAGAAGACAAAATAATTAAATTATGTGTATTTTGCAGGTAAACTAGCAAAATCATTTTCATCTGCATGACTGGGGATGTAAGGTTTGCCTTCCATGCCTTGGAGCATTACACTGTTGCCCTCTGCTGCAATGTATGTATTGTGAGTATGAGTGTGTATTACTCAAGTCTTCACCATGAGAGTAAGGGAGAAAGAACTTTTAACCTGCACTACTTTGTACTGCAAAATGTTTAAAGAAGTCTCTTAGAGAGATGCTAATAAAGTATCTCAAGCCCAGTTTGGTTTTTTTTTTTTTAACCTTGAACAAGTGAACGGTCATCTAAATGACTCACAATGGTTTCTCAGTTTACATAAACTTTTCTCTGCTTAGGAGATTTGTTTTGCTCATTTACATTGTACAGAATCATCTCGGTTAAGCCCAGTATCTACCTTCTAGCTATGTAAAGTTTTGCTCTCCTGGTTTTTAACCGAGGATTACATTTTGCTATCTACAGTGGAGTTGCTTTTGTTTCGTATTAGCAGAAATAAAATCAGCATGTATGAATGTGAATATGTATCAAAAGAGAATTGTTTAATCCATAACCACAGAAATCTTCCACTTGTAGCACCATTTCTATAATTGCTTACAAGAGATTCAAACAATTTCTAGACCATATTAAATAATACCAAAAATCAATTAAGCTGTTTTTACATGTATTAGTCATAACATTATTTGAACACTTCCGACATCTTGTAAAGAATCTGAATATGATTATGTATATAAGGAAAACTGATTTCTTCTTAGTACCACCAAAGCCTGTTGCAATTCAAGAGGAAGAGCTCCAACAGCTAAATTATAGTCATGTAATTGATTTATATGTTAAAAGATCATTATGCAAGGGAAGTATCAAATTTGACTATGTTTATACCTAGCCTTTTGCCTCTCAATTACACTCAGGTTGTTTAACTTCAGCAAAGTGAGATAAAACAGTGAAGTTCTAAAGCACTTGAAGAAAAACCTTGATAATGAATACGAAATCAGTTGATTTCTTGAGCTAAAATAAATCAGGTCTTATCAGTAACTGTGAGGGTTCTCCTAAAAACATGCTGAGAAAAGTAGTCACCAAGATACTAATAAAAATATTATTCTGCCTTTCCAAAATCAGCATTTGAAATAAACCAAGTATTCTGCAGCATGTGACAACAGATTAATTAACCTCTAGTATACAATAATCACACTTGTGTGCACAAGTAACTGACAATTGTTAAGAGACTCCAGATACTTCATCGTGAGATAAATGGATTTTTATTTTTAGGGAGAGAGTGATTCCTCTTTATAATAAATGTATAAAAGTGCAATATCTTAAATATTTACTGCATGCAAGTAATCTTTTTTTTTTGTTGTTAGCATCATATAAAGTAATCTTATGCAATAGTCTCTGCAAGAATACATTTGAACTTATTGTCGCATTAATGCATCCCTTCACTTGAGTGCCAGCCTGATCCTTGCATTAACCACCTCATACAGGACTGCAGGAAAAAAGGCAAATTTTCAGCAACATCATAGAAAACAGCTCTCTATTGACAATGCGAAATAACATGCTAAAATGGCATAATTTGGCCCATGTTTGCCTACTACATCCTTCAATCGACTGTATTCCAGCTATAATGTTATGGTTTTGTTTTCTGAAATGCCTGTCCAAAAGGCTAATTGGATCTGCCCCTGATTACAGAAACCTTCTGAAGCTGTTCTTATTCACAGTTTGTCTTTAATGCAGCCAGTATGATCAATTGTGTAATGACTACCGGAATTGAATCTGGTATGTCAAGAAACTTTCTCTTTGTGGCAAACAGGATAAAGGAAGGATACCAAAAAATAATCAGAACAAAATGGCAGGAGGAACAAGAAACAAGATTAAGCAGAAAGTGCGTTCCTCTTCAGCTGTACTACACATCATCAGTTGTTGAATTTTACCAGACCAATTTACATTTAATTCACAAGGATCAGAAAGTATTTCAGAGTGCACATATATAAAGCAATACTGTATTTTCTTCAGATGGCAGGAAGCAATTAATGGGTGTGATAGATGACTGTGAATGGAGAAAGGAGAGCCTTGCACAAGGACACAGTGAACCTTGGATGTCATGCCCAGCAACAAAGCATTTTAAATAAGATAGAAAACTTTTTTTTTTTTTTTTTTTAGATTTTACTGGAAAAGAACTAATTTTGCTTTGTTTGGGTTTTTGTTTTGAGGTTTTTTTTGGTGAAATGAATAAAAGCCCAATTCTTGTATTTTTCCACCCTTAACACTAAGTTTGACTTGTTGGTAGCTGTCTGACTACAGTTGCATTTAGTCCATGTACACAGAAACTCGTGATTCTTAAAGGGGAGCAAGAGAGAGTTTTCCTTGTTCTGTAATTTCTTTTTTTTTCAGAATAAGTATGCAATCGAGACCTTTCAAAGTGAAAAGTGCAACACTTCCAAGCGAGAATAGCTAATAGCCCACGAAGTGCATAAAGGGTTTAGATACTACAGCACCAGGACTAGGTTTTACAGGGAGGAAAGTGTTACTCCCTTTTTTCCTCATTTCTAAGCCTCTTGGCAACAAAATTCTACCTCTTCCACTTGGTCAGCTTACCACTTGTTGGAACCATTGTTCAGCCAAATTGGCTGAAATCCCTGAAAATTAGACTAATAAAGCAGCCAAGCAAGAAGAGCAAAAATAAGGTGTTTTTTTTTTTTTTTCCACCCAGTTCATTGGCAAAGCAGCAGGGCTGACCCAAGAGAGAGGGAAAGCTCCCAGCAGATGAAAACCAGGATCAGAGGTGGTCTTGGAGGGTAGATCCTTTTGGTAGTAATGAGCTGTGAGAGGGGGTCTGGTGCCTTCATCTCAGATACTGATACCAGGTGTGCTCCTGAGGCAGTTGTGTATTTTGTGGCAGTTTATAAACATACTGGAATTCCTACGTGGTTGGGACAGTATCCTACGAAGTGCTTGGTAATTGGGTGAGATGATCGTAGTGTCTGAGGAAAGGTTTTAATCACAAGTATGCACAACTTATCACACAGTTACAGTTTCTACATCTATTTCACGTATCTAAAAGTCACAACTGACACTGTATTTTGTTGACATTATCTTCACAGAGACACAGACATAAAATAAATCCTTCCCCACTGACTGATCCTTCTCCCATACATTCTGCAACTGGAAAGAAAAATGAGGAACCATTGACTCTAGTCCTTGCTTAGGCAAACTGTTTGCACTCCAGGAATCTTACTTAAACTGTTTTATTTACTTAAAAGAGACCAAACTGATTTTTGCAACTTGCCTGAAATACTTTTTCTTCAGTAATGAAGATCTGAGATCTACTGATTGTTGACCAGGTATGACTCAAACTCCTGCAAAGTAGCACATAGGCCTCTTGCTGTTACTCCTATCATGACACAGGTGAACAAAAAGATCTAAGAAACACACTGCCCTTGCAGTACTACTGCAATCATCCAAAATCCTTAAGAAATTTGCCTCACTGTCTGCAAAGTCTGAGTTTCCTTTTCCTTAGGCATACATTTTACTTCTTTTCTCCCATGCTTATGAGTTTCCACTTCAGACAAGCCAAAAACTCCAAACCTTTTATAATACTGTCAAATTACCAACCATCTCCACTGTAACAAACCCTAAATTTTTTGAATATCTGGCTGTAATAAAGATATTCTGGAAATTTTAGTATTTAGACAATGATGATGGAGCATGTATAATTAGAAAGTAATTTTGGAGTAATACATTTATCCAACATTTACAATAATAAGCAGCATTTTGGGGGAACAATAAGCCCAAATATTTCAGAAAAACTAAATTACAAGGAATGAAGATGCTATAGTACGAAGATGTGGCCAAAAATACTGTATTTTTAACCAGCAACATTTCTGAGGGGCAGTAACTGTACAGTATTAGTTTTTCAAAAATTATTTCTGTCCCTCAAGCAACACACAATACATGCAAGTGACACTTTAGAACAGCAAATGCTATTTTTAAATACTCTTAAGTTTAAAAATGCATCTGACACACCTTCCTTAGAAGAAAAAAAATTAAAAACTGGTCAGATAAGGATTTCCTGTAGCAAGGTAAATGAGGAATCAGCTTAAACTGTATTTTGAGAGAAAAAAACCCTGCAACTGATTTACATTAAAATTGATGTATTTTTTGAATCTATTTTCAAAATCTCTATTCCTTTCTTACCTGCAGCATGACTACTGTGAAAAAGCTCAAGACATACTTACAGTAAAATTCATTAATCATCTACATTGTGACCCCAATGTACTGGCTAGATAGAAAAATTTCTTGTTTAACTGATAGAACTCAAAATGCTATAGATAACCAAAGGCAAAATAGAGGAAATATCAGTAGCTCCACTTCTCAAACTAAAGATTTTTTTCTTGCAAGATTTCTATTAAACTAACAAGCTGTACAGGCTTTAGTTGTTTAATGTCTATTAAATTTATGGTTTATGTCAAAAGAGGGACCGTATTTGCAAAAGTGTCTATTTCTAAAATACCATGGTTAATTTAATACCAGGACATCTAGATTTTCTAACTTACTTATGTCAGTCTCTCCAAAACATATCTACTTTACTGATCTTTTAACTAGAGGTAGGTCATGTGTAGGCCTTGTTAATATGCTGTGAACACTTCATTAGTTCACTAATGTAATAGTCTGCAGGATAACTATGCACAGAGCTCCAAGAATAGCAGCACATGTAATAAATTGTCTATACTTTATTTCTTTCATGTGGGTTAACATGTCTTTGTTTTCTCCTAATATTTCATTCTTTTGTGAAGAATGTTTAGCAAGGAAAGGGTCATGAAGTTGAGTAATCTGAAAGTCTTCTGCACCTTACAACTCAAGGCTGGGAGTCTAGCAGTATCTATATGCAGCCCTTTTCCCCCATATAGAGTTTTTGCAAATCATGCAGTCAATTCTGACTGTTATCCAGCATTAAAAGTCTCTTCTCCATTTCCAAACTTTAAAAAGTGATTCACAATCATGTAGCAGTATGATTAAAAAGTACAGTCCATACACCTTGACAATCAAAAGAGACTGAATTATAAAAAGTAAACTGCCCTTATAGCTGCATCATCCTACATCTGTAAGGACAGCGCCAGTTCATTTGTGAAAAAGGCAAGTTCCAGGTTTCTGTAAAACACGTATTACAGCTTTCTTGTGCTAGTGAACATTTAGAATACACAGGTTCCCAAGACATTTTCCTTCCCTCCTCCCCCATTTATAACATTCAAAGAAAACACATCATTTTGGCAAAGTTAAAAGGGTTTCTGTCTTGATGTTTTTGCCTTCAGCTTCATGTTAGAGGCACAAACTTCTGGACTTAAGCACTAATAAGGCATAGTAGAAACCACCAATTAAAACAACAGCAACAACACCACCATCACCACCACAATGGAATATACTACAAGTGGGAACAGCTGTGTTATTTAAAAAGAAAATGTTTTGTAAACTGTCATACTGCAATGCTGTGTTAGGTGATTCATATAAAGCTTGCCTTGGCATGCCAAATATTTTTTTTTCCAGAACATGCTCAAATGATCTAAACATTGCCACAGGTTCAACTCACCTAAAAATACCAGAAAATGGCCCAGTGGCACACACTCTTGAAAACTTTTGCAATCACAATATAACTATAAAGCATGAGTAAACTTTTGTTTTGTTTTTATACAAAACTTGGAACCATATTTCCTTCTCCCCCTCCTCCCAATATCCCGTAAGAAAAAAAACCAAAACAAATTAAAAACCCCAAAACTTTTGTTAGACACCACTGTCTAGTGTGGCTTTTTGTTTCATTGTGTTTTTCTTTTTTTTTCCCTCTTTTCTTTTTTTTTTTTATTTTTTTTTTCTTCCTTTTTTGGCTACAGTTCCATTTCTAGCACTGAATCCAGTGTGGGCAAGGTATTCCCAGGTTAAAAAAAGAGATAGTATCAACAGCGGAACTGTGAAAACAGAAGCTCTGTTCCATTTACAGCATGATCAGGACCAATTTTGTTAAGCTGTATGTAACAAAGAGTCACTGCTCTGATCCCCTATTCAGAATGTCAGTGTCACTTTTTATAATCTAAATCTACCTGCTTTAGCTTCATTAAATAAAACACTTTAACTCCTTAAAATCATTAACAATAGTGACTTTTTGGTTGTTGTTTTTATACCTAAGGTTTCCGCAGTTTCTGAAAGACTGATTGATTGATCTGATGTTTTGCATTTTACCATGGTATTTTTAGGGCAACAGCATGTATACATTAGTACTTATGTACAATGGTTTGAAATATCTCTGAATTTACTTTTCCAATAAAGACTGTTAGAAAAGTAAAAGTAACCTAATGCAAATCAGTCAAAAATTAAATTTATATTTAAAGCTTATGTTCCAATATGAGATAAAATGGTCTAAGTTCTTCTAATAGGATGGTCTTCTACAGCTGTATAAAGCCCTGACAAGATTTGAGCACTCTTTTGAATGTAAATCATCTCTGTCTTGGTATCTCCAATTTACTTCTACTCAGGAATGTGCAAATGATTTTATACAGCACGATGCTAGTACCGCTCTGTACTATAGTATTTTGTTTTGTAAATAAAAACAACAACAAATCCCTAGTCAGAAATAAACTGACAAAATTTACATTCTTCTCTCTTAAAAAAGTAAATAAAATAACATTATTTAAAATGTGAATTAGCTATAAGACATACAATTACATAGATACATATCAATACAGCACATTCAATTTGCCAAAAATTAATGATTACAAAGCCAATATGGATGCTGCCATATATATATATATATATGTATGTACAATGATTATAGCATTCATAATTGCACTATACCTACAACCAGTTTTAAATTACGAGGTGTTTTAAGAGGGAGCAAAAAATAGCAACTGTTCTTATTATTGTTCTTTTGCATTTGGGAGGGTTAAGGATGAAAAACGCCTCATTAGTATTTATTGTTAACTTTGGTAATCAACTAATAAGCCATTCTTTTTTCCACCTCCCATCTGCTGCTATGTGGCAGCCATTTTTGTGTTAAGTGCACTCTAGTGCCAACTCTAGTCAGCATTATAGATAATCAATCCAATTACATGTCTGAAGTCTTGAGTTTTCTTGCTAGCAATCATGCACCTGGTCAAAAAACACCTTTCAACCTAAGCTGCAGCATAAAGGCTCATCAACGTGTGCTGCATTTTTGTTGTTAAAAAATTGCACATTTAAATTTCAAGAATGATTTTCTCACTGCTTCATTAACATTTATAAAACTCTTCTAAAGAACATTGAGAGAGGCTATTTTGCATGAAAGCCTATCAAATGCCTGTGAATCAATTAACGATCAACCTTATCAAAAAAGGTTCCTGAACATGATGTCTCATCGATAACTTCTTGTGATACAACTAAAGGTGCCTTGACTTTATTACAGAAAACAAGCTCATGTCATAATCTCTGACAAAATGAGAGATCTAAACTGTCTACATGACTACATGAGGGTCCATGGTACACCTCATAGAATATTCACTTACATGTTGGTTTTGGCATTAGAAAATGGTACACTTTCTAAAAGAGGGAACATATGAACTGAAACTGTGTATGTCAATCATTTGGCAGTTGACTCAGTCAGGTCAGTTCCCAACCCATCCATTTGGCATTTCAATATCTTATGTTTCAAGCGCATTGGTTTTATAATAAGCCAGATTTGGCAACATGAATTTTGTACAATAAAAACAATTTTTCGACTGTGGAAAAAGAATACTTAAAAAAGCTCTAACTTAAGAAAAAACACCCCACACAAGTGAGAAAAACACTGTTTCAGGCTGTAGCCACCAGGGAAAATGTAGTGTCTGACTTTTCTATTTGGCATTTGTGAATAAAAGAAGAGAGAAAAAAAATGGCACATGGCAATTAAAAAGAGATTCTAATATATTCCATGTACATCCCAGATTGTGTCTTAATTACTTCATTACTGTCTTCTGTGCACCTTCCTTAACTGTAAAACTACGGTTAAATTTATTATCCTCAGACAACTGTAATTCTGTTTTGCAATTCCAATATTCTAGTCTCAGAAGTGAAGACAGAATGAAGACACCCATGTAAAGAATTTAAAAATCACAGTATCAATACTTTTTGATCCTTCAAAGAAAGTACATACTGTAAAATTAGAATGACTGATGACTTAAACTGTGATGATAGTATTTTCCTGACCAAATCTCTCAACAGAAAATATTTCACCCCAGGAATGCAACTGGGGAAAAAAAAGGCCATTGTACCTTTTAAAAGATAAGGGGAGTAGGAAAGGAGGGGGAGAGAAAGGGTTAGGGAAAGAGGAAACCAGCTCGATTTTGCTTCAATAGCAAAAAACTGCTATTCTTTGTAAATGTACGACTGCAAATTTGAAACACATTGCGTCACAAGGTTTTGCCTAAAAAAATGAGGAAATGTGCTGTGAATGTACTTCAGCATCTTTTGGTTTTCCTCCATACAGTTTAAATAAAATCATAATATTAACTACAAACTCTGTGGATGTTCACAGAGTCCAGGCCGGCAATAAATTAGTACTATGCAAATTGTTTTCACAGATTATAATACAGTCCCTCTTGTGTATCTTCAATCATGGGAAGTTGGTTTCAGAGGACGCCCCAGGTACAGTTAGACCAGGTTGTACTCCTTTAGGTTTAACTGTAGGATTGTGTCCTTGACAGCAGCAAAGACAAAGCGGATGTTCTCTGTGTCTGTAGCACATGTGAAGTGAGAGTAGATAATTTTGTCACTGTCTGGATTCAGGTCTACGAACATCTTCAGGATGAACTCTCGTGCTGCCTGTGCATCCCGCTGTGGTCCTGCAAGAAGAGAAATTCAGTTTTCTTAAAGTAAACTTAATGCATCAATCTCCTTAAAAGAAAATAAGAAAGGCTTACTCTGTGGTCCCCACATAAGAGAAGATGGGGAACCTTTTACTCATCAAAAATATATAGTGGCTGCATTCCTTGTGGTAGGAACTACTAAAAATAAAGAAGGAAGGAAATTTCCAAAGTTCACCAAGTCAGAGCTGCTTTTTCCTGCTGACTAGCTTCTTTCTTCACCAAGATAAATCACCTACCTGTTTAAACAGGTGATTTATAAATGCACAGAATGAAAACAAAAAAATTTGCTATATAATTACATCTTTAAAATGTCTGTAGAAATGGTGAATGTTCAGTCTAAACCTACTATATTACATTATACTGATTTTAGCACTGCAAGATTTACTAGTTTTATATGGATTTTAATAGGAAGCATAGTGGAATTATATCCTGAACCTGGTCTGACACTGTCATCAATAGAACTTAATTTACTTAAAGTGATAATAAAATACACAGCTGCTCTCCAGCTAAAACTGCTGCCTGCAAAAGGCTCATGTTCTAACCAATCAGTTGATATCTAAATTATGTATGTTAATGATCCTATCAGATCTAAATTAAGGTTGTAACTCTCAGAAGGACAGAGTCAATCTAACCAAACTATATTTTCAGCCTAAAAGATCACAGAAGGTAAAGTAATTACTTCCAGCCTCGAACAGTGAAGATTCATTCATGTTTACAGACAAAAGAGCAGTGCAGAAGCAAGAACATAAGCCACATGCTGGTGAACTCTGTTCCATTATTCTAGTGCTGCCACCAAAAGTCATTGTTCCCATGCTCTCCTGTTTGTGAAACGTGGTTTTCTACAGAACACACATTTCTGTGCTTTCGCCTCCTCCTATTTTCTTCATTAGTCCTGTTGTTATACAGCAATATAAATAGCAGCACCCAGCTGTTATGTGTAGCTCTGTCCTTCAGTAATTCTATAACCAATAGTTCGGTGCCCAGCACTTGTCCACATGTTTCAATAAATGGATAACACACCTTATTTTTAATACTTCTAGCTTAAAATTTGTAACACTTCCAATTTGCATAACTATAAAATTTAGGAAGGGAATGTATGGAAGAGAAAGCACATACTTTCTGGCGTGCTGCAAATCCATGTGGAGGGGGAATAAGCTTTTGCAGTGCACGGGTGTATGCATGTGAACAGATATACGTACATGCACATACACACACAGATGACACATTTCCTGAGATTCAGAGATGTAAACAGATCATAAGCTCTCTGAGGCAGGACAGAGGGCTGTCCAACACTTCTACAGCTTCTAAAACACAACTGGCTCTAGCTTTCAGCTTGGTCAACCAGACTCTATAGATAAAGAGCAGCAATAAACAAGTCTCACAATAGTACAAATAAATGTGAGTACTGGGCTTCCAAAGACATTATTTCCTTATAATAAATCACTTAGTTTTTTAAACAGTTTCCTAGAATTTTGTTAAAGAGTTTCACAGTAGCTACACACAGTGTTTTCTCAAAATCTATTGGGCTATTCAAAGACATACCCAAATTCGCACACCTCTGCTTTTATGTTACTTCAACTTTTATTTGACTGAGGTAATGGTAAATCTAGACTGCAAAGTGGTTCAGATATAAGTAAGAGACTTAGAAAAGAACTACCATATGAGTTAGTAGCATTCTTGCCCACAGCTCTCCCTAATCAGCAGTTTTCAACATGTCTCTATATGATACAATGAAGATCTGCACACAAATGCTACATCAATATTTTTCTCTTCTTTTCCTCCCAACTATAGCTTCTTTTTGTGTTTGTCCTCTCTCCCTCTCCCAGCCTGTGAGTCAGTTCTCCAGTACTACCATGCAAAGCGTGTCCTCATGTGATACACTGACCTAGGAGCATGGCTCAGCCTCCCTTCCAAAGCTCTTACAAATGCACTGTGCAGAAGAATTCAGCTTAATTTAACCTGTCCAATTTGCCACCCTGGCCAGCAGCTCTCATACCTAGGCTACTTTCTCTCTTCTGCAGGAAAATGGATGAGAGAAGCGACCCAGCTGAAAAATACCTATTTCTGATACCTTCCTCAGATCTCCAACTTCCCACATCCCTAGTGTGCTGGGACAGAAGAGGGGACCACATGGTGACCTCTGGAAGCCACAGACCCCACCCTGCCACCAGAAGTAATCAAATCAAACTTTGTCTCTGGAGTTAGGTCCTACAAGATCTACAGAATTAGGAAACAAAATATTCTTGAAGATTTGCAGGTCTTGACACCCACATCCCTACTAGTCCATAATGGTTTTTTCCCCTCACCAATGGCAAAGACAGGAGAAACAAAGTTTGAGTTCTGTCTTTTTCTTTTTTCTGGACAAGCATTTTACACAGGTTTTGTCAACATTTGAAAGGAGGTAACAGAGCAGACTGTAGGGTCTTCTCACCTTTGGGATGTTATCTAGGAAACTTGTTACATGAAGTAAACTAGAAAGAACAAGCATGTTTCTATTCAACTGCCAGTTCTCTTTTGTACAGCACCATGAAACTAAATTTACACTGACTCATAAATAATATTATCTGATCCTGCAGGCTTTTTACTGCTCTCTTTCCCTTTAACGGAAAACAAAATGCACACTTTTCCTATTACTACTTTCCATATTTGAACATGAGAGTTTTAATCTTTTTCTCAGCTTCCCAATCAGCTATTCCTTCCTGGCGGGACAAGATCGATTTTCTTTTTAAAAAATAGGAACATTTAGTTCTTTAGACCTCTTATTATACAAGTTTGATTTTTCTCTGTTACCAAGGCCTCCTCCACTCAGTGACCTCAAAATACTTAGCTTTTCCCATGAGAACTTTCTGAAAGTACAGTTTTAGTAGAAACACTTACACAGCCCACAATTTTTTTTTATGGACAAGCACATTAACTTCACCTAATTAATGTAAAATTAAAACACAATTTTAAAAGATACCAATAAAAGGGTGTAAGGGGTGGTACTAGTTTCTCTGAGTGTTACAGAGAGCCTCTGACACTTCCCCTTAGGTATTCAATCTTATACAAAATCAAACCCTAAAACCATCAAAAATACAAAAGACTATATGTACAATTGAGGAATATGTTTCTATTTAACACTTGTATTTCAGTTCAAACCCTCACCCTTATCTTATGAAAAATGACAAAATGTGGTTCACTACCAATATGACAATACTCATCTAGAAGTCAAAAATTTCCCAATAAAGGTTCTGGCATCCTACCCACAACTAATTACAGTATAAAATGAAATCTTAGCAGTCTAAAAATCTCACAAAAGTTCAATTACATTTTACAATTTTAAAATATTTTTTTAAGGAATATATCAAAGGATCTGTCTAGCATTTGGACAAGACTAGCACAATTTGCCATTACTACAGTGTAAACAGAGAATGAGCTCTGATGCCATTATACTTACCATCATACTCTGGAAAATAATCAACTAGATGGGAGTACATAATTTTCTCCTCTAATAGATCTTTTTTATTTAAGAACAGAATAACTGAAGAGTTCTGGAACCATGGATATGTGATAATTGTCCTAAAGAGTGCTTTGCTTTCTTCCATTCGATTCTGGAATAAAAAAGAGAGCAGAATTTTGGTGGTCATGAAATTTTATTTTTTTAAATAAATTCATGCACTTTTACTTCATTTGGTGAAAGGGTTCATTTCCTGTTTTGCACTTTCCTACCAATATACAAGATCCAATTAATTAAAGTAATAAGCAAGCAGTTAATTAAATATTCAGGCATTCCCCTTTTGCAAAGTCAACCAGTTAAGTGTAAGTATTCTTCAAAATACTAGTCATGAACATGAAAGTTGTAACAGGTACATTTGTGAAGTCCAAATATGCACAGCTACAATCAGTCAACACACTGGTAGTTACTGAAATGCAAGTGATTCATGGTAGGGACAAGTACAACACTGAAAAGACAACCAATTCAAGGTTTAAGAACAGTATTTATTTTACATGCCTTTCCCAGATTTTGAATATGGAGTTAAGCAATTCTGAGAGATCAGCTTAAAAATAATTGCAAGTAAATTTGAAACCTGAGAACATTTTGTCAACACCAAAGGTTTATGACACAGAATTTTAAAAAATTGTAGATTTTTCACCTTGTTTCTAACATTGTCAGATGAGGAATTGTTTGCACCTGGTGGGCTAATACAATGCTTATTGTTCAAAACCCACTAGGCCTATGGAAACACACAATGCTCATTCTGTAGGAAGAAAAACTGGAAAGCAACCAGCCAGCCCAGTTATGCTAACTTTTACCAGTTCATCAGGCAGTCAGGTATGACTGTGGGGGTCACTGACTACCAGGAACCACCAAAGAGACCCCCAGGACAAATGAATGCATGTGCAGAGAGGAGGGACGACATGTCAAGGGTTTTGGGGAAATTATTATCATATGTATGTTTATTCTGGAACAATCAATGCATATGTATGTAACATATAGTACATAAACAGAAAATGTCCTGTACTCAACATACACGGTATTTGGAGGAACTAACCCCTCCTGCGTCCAGCCAAATAAAGAATGCCTGCTTCTTAATGCTACACTGGGGCTAAGGAGTTTCATTTTTACTGATTTTTGGTAACAACATCACTGGATTTACCTTTAACTCCTAGGCTGCTCCTGAAATGACTTTGCACTATAGCTGAAATAGCAGCGAAGCCTACAATTCTATTTGTAACGCTCTTTTGTCATTGTAGATTAATGTTACAATTCGATTAGTTCTGAACTGTTAGGCTGACATGATGTGGTTAATACAGAGTCAGAAAAAATATGGTTTGAAACATAGGAACTAACTTACTCTTTTTATTATTATTATTTGGAGCTGCAGCCCCTAAAAAAGACTGTTTCACCACCAAATGGGGCTCCAGAGAACGACAAGAATGTGAATCCTGCAGATTCTGCTGTTGCTGAGACATACAACAATCTGTCAGATAACTCAGACAGTTTTGCCGTAAGTGTATCTTTACTTCTGTTAATTTGCATTTTAGAGAGGCCAACATAAACATGAATAGGAACTTGAAAAAACCCGAAGCATAAAACAACAAAGGAAAACAAAAAACAAATAGTGAACTAATTCAATTTTGTAGTCGAAGTTGATGATTTGGTCTGTTAAACTTTACTGCATATTTCTGTAATGCACGAAAGTAAATAGCTGAATTTATATATTTAGAAACTAATATGGAGTAATAAAACATTTGCTTTCATGCAGTCAGATCTCATGACTCATATTGATTTCAGTAGTGCCAGGATTTCATTCTGAAAGGAAAGAAGCTCTAATGTCAACATAGCTGAGCATAAAATCTAAGTCCTTAGACTAATTGTTAATATGATGGTATTTTCTTCTCAACATTTATGAAGACGACTTCTCTGAACAAGACCTTAAGGAAAGGCAATGGAAACTACCTAGTATAGTTGTATCTGTTTTATGAACTCATGAACTGTTTTATGAACTGTTTTATGAACTCAGTAAGTTCAGCTCCACGGCACACCTACAACTCCAGAAATACTTGTTGGCAAGTATCAGTGTCTTCTTCATGAGACTAAACATGCTCAGGTCTCTCACACTGTCTTCACAGGACATTGGATCTGGGTCTTTCATGGTTCTCCCAACAGATTATGTGACCATGAAATCCCATTTATAAACCCTTTGCAAATTATTTCAAAGAGAAATTGAAGCAAACTGTGAGTTAAGGACAGTGAACTGACATATTGATATCCTGTCATTCAGACATGTGGTCTGCAGATATTTTGCAGGAATTGAAAGATGGCCTAGAGATTTTCAAGTAAATTTTATCTGGCTGTATAAAGAAATACAGGTCCTCAGTTTGCCATAACAGATTAAAATGCTAAAATTGCTTCATTATTTTATTTTACTATGATTCATTGATTAACAAAAAAATTTTAAGTGATTAATTTTTTGACTAATCAATCTCTGCTTAACCTTCTGCTGTCTTTCATCTCTCTGTTTATCCAATTTTTAAGAGCAAGTCAACTTTTATGAATATCACAGCAGATGATAAAAACAATTTTTATGCCAGAGTTAATTCCTCTAACAATATTGCTTATTATCCTCTAAAATTTGTCTTAAAATGGTTTTCTGTTTC
This sequence comes from Corvus cornix cornix, assembly GCF_000738735.6. Classification (NCBI taxonomy): domain Eukaryota; kingdom Metazoa; phylum Chordata; class Aves; order Passeriformes; family Corvidae; genus Corvus; species Corvus cornix. The sequence continues at coordinate 40,799,864 of NC_046357.1, read as the reverse complement.
TAATGATAGCTCACTCCTTTGCATGCTCACTCTTTTCCTTTATTAAATATATGTGCAACATTAGTGCCACAATATTTTTAATCAGTTTGATTAATCACAAGATGACATGGTTGAACTACTGTTCTGAAAAAAAGTTTTCATTAACAGGATGCACTACTTCCTGTGTAAAAACCAGTTTCATGTTATAGTATTTTTACTGGAAGTAGGGATAGGATTACAAGGAGTATAGAAAGAGCCCAGCATTGGGGATCTGACCTTCTGTCAGATGCAACACGAAGGAAGCTTTGCCAAACCAAGCAAGACAGTGTGGCTCTTCAAAAAAAATAAACCAAAAAACCAGCAACAGTGGAGAACATGCTGGCAGCATTTAACAGTTTGTTCAAGTACTTAATCTCCTTTTCTGAGCAGCTCCATCTCACCAAATTCCTTCCAGAAAAATCTTGTTTCAGCTTCAACAAAAAATGCGGCAGGTAGAAAACTTGAATAAGTAATATATAGAAACATGCAGCTGGATCTGGCTCAAGACTTTCTCAGTAGCTGACAGCCACTGTCAGCAGTGAAGCCAGCCTTCAACAGCAGCAGCAACAACTCATCATAGCCCCCCTGGCTCTGCACATGGAAAATAAGCAGCAGGATTACTGTTTTCACCATGCCTGAAGATCTGCTGGCCTGGGCAACCTCCTTGCTCTGCTTTTGTCTGCAATGAGTCCCAAATTGCATAAAAACATACTGATATCACCAGCTGTTCCTCTATTTTTCTTATTAGGATATATACAGACGCCAGCATAAAATTTTCCATCTTCCATACAATGTGACAGAGTTGCCAGTCCAATGTAAAAATATCATTATGAAACAGAGTAAGAAATACAGCAGACATACTCCAATAGTGAATTTGTTAACTATAAACAGGATACATACTCCTGGACCAAGTTATTCTAATATTTAAGTAAGTATCAAGAAAAAACGCTGTACTTACTAATTAATCACATGACTGTCCAATTTTATGATTACATACATGTTTTTATGAAACAAAAATAAAATGAAATTTCTTTATACTATGTACCTTATGTAACAGATTCTATGCTGGAAAATTTCTGTACTACCATTAAACATTAACACAAATACAAGCAGAAGTATAAACCACGTTTTCCCATATTTTATCCAAATGCAAACTTACTCTTCAGTAAGTTTTAATGGCTTAAAAAGGATTACACTTCCTTCCAATTTTATTTTTATATGTATACTTTCAGTTTTCTTGTTAAAATGATGTATTTCTAGTTTAGATGTAAATATTGAAATTCTCTTTGCTATCTGTTGCTCTGGAAAAAATGCAATTACTCCTGCAATTACAGAAATAACAAAATTTAAATAATTTATAAGCACTCGATTGTCAGATCCTGAAGAATACCTGCAAGAGTGCTAAAACAGCATTTAAGAGCTGTATCACCTGGCACCCCAGTGAAGGGAAAGCAGCATTTCCCAGCTAACAAACAGTGCTTTGACAGAAAACACTAAGTACAATATTAATCTGAAACAACAGAGAAGCATTAGTGGAGCTTCACCCGTTATTGTCTTTATGATTATCTAGAGTGGCATCTAGTGGGGGTACTGTATCTCACATACTGAACGAAAAATGTAGCAATTGCTTTTCTCTTAAGAAATTGTTAGCAATTTAAGTAGCGTCTGTTAAAAAAAAATTAGGATTTCACAGATTCTGAGGAACTACATTTTATTGGAATGCAGTGAGAGAGAAGGTGGGGAGGAGGTAAACGACACATTTTTCAGTGAACAACTTGTGTATGCTGGCAAAAATGCGTATTTGAGTCAGAGGGAATTCAGAGATGGTAACTGCAGAAAATGAGATACTGACGCAAGAGAGCTTCAGAAAAAGCACAGGTTAGTATTTCAGAAGGTTAGTGTCACTGTAATAGACTCTATTATTCTGGTTGACAAAACCTTTTATTGTGAATGTTTATTATGTACAACTCTGTATTAACTAGGAGTGTCTCCATTATCCAAGTAAGACTTCCGGCAGTTATTTTCATAGAAGCAATGTCAAGCTGTACAGAAGGACCTACAGTGTATTTCCTGGCTAAAAATTTAATAAAGCTGCTACGCAAAAGCAGGGAAACAGTAGAGGAAATCAGGAAGTGGGAGGTAAGTGCAGAGTCCTCCACTATGTAAAAAAGTAAATACAGTATCAAAATTGGAAGTGCTTCACATTTTTGCCACCAGTATGAAGCACAATCTTGTAGCCCTACTGGTATGACTAGTCACCTAAGTAAAAACTGCAATGGTTGTACAAATATTTTGATGAGTAACACAAGTGCCGTGAGAGGCCACTTCAAACAGAGCTCAGGAATAATTCCTTTATTTTGTTCACTGTCTTCAAGCATTCTGTAAACTAGCCTGAAAAAAACAGCTTCTGGTAGATGACTGGGAAGACATCTCTGTAGGTGAAAACTGTATTTTTAAATCACCTGGAAGAAGAACTCTCAACTCTCCAAAAAACTGATTTTGCAACGCTGCACATGCAAATACATGGCAATTTTATATACCTAGAAGAGACACAGATGAAGCAAGTGGCAGCTGAAATTCATCAAATCAACATGTTCAACAACCATCAAAATACAAAAATACTGTCCAAACAAAAAATGGTCTATAAAGTAGTCATAAAATGTGGTTCAAGTATTGCTGTCAAGTATTTTTTAAATGCAAAAATAGCTCTTAAATTATTTTTCATGACAAAACATGAATGCCAGAATTGGCTATCGATTATAAATGTAGGAACATTTACCAGCAGCATTTCTGGCAGCCTCTGTATGCTGTTTCACGATCATTCAGTCCCCCATTTTCATTAGGAACCACACACTTTAATAAAAGAGAGCGAGTCTCTGACTCTTCCTAATGCAAATCTTTCCCAGCACTGACAGTTTACATTCAAAAGGTTTTTCATCCACAAACCAAAACTAAATATGCATTTGTGTGGACAGGTATGAACAGATACAATACATCCAGCAATGAGGTCTGTCACAGGTAGTTAATGTGCTATTTTCTCAAGTATCTAAATAAACAATCAGTTCAGGAGATTTGATTTCCCATGGAGAAAAATAATTAAATAAATAAGTATGAAGACTATTTGAGGATTTTAATTCTAACTGGGAGTTTATATTATTCCTCTGCCATATGCTCAATTGTTCTGGATTGTTGGTTGTTGATGAAAAAACCAGCCAACTGAAGCATTACATTTATTTATGGTGTAGAAAGAGAGAAGTGCTCTGATCCCAGAATTGTTTTCTTTCAGCCTTCATGCTAAGCCATGTATGACTAACCTGTGAATAAGGAACACAGAGTGCTGGAAGAGAAGTGGAAGCACGCCCAGATGTGAACAGCATGAGAGTTCTGATGAAAAAATGAAATGTGTTGTTCAGATAATTGCCTCTGCGAAGAGTAAACATACTCAGAACTGTGCAGCCTCGTGCCATTTCTTATTTTGCCCACAACAAAACAAAGTGTGACTGGAACACTGTACCAGTTTATTACCTGTTAATGTATTACACAAATGAACACTACACAACTTCCATCTAGGCTCATCTGTTTTGCAGATGTACTTTTGTTCAGATTCAAAATGTAAGCATGCGTGCCTGCATCACCATACCTGTATAAATGCAAATGAGCTAACAATAAAAATACCTATCCTGGGTTTCATGTAATTATTTTAATGTAATTTTAATAAATTAGATTTTAATGGAATATTTGTTAACAAACCAAGCAACACTGATCCTTTCTATGTGTGACAATCTACAAATAACAAAATTTTCCATCAATCAGAAGAACAGTCCCTTTATTCAGTTACTTGAAGCACAAAAACATTGCAGAAAACCACGCTACGAAGTTCGTTCAGTTTCAATCTGCAGTTGTGGCTGAGATACTGAAGCCCTAATTTTCCTAATATCCTGGTTTGCCTTCATCTGATAAAACTGCAAGACAGGTCTTCAGTGTAAATCAAGTACTGTGAAGGTAACTACATTAATGCAGATATCTACTGTCAAATAAAGTAGGGTTCTTCATGGGTATTAAAGAAGCTATGGTAAAACCTATGGCATGACTTCAAAGATGCTCCCCAAGGAAACAGAAAAAACCCCTCTTTTTGCATGTCTAGAAAACACTAAGTTTTTTCTAGAATAAAAGAGGAATTTACATTGGAGTGGATCTTTATGTGGAAGTCATCAGGTATAACTCCTTGCTCCCAGCAGGAAAAACTTTTGTCATTGTACCATTCTACTCATGGCTGTGTTCAGTCAAGCTTTGAACATTTCTCTTCAGGATCTAGATCCTACCTCTCTAAACGAACAGTTCTGCTTTCAGCTCTCATGATATAGGAACACCAAGTCAAAAACAGTTTTACTGAGGGCCACTGTATTTACAGGCTATTAAGTCACTTTAATCATCCCCTGTTGGCAATGTTTCAGACAAAACATTTTTAAGACCAGCTTTCTTCCTGAAGCATTTAGCTCCATGCTGCTTCCATAAGAGACTCAGTCAGATGTCCCTTCTTCCCATCGTCTATCCTGTTCCACTTGTCTGAGACCCCTTGAATTCCTGAAAGATTTGTGCAGTGGCTATTGGAAATGTTGCTCAAGCCACCTCCAGACCTCCTGGTTCTGTTCACATCTCAAATTACAAAATTATGCCTTTTTACTGCTAGTGCCATGCAAACATCTGGTAGTGGTAATTGAACCTGCTATTCTACATTTCCGAAACCTGGAAGACTTAATGGGGACCACAGCTTACTTTGTAAATAACAGCTACTTCTTTAGAAGTCTGTAAACTCAGGGTAAAAAGCTGTCAGACAAGGGGATGCTGAATGAGAATGACAGAGCATAAAGGTACAGCAGCAGAATTCTCAACAGTGCAAACAGCAGTCTTCACACATCTGGCTGCTATGCCACTGTACGTCACACTGCAGCAATGCAGCAGGTTTAGACAAGTTTCTGAGGAACTCAGTTCAGAATGAAGAGAAATGTACCTCATGCAAAAATCTGTGTTGGAATATTTCAGAAGTGACTGATCAGGATTGGAAGAAAAAAGATTCAATCTGGTTATCATACCAGCTTAGTTGATGCAGGTTCTTAAAGCACACAAACCATTTGGTTCCATATTGTAAGGAAGTCAAAGCCAGTGGACAAGAAGATGGGGAAATATCTTTGCAGCATAATTTTTTTTTTAATGTCCATTGAGCAATACAGCATTTCCCAAGCTCTCTGAAGAGACAGATCCTAGAAAACATCTTAATATGTCTGAAAGGAGGCCAGGCAGGAAGTAAAGGCAATATTAGATACAGCTTGAAGACACAGAATCATAGAATGGTTTAGGCTGGGAAAGACCTTTAGGATGATAATGTGTCTAGAATTTGTTAAGCCAAAGAATCAATTTTCCTATTATTTTACAGAATTCTTAAACCATTCCTGCCTGCTTCATACATTACAATCCTTTTCCACAAGAACTGTAATCTGGGATCAAACCTGTAAATACATGGATTATAAGCAGATGGTACATTTGATAAAACTTGAATGAAAATTGAGTGACAGTTCGATGATTAAAGGGAAGGGAAGGTACCACTGTTTTAAAAGAAATTCCACTGCATTATAATGTTAAAACTACCAATTCTGGCTGCAGCTAAATCAAATGTAATTTCTTAAGACATAGTACAAGCTAGAAAAAAGGCTTTAAAACAAAAGCTGTTTTTAAAAAAGTACAGTACTCTACTTAACAATCTCCTCTTACCAAGGAGGTTCATAATTTACCTCCAATCCTGTTAGAATCTCACATTTTGCAATTTAACCAAAATGTATTATCTCTGATGAGAATAATCTAAACTGCCATTTCCCCCCCAAATATCTTGTGCAATGTTCAGAACACTCATGATGACTTACATCTAAAAATACTTCATGCTGTCCAATGCCTCTGTTGCTTTGCAGCCTCTGAAAACATTTATTTTCGATAGTTTAGAAAATTTCTAATTTTCACTTAGCCTATTCATTCATTCATTTAGCTGAACTGAGGAAATTGTATTGTGTCTTTCTGGTTCTGCTCTGAGAACACTAGAAAAACAAAAACATACATATAACCACCACAGAGCTATACAAACTATATGAAATTTTATATAGCTTAAGACTTTTAGTGCACTAATAAAGATGTACAACCTTCGATAAACACTGATCTCTATTTTGCTGTTTCTAAATACTTAACTAGCTGTATAAAGATAATGAAACCCTCTTTTTTATGGAACTTTATTTTACAGATATACTTCTACGTCTCTAGTTCTTCCGTAACTGCAAGTGATTACTAGTTCTCTTACAAAGCTGGAACTCATTTTTCTAATTATTGCACTGAGACTCTGAGATTTTACATGTTGAAAGGAGCTACCTCTAACACACATTCAAATGCAGAATATCCTGGAAATCTAGAAAAAAAATTCCTTTGTTTAATCTAGAAAAAAAATACTTTATTTAAAAAAGTAAGTTGATTTTAAACATGGAAAAAGTTCTTAACTGTGCTGTTTGATAAAACTGCCAATTTCTCCAAATTTGCTGGCATAATTCAGAGCCAGAGCATGACCTACAAGGCACAATATGATGATTCCTTCTTTTTTTATCTCACTTCTAATCCTATTGGAGTTTCCTGAAAAACTGAAAAGGTCAAACATACAAGGCACAATATGATGATTCCTTCTTTTTTTATCTCGCTTCTAATCCTATTGGAGTTTCCTGAAAAACTGAACAGGTCAAACATCTAATAATTTAATTTATAACATGTTCTCCTTTGTCACATCACATCAGACTGATGAAATATTTACTTAATTTACCGTACTATTAATGTAATTAGTATATTATGTCCTCTGGTTCAAATTTTGTCCTCCTTTTCAACAATGAAACTAGACAGACTTTCTATTTTATTAAGGGCAGAATTGGGAACAGTTAGCTCTCTCTCCTTTGTGTATGCTGGAAGAAAGAAGCATTTCATGACTGTACCTCAACTGAAATTTTTGCAGGGTGTGTTAAAATATACCATCCTTACTGACTCTTCCCATTTTGTATTTATGCACCAAAATCAAGTTATGCGCAATCTAGACACACACGTAAAACAGAGATGCCATTGGGTCTGAGTATCGCCTGTTAGAGAAATCACAGCTAAAATACAGTTGGACAGCCAGGCGTGCTTATCTTCAGGACTGAAGCTCCCTACTCTTCAGATATTTGTCATGGGAGTGCAATTTCATGGATGTGTCGTTTAGAAGTCATCCTGCAATGTCTCTGAATAACAGGCAGCCTGAACTCTTGTCTTATTTTCTATGTGGGTCCCCTTACACAGGAGTTATATTCCTCAGAACTTTGAATTCATAACTCCTTCAAGGGCATGAAAATAGAAAGAGTCCCCAGCTCCACCTCACTTATATCCAGTGCGAGACACTAACAAAGCCTCCCAACTAAGAGTAACCCCATCCAAATTGTAATCCAAATGCATTTCTCTTGAATAAGGTAAACAAGGAAAGAAATGGATTTACAGCTGACCATCCACGAGGCACTACATTTTGAAATAAAAATCACAAGTCTTCAGGGCTCTAAACCACTTACATAGTGAGGAAGGTCATTCCAACCCTCCCCCCCAATAGAAATAGTACTTTTTAAAGATTTCTATTTACTCATGAAAATCATATTAATGAAAAACTGTATTAACTAAAAAGGATGACAAAAAAGATTAAACATTACAGTTTTCTTTGTAAAAATGTACTCAGGAAAAGAGACTTCAGGCAATATGCAGTGGACTAATTAGAAAAAGAAAGTAGGCCACCTTACAAAAATCATAGTTTAATCAGGCCATGAAACCAATGAAAGGGAAAATAGCAGAACACTGTAAATTGTCAAGTCAGATATTTTAATTTCCGTATGAGGCACACAGACCAAAGAAGGATTAGATTCTATCCTAGTATCACACTGATGGCATACATAATAAGAAAGTAGAGCATTTGCACACACTCCCTTCACTTTGGTGCTAAAATTTCAATACTGTTCCACAATTTAAAGCTAAGTGTGAAAAGTATCTCTTGGCTGGTTACCAACGTCTTTGAGTTAAATCACTGTCTTCCCTCTTGAGGTTGTCACACGTTAGTGAAGAACAAAAATATCTTTGTGGGCTAAATTTCTTAATTCAAGGTGTCAACAAACACATTTAAATCCATATTTCTGCCACACCCACATTCAGACAAACTATGCTTTGCTTTATGTGGAATAAATAAACACATTAATTAATATTAATTCTGGGACTGCAGTGTTTAGAAATACAGGGGAGAGAAAAAGAAGGGAAGAAGGCAGTGTCCTGGCATACCAACAAAACCTAGAAAGACAGGCTACAGGTTTACTGAAAGCCAAAACTTAAGCTGCCCAGATTGGTACTCAGCTCTGTGACTGACTGGATCCTTTCCAGCGTTAGAGTAACACAGGCCTAAGTGTGCTGGAAAGCCTATTAGGCTATGTACGTTATGACTTGAAAACAAAAACTGGTCTGAATTAAAGTCATGAATATATTTCAAACTAAAAGTCAAAAATGTTCAAAGTTTTCCTCTGTTGTTAAAAAGAAACATAAATAATTCAGTAGCAAGGTGTAAAAACCACCTGCAAGAAGGTTTTGACCTCCATGAAGCTTATTTTGGATAGACAGAATAGTATTTGGAAACTATCATAAATAATTTTTCTCTATGCAATTTCCAATACATTTTGCTTTGATTTGTATAATTGAAATGCTAAGTATTTGTGTGTTGACTTTGTGGCTACAAAAGAATAATGCAAACAGAAAAAGATAGAACCTTGAATCAAGCCAAGTCTGACAATTTCTCTTTTTTAACTACACGTGCCTAGCTTCCAAATTTACAGGAGATAAAGTTAGTGCAGGCTACATCATAATTTCTGGAAGTTCAGCTTTGAATGACACAGATGATTATACATAAAAACATAAAAAAATTGTCCTTAGTCTGCATTCAAAATAATGGATAGTGTGCTTTCCACCCTCAGCCCACCCACTTGCTTACTTCTTACTTTCTGACAAAAAACTACAGTATACACCTTGGGCTTTATGTCAAAAGAATGGAGTTTACTACTTCAGGGTCTGTTCCTTAGGAATCTATACATTTTGTTTTCATTTACACCACCTATTATTGTGCCTCTGCTCATAACAGTAATTATGCAAACATTTCTCTCCATTCAACCATATTCCTCTTCAACACAAAACAGAGACTTCTTTGAATCCTTCATGGAGCGGGGCAGCATTGCCCTACTTGAAGATTGAACCCTTCCTCCCCTTTGATCCCTAAAGTGCTTCTCACTCCACTGGGTGCCAGTTGTGCATGACTGATTGTAGATGCATTTAGAAAACACCTGGGACTGGACTGGTAAAACTTTTTTTTGAAGTCGTGGGTTTTGTTGGCAATTGCTTACCTCATTATCTGATTCCACAAGCACTTGATCATATTCACTAAGAGCTACTAGGAACATGATGGATGTGACATTTTCAAAGCAATGTATCCATTTTCTTCTTTCTGATCGCTGGCCTCCTACATCCACCATTCTGCAAAATTAACAACCACATCAACTCCATGAACACATTAACAGATAAACACCCAATCACACACACCATGTCAAAATTCATGGGTTTAGTTAAAAACATAGTTGGTTCGTTTTTCTTAATGTTTTTTTTCCCACTGATATTTAATAGAATCTGCTGCAAGGAGACAGTTCATCATGTTTGCTTTAAGTCTGATTTGTTTTCTGTATTTGAACTGTTGTGAGTCTCAAACCCCTCAGAGTTATGAGATATAAAGGTCTCATGAGCAATGAGCTGGCAATGTATGCCCTGTGTATTCAGCAAAACAGATGTGAACAAAACAGATGGTGGACCACTTTTCCCCCCCCCCAAATTAACAGAATCAAAATCCACAACTTGTTAAAGCTGCCCCATTTTAAGCAGACAAATAGAATATGTGTCTACTGAAGTTTTTGGTAGCCAAAATCAAAACTCAAGTTTGCTTGCAGTGTATTCCTAACGTAGTCTCATGTCTCCGTGTAAACACAGGTGTCTGACTTGTAATTACAATTCCATAGTTATTTTTTAAACAACTGTACTTGCACTAAAGTAGGTTGATTCCTCTCTTAAAGGAAAGTAATTTCTCTATAAAATCAACTACACAAATGGTAACCTTTTATTCCATAATTTACATGAATGATAAGGACATATATGGTTGTATTTTCAGATTATTACTCACAGTGAAACTTTGATATATATTATTGAAAAGATGAATTGCAGATTTCTATCAGTAAAAACTATTCTCAGAAATAACAAACCTAATTGCCTTTGATCCTTCTGACATCTCTAACATGAGTTCCTTAATATATGTGGACAATTACATGAAGATAAATTGACCAAGCTCAAATTTTAGAAATAGAATAATTGCTTTTTATGCACTTAAAACCAATATCCTAAAAGTGGCATTACCAATGCAAAAGGAAACAAAAGAAACAAAGCAAGTGGGTGCTAAAACTTTATTTCCTACCTGAAAATGACACTTTGTAAGTCAAATGGATATTCAATGATTCCTGTTGTTGGGACTCGAACTCTGAGCACATCCTGCTGGGTTGGCAGATAGGTGGAATCTGCTATGCGGTCCAAGTCATTAAGATAGCTATAAACAGGGAGAAACAACAGGAATACTAGACAGTGACACTATCATCCCACTGAGGAAAAGAGAAAGGAAAACTAGGGAAGGAAATGGGCTGTGGGGTAGGGAGAAATACAACAGAAAAAAAAAAAAAAAAGCATTATCGGCAGAAAAGAGGGCACAAAATATAAAAATGTATTCCATCCCCACTTATGTAGCTGCAAGCTAATTCTACAAGAAAAGTAGCATAATTATTATGGGTTTTTTTTCCTCATACAACTTTGCTCGGCTTTCTTTCACATATGTAAATTCACTGAAGTTGTCAATTACATAATTCTAGGAAATTTAGAGACATAGTATTATACAAAGTGTGAGAAATATACAATTGCTTTGAGTATGTAACATATTTCTTGATATTCATTCTGTAGTGCCTACATATACACACCTGGATAAGCTAACATAAACCTTCCAAAGAAGAATGGGCTACTATAGAATAGACCATTCATTACCAGTTATAAAATGACAGGAGGATAAAGAGCACTGTTTTGAGACTAAATTAAAAAAGGAAAACCCCAACCACTGACAATTAAAACATTCTCCAGATCTTTTTATCAGAAGGCAGCACAAATTATTAGTGGGATCTCTGGCATCTGAAGTCCTGCATTCACACTGAAACTTCTAATTAGGTTGATAAGTCTGCAGTACATGAAACACATTCCAGCTGGCTAGCAAATAAGCCAAAAATACTGTAAAAATGCTTGTAAAGGTTCAGTAACTACAACATAAAACTACTCTGCTTATTGGCAAATGGTGAGTTTCAACCATAAAGCACCAGTGTACTGAAGGTTTTAACCAGCTGTCAGAAGTGGGTGGACATCTAGCAGAAAGACTGCTGCAGGAAACAAAGTTCTTTGACATTTGGCTAGTTCACAGCAGAAAAATGACCTACAGCTAGCCACTAGATAAATTATCCTAAGGACTCCCTCATTCACTCTTGGGGATGAGAACAATGGTCTTTGTAATTTATTACATGATGATGAACTGTCACCAATTTCTGAACATGCTCTTTTCCCTGTAGTAATTAGTGAAGGCACTGTTTTTAAATAAAGCCACACAAGAAATAATCAGACTTCTTCTAGATGTTCTGAATTACTTTTAGTAAAACAGTGAGAAGTTATGCTGAACAATGACAGAAACAAGGAAGTTTAAATTCTACCTTACAGTAATAATACAGAAGAATTACTTTGTTAGCTTTGGGGAGGCGCCAAATTATTATTGGCTCAATTATAAAATTTTATTATCGAATTTCATTCACTGTGCCTTTATTAATGGAGTATCAATCCAATAGCAAATACCAATGTGAGAAAGTTTTATATATATAATATATATATATTTTTATATATATATTTATATATATGTATAATGAACAATAGATCTCAAATAAGCCAGAAGGTACGACTGTGAAAATATTTTCTGAGAATGCTGATTAGTTTCTGGCAGTGATAAAAAGGCTCGAGAGTCTGAGCACTGGATCTGCCCTCAGAATTTTTTTACACAAAAAGCAGCAGGAACAAGCTCACCACCACTTTGTTGGTGGAAAAGGAAAAAAACCGATGTAACTGAATGAAATGCATAACCATCAATGTAAGAAGTGACAGACCCTGAACTAGATTCTTATTCCCTCCCACCCACAGAAGAATTTGTTTTATTTTGTGATGAAATTTTGGAAGGATGTAAAGAAGCATTGCCAGTCATTACGTGCTGCAGTGGTATTCATACGAGCAAGAGAATTTTAACTGAATAAATTGGCAGGTGGCCCATTTACACAGTTGTCTTGCTGCATTCGTTTGCCAACTTTAGCTGTAGTCTCCAAGGTGAGCCTGGTTACTGCACCTCTGCATAGTGGACATGTTACTAATGTATCTGGTAATGCACATCTGGCTGGTTTTAGAAAGGTGATAAAGCAAAGGGATAGATACTGTTTGATTGTTACATCTCATTTGTGTTTCAAGAAATCAATAAACAAGCAGGTGAGGTTTCGTGGGGTTTTTCTGTCCTAAATTTCAGAAACATTACTTTAAAATCCTTAAAAATACTTACCTTTTCCTCATCCTCATTCTTTATGCTCAAGTTCTGCTCACTCAGTAACTAAACTCAGGTCAGTACCTTTTCATTCATTTCACCCATAGCCCCTTAAAAAAGTCTACACAGTCCACAAAAGAGTCCTTACGTATCCTTATGGAGTATTACTTCATTCCCCAGATTTCTTCACTTAGCAGAGTAAAGAGAGTTGGGGTCTCTAAGAACTGTCCTGACTTACACATTCAAACCCATAATCAAGGAATTAGTGTCAAAACCAGGAGGAGTATCTCACAGAAAATCAGAAGGATGCACTAAATCCCCTAAAAAGAAAACCTTTGTGACAGTCAGAATCTACAGGCTAACAAAAGCCATTTAGAAAATACCCTGCTTTTTTTTGTTGTTTTCCAATAATATTTAGCCCCTACCACTTTTTCTTCTAACTTAAAATAATAAAACTTAATGAAGGAATATATTATTGTATCAATTTATTTAAATGAAAATATCCCAGTTATTTGTTGCACAATTTAAAGTCTTTTATTATTGCTATTTTAATGCTGTGAGTATACAGCAGTCAATGAAATTCTTCTTAGATAGAAAAGAAACAGTTTTGATCTTGATTTGTGTTTTTTCTGTTTGGTTTCTTTTTCTGTTTTTTGGGGGGTTCTTTATATTCTATTTTAACATAGACACTTCTGCTGGAACATTACTTGTGCTGGAACTCAGATTTAACTCAAGTTTTGCACTGTTGCTCTGAAGCAAAGGAACAGGTATTTTCTGCCACTGACAGTTCTACAGCCAGTTACACTTCCTGTTACCCTATGAAGATATGTAACTTCATGTTCTGCTATCAAGTTCAGGGGGATTAAACATTTTTCTGAAAATCAAACGTAAAGTTTTGCCAGCAGCAGCAACACAAAGTTGCCTTCAAGATATTTGAAAATCACTAAAGATGGGGTGAGTTTCCTTTAAAATTTACATAACCTCTAAAATAAAGTAAGAATTTCAAAAAACTCTATTTTCTTTAAGCAAGAACTCCCATCATTGGAATTGACATCAGGGCCTTTCCATTTTATGCACTCTTTGATATCATTGTCTGAAGACTTTTGATCTGTTGCACAAATTAAATGTCTCTTTTCAGTTAGGTGCCATCTTCCTAAAATAGCAGTGGGAGCAAATCAACACACATAAGCTCAATACATTATCATAACTTTTGTATTAATTGCAAAACACTACACCTCTACATCCATGGTACTACAAAGACAAAACCAAAGACATTTTCTCCTTATGAAGCACAAGAATGGATTTTTGCATTGCAATAGAAGGGGTGGGGTGATAGTCTGATTATTTTGAACAACTGGTTCCTGAGCTGAGTCACTATTTCAAAATGCTGAGGGAATATGTAAGTGAATACAGGTCACTACATAAAAAGAAAAGATAACTAGAATACAATTAATATTTAAAGACATACCAGCAGCACACACTTTTTTCACATACTACTACTCTAACTGTTCCTGTAACACTGAAAATTTATTATTTGGCTTATGACAGTTAATTTACTGTCACAATGAAGACTTATACTTTCAAATCTTCCTCGTACCAAAAGAACTGGCTATTTAACATTTTTTTTTAACCCTCATGAAAGCTGGAGTTCAAACAAATTCCCTCATCATCAGAGAAGTGCAGCATTGCATGCATAAGCTTCAAACATTCTACAGCTTATTAAACAAGTAATTTATTTATTTTTAAATTACTTCATTAGGCAGCAACCTTAAATTAAAACACCAAAAGTGCCACCTAATGTCAGTTGTCTTCTGCTTTCAACTGTGTTGGTTCCAGACCACCCTAGCTGCTGCTATGCCCATCCCCAGCTGCCAGTTCTTTCACTTGTGCAATGGCTTGACAACAGATTTCCATCAAAATTATTTGGAATGGTGGAGAAACACTACTGAACTTGTTTTGATTAAGGTTTATTTGATGGATATGTCCTGGGATGTGGCAAGTCCATAAACTCCAGCAGGGTGGAGTTACTTCCTCCACTGGCTTATCTGCAACCAGAAGAGAAGTTGCGAAGCCAAGGCTACGTGAAATGTGTTGGGTTTCAGCAAACGGATGAGAAGTAAATGAAGATTCTGATGGGCTTTTTAATGTATCTGCTTACTAATAAACTGATTCACTGTGGTTCTAAAGCACTTAGCTAATGCAGCCCTGAAATACTGACAACTACACTGCTCCCGTGGGCAAAAAAATCCTACCTACAAACAAAAAACTTTAAGCACAGTGTGTTTTAGAGTAGATGCCCAATTTGAAATGAATTAACGAATACTGCAATCAGTCTTAGCCATGCACCTAACTCTTCAATGTATACTACAACTGGCTATACATGTATTCTTACAAACAAACCACAAGACTTGAAGTAACCACAAGCTTCCACAAAAGGAGAGTTGCCAATAATTGCCCAGACCAGGTATTTTCTCAGTTGATTAGCTTCAAATTTTAACGTCATAATAACAATATGGGTATTGGAAATACCCTGGAAGCCATCTTGAGAGCTAGTCCAACAGTGAGTAATCACCAGCATTACCACAGGAAATTCAGTTGTACAGGTAGTAGCAACTGTGCAAGACATTTAGCTCTCAGGTACACGGTACTCAGAGCTCATTTTCACCACCTACTAAGAAATCTTGTTTTGATGAGTCACACTTTAGCTATGTGGCCTCTCACCCAAACAGTACCTACTCAGCCAAGTATTCTACAAAGGAAAGAAAATGGGAAAATACATGGTTCTGAGTAAATTTATAATACAGACCAAGTTTCAAAAGTTAATTATATCTGTAATTAGTTTTAATAAAAATGAATTTTAGTGGCTGCTGAGGTAATTTTCCAGGGGGTTGCTATAGTGACAGGCAGAAGGTGCATTACTGAGGCAAAGAGGATGTAATGAGCTGCTGGCAGTGGCCCTCCCTTGATGTCAGGAGAAGCTGCCAGCATCTAGCAACATGCCTGTGATCTGCAGGCTGACTAGAAGCAGAGGAAGCCTTTTGTTTCCCAGTCAGCACCAGGAGCGAAGTAATTACTTCTAAGGCACTTTTTATTACCTATGACAAGGTCCAAGCCTGCAGCCAGCTTCAGGGAAGCTGCCAGGCTAGGGGCGTTCACAATGCCCTTGAAAAAAAGCACATGTCCAAGGTACTGTCTGTCCACATTTCCAAATAAACAGCAGGAATGGGATTATGGGAGTCGACTGATTGGCTCTATACTTTCCTATATGTATTTCCCATATAGAAATCAAGCAAGGTAGTGAGACTACTAAGCTTAATAAGCAGAGCAGAATTGTTTCAACCAGTAAAGTTCTTTAAGAAATGAGTATGACTCCAGCCACCATGAACAGGTAGCTCAACACTGAGCCTTAATTTCCTAGGGCTACATCACCTAATGAAGACAGACATAAAAACTTACTTGAATTTACTTTCAGAAATTAAGGTACTGGAGCACCTTCAACATGGGGCAGACACTTCAAACAACCACCCTCCTCCAGCTATGAGCTACTACTTACTAGCATCTTCAAGGCCAGATTTTTCCAAGTAATCGGGTCATAAAGGTGCATTTTCTAAGGAATAAATCCACAGGAGAATTTCTGTAACTTTAAACTATGTTCAGCGTATAGCCTAATTGATCAGGTGCAGGTAGTAAGGCACGGGCAGACAAAGGCAGAAAGGGTACAGCCTTCAATCCATCTCTAACATCATTTCCCTTTCTGAGGTTAAAAGTGAGACTGGTCTGCTCATCAGTACTGTCTAATAACGTTTTCTAAAGTCAGCAGGCAAAACTGCTGTAAAAAGATGCTGAATTAATACTCACTACCACACTGTTAAACCCTGTGCTTGGAAGGAGTCTGACTGAGACACACGGTGAGCTCAAGTCCCTGGAGAGCACAATGCCTCTGAAATGCACTGCTGAGGAGAAAGGATCTGACTGGCACCACACCAGAAACACTCTGTTATAAATCTCTAAATAAAACCAAACGTGTTGAGATAGAAGTAATTATTGACGCTGATAGAAAGGTCAGTATAAAACCAGTAAAGATGATTTGTTACCACCCAGCCAGCCAACATATCCATATGGGAAGAATGCGAGTACAGGGAAGAGGGAAGGGACAAACCTCAAGAAATTATACAGACTCTGTTGTTTAACATAAAAGCTTGTTGGGTGATTTCTGGGTAACCACAGCTATAAAAGCAAGCCTTACCAGCAACATTTCATATGCAAATGCTTTCACTGCATTCAGTGACACGACACATTTTGGTATGATAGTAACCATAAACATTTACATATTTTCAACCTCAAAGTTTTGAGGTTTAATGCAAAATAAAGTCTTTTCCTCAAAATTAAGACAGTTCATGGCTATGACTCTCTCCAAATGCTCTGTTTCATACACAGACAATGGCAGTGCAAGGGAAAACAGAAACCTAACCAAAGTCTGTGACTAAGGATAATGAGGCAATAATAAGATTTGATGTATCTCTGTCCTTTGCAGCCTGGCCTGGAGTGGGGTAGGGCTATACTCCATACTATTGTTTGGATTTGGTGTTTTTGGGGTGGGGCTGTTTAGCTTGTTCAGCAAAACTTTGAGCTGGTTGATGAGACCACTCTCCTAAAAAAAACCTAGCACTAATTTTGACCATGTGCTGAAAAACAAAAGCCTTGCTTTTTTTGCGTCTTTGAGAAACCATACAACTGGCTTTTCTTTCAACAGTACACAAGCAAAATGCTAAAGCTGCTGTAGCAGGATTTTTCCTGCCTCACAGAGCTGCCAGAATAATTGACTCAAGTGTCCTCTATGCTAACAGGCAGCAGTCCAGTAAATTGAATCAATTTTCAGTGTACAAAACTAAATGTAAACAAGTACTGGCTGTGTTCTCAGAATTTCTGTAGAGGTTTGTGTTTCTAAGACTCTACACCACTGGTGAAGAGTCAATTGAGGTTGAAGCAAATTACCAGTTTCCAGAACTATCTCATCTTAATCTGAAGTAAACACAAAAAAACTAAGATTGAAGTGAGGTAGGAAGAAGTCTGCACAGCGTTGTTTCTGTCCATATTCCACCGAAATCCTACGTAGCTGTCTTCCTCAATTTCCTACACCACTAAAAGCCAACCTTAGCAAAGGCTAAAAAAGACAAGTCACCAAATAAAAAAATGCTCATGCAAATTTTTCTTTTTAGGAAATGTGGTGTAAAAATTATAGAGTCATTAAGAACATGTTCGGTATTGCATGAAAAAAGGGTCCTGAAACAAATACATACTGCATACTTCTTTACATAGTCCCACTTCCCTTTCTAAATTTTCCTGCATAATCTGCAGTTTTTCTATGGGAAGCAGTACTTTGGTATGCATGTCCCATCTTTCTTCAGACAATGACTTTATTTTTGGGATTATACCTAAGGTATAAAATAGGATTTGCATGGTTCTGCTGGTAGCACTTGATCTCTGAATTTCAGACTTCCGTTTTTATTTGCTGTTTCTACCTTACTCTAAACCTTACATAAGGTTGTGTAAACTGTGAATACATAAAAGCAGAATCTATGATTCTGCAACACAAATTGACCTCAAGTATAGCTTTAGGACCAGCAGGTACATTTTTACAAATGAAGGTAAGCAAGAACTAATGAACAGTTTATTAAATAATAATGTAATTACGCATCTTTGAAATTACGACTATATGGTTTTCTCACTGCAACCTAATGGCTGTTACACAGATATCCCATAGATAGTTATTCAGAATTTGCTATCAGTTCAGCTGCATAGCAGGTCCCAATTTTGGACAGTATTACTCCTGAAAGACCCACCATGCTCTGAGAGTGTGCTACACCTTTATGAAATAAAAGAATGATTGCTAAAGGCAATGCCAAGAAATGGAGTAAACTGCCTTAGTAAAAACTTAGATTCATACACTGATCTTTCCCTCTGTGTACTCCAGAGCACACTGTATTTAACACATGCTAGATCCACTGAAATTTAGCTGTTTCAGAAGAGTAACGCAAATGCAAAATGTTATCTTTAGCTGACAGATACAAATGAATTGTTTAGCTGAAGTTTTGAAAATATTTCAAACTCAAATGGAATACTTTCATACAGAAATTACTAGATGACCAAAGCCTTACAACTCCTGCAGCAGTTTCACAAAAGGTGTACTTTACTGAGCAGACAATCACTAGGTTTCATCTCTTTCCTTCCTGTTAAAAATCAGTGATATGCTTTCAGATTCACACCCTTGAGCTCTTATTACATAGTAAAATTCAGGAATCTGCATTTCTGTGCTAGCTGTCCAACTATCTCATCTCACAGTATTTGCAAAACTGTGCAACTGCAGGAACTGAGCTGTTAAAGGTGACAGCAAGGCAGAAACAAAAGCTTGAAAGACTATACATGTATGAGAATGCCATGAGCATGTACGACTAATAAGGCAGTGCATTATATAATAACAAAATGCACTATAGATATATATATGCCATAACTAACACACTTATGGGAAAATTATATTTAATTATCTGAAGTGTTAAGAAAACATAGCCATGGAAGGTGTTCCGGTTTGGCCAAATTTAGAAATATACCTCTGAGAGAAGGTACAAACCCCTTCCCCCACCCAGGTTCAGGAAAAAAAAAATTTTCCTCGAAGGAAAGTGAAGGAGATAAAACTATTTATTTACCAAACACACGGGAAAAGGAAAATAAGGCTAAATAATAAAATGTTTCGCTGTGGAGGAAAAACCTGGGAAGTGTTAGAGTCCTCCCTTTGGTCTCCTCAGAGCTGGGGCTTGGGCCAGGGGCCAGGCCCTCCGTGCCCGATGGAAAGTCCTCCCGATGTGCCTCTGAGGTTAAAAGCAGTCCAGTAGAAAGGGAGAAAATCCAGAATTCCAGAGAAGGAAAAGCAAAATCCAACTCTCAGTCTCTCTCCGGAGAACAAGAAACTGAAAAACAACTGGCCAAAAGCTGACTCGAAAGCAGCAAGCCAGGTGCTTCCTTGCTCCCCTGCCGCAGCTGGGGGGGGAAAAGTCACTATCTCTACTTGACCTTGAACAAGCCGCAAACTGCTTTGAAAAAGTTTTGCTCAGTTTTTCCTTCCCCCTCTCAGGCTCAGTTTAGAGGCACAGAAAAGCACAAAAATTAATTTCTGGGCATAAGCAGCAATATGGGATACACATCATAAGGTCACCCCAAGACAGAAGGGAAACTAAATAGATATGCTCAGTGCTTGTGTAGCAACGAGAAAGTCCTTGGTTGGAGGTACACAGAGGCCAAATACTACAATTGCATGTGGCCAGAGAAAGATGAAACTGAAAATCTGAGCCAAGCAAGGCTCTGGGACACTTTCCAGGTCTTAACACTTCCTACATTTTGTTCATGAATGGTAAGACCTTAGTGTCATACTGGAGAAAAATGGTGATGAACGTTCGAAAATTCCAATTGCAACCTAACTTCTCTAACACAGAAGACTATTGCCTTTTCTTTCCTTAGGCTTTGAAAAGGTATGATACAATCAAACAGTTGACTGGTAACCTTTTTACATTTGGGTTAAGGTCTTGGCACCCAGTACAGTATATTCTGAATGATCTCATCTCACCTCACACAGCTACTACTTAAGGCAATTCTCCATGTTATTAGTTTTCATCTGTCTCACACTGTGGGACAGCATCTTAAAGGAAGTAATTTAGTGGTAATTAAGTGGCTAAGTCACCCTGTAATGCGCATGGGAAGCAAATAACCTCTATGTATCTGATGTGCTCTTGACTTTGCTACAGAGAAGTCTAAAAGCTGATTTTAAAACAACATGGACATCCAAGCTTTGGAGCATCCAATGGTCAGGGAAGAGAATAGAACGTATTTGTTACGCCTCTAAGAAGTTCCAATCAACTCACATAACGCAAGGAATTTTCTTTCTTAGACACTGCTTTCAGTAAACATATGTTGGATGTATTCTTCCAGAGTACAAACAGTGGGTATAAAAACATCAAAAGTGCAACTAACAACGACAAAACAACAACAACACAGGTGAAAAGATGGCAGAAAGTGAAAGTATTATGATATACAGAACATACCAAAAACTTGAAACATAATTTAGAAACAATAAAATAACAAGAAGAAGACTATGTGTAATTAGAGAATAATTTAGGTTGCAAAAGACCTCAAAGATCAATGAGTCCAACACTTGATCACCATCTTGTCACTCAGACCATAGCACTAAGTACCACACCCAATTACTTGAACAACTCGAAGGATGGCGACTCCATCACTTCCCTGGGCAGTCTGTTTCAATGCTTAGCAACTCTTTCCGAGAAGAAACTATTCTTGATGCTCAAAAAAATGAGCCTCAGCTGGTGCAGCTTGAGGCTATGTCCTCTCATTCTATCTCCTGTCACCTGGAGAAGTGTCTGACCCCCACCTGGCTACACCCCGCTTTCAAGGCAGTTGTAGAGAGTGATGAGTTCACACCTGAGCCTTCTTTGCTCCAGGCTGAACACGGCCAGCTCCCTCAGCTGCTCTTCACAGGACTTGTGCTCCAGACCCTTCACCAGCTCTGTTGCCCTGCTATGGACACGCTCCAGCACCTCAATGTCTGTCCTGCAGTGAAGGGGCCAGAACTGGGCATAGGATTTGAGGTGTGGCCTCACCAGTGCTGAGTGAAGGGGGATGAACCCTTCCACACTCTTTCTGATACAAGAAATACCAGATTGTGGTCCTGCCAACCACACTATTTCTGATCCAATCCAGGATGCCGTTGGCCTTCTTGGCCACTTGGGCACAAGCAGGCTCATGTTCAGCTGTTGTCAACCAGCACCCTGAGGTCATCTTCTGCTAGGTAGCTTTCCAGCTACTCTGCCCCAGCCTGTATCACTGCCTTGGTCTGCTGTAACCCAAGGGCAGGCACTCAGCACTTGGCCTTGTTGAAGACATGGTGGAAAAAAGCAGTATAGGCAGCAGACTGAAAATACTACTACTACCACTACCACTACTACTATAAAAACACAGTGGAAAACCACTGAGAAGATGAGAGGCTCATGCAAGGGATGAACAAAGAACACGTCTGACATTGACACATATGCTTACCAGACACTGGCACATAGGCTTACAAGAGATCTGGTGGACAACAAACCAATTTGGTTGATACATCAAGACAATGAGCACTGAGTGCTTGTTTGTGTCTTACTGCCTTGTGAATCTCAGTAGAAACTTTTAAGCAATTTGTTTCCTTGCTTTGTGACAGGGATATAATGCTAATAAATTTGTTTGGGTGTTTTACTGGTAAACACACATACTGTATTTTCGAAACAATGTTTATTTGGTTTCTGCTGATTTTTTATTTAGTGGACTTACATACCTGGAAAAAACTCTACTTGCAAGCATACGTATACATAGAGGCATTTCTGAAGACTTGAATACAGTGATTAACAAGTCTAATTTAAAACATTTTGCAGAAATCCATAGTATGAACTATAATGAAGTCACCAAATCTGCAAAAACTCACGATGAACTGCTAAACATTGCTGAGCTTGAGAAATAACCAATCAACTACCACATGCACCTTTTGCAAGACAATGTACTAGGAATTTGTTTTTATAGCTACTTAATGATTATTCCCTACTATTTTTAATGTTACTCAAAAGATCTACTATGGTGACGATTTAACTGAAAGTAGGCCAAAACTATGGTGTTCAGCACAATCTGGTCGGAAGTAGCATCAGATCATTATTTTCTACTTAGGAGAGTAATTATGTTTTTAGCCTCTAAGGTAGAGCACACAAAATACATACATTTATTTCAACTTTAAAACCAGTATCACATCTGTTGTGGAAACAAAGTTAGGACCTACAAATACAAGAAATTCAAAATATGAGTCAAGTTCTGCTTCACCTTCTACTAAACTTTGCCACTCATTTCAGTACAGAAACAAGCTGAAAACATATTGTTAGTAATGTTGTCTCTGAAGTTTTCTCTTCACCATTTATGTATCCTGGACCTTTTCTCTTTATGTAATATTCTATGTTTCCTTACCACCTAAAACCAAAACACAGTATGGTATCTTTGGGGACAGCGAGAATCTAAACAATACAAGAGAGATGCCACTGTGCTTTGCACCACTCTACACCAAAATACATGCGCAAAAATGATGGGTTTGGAAGGTAACCAGACAGAGAACTGCACAGGACAACAGAAACCCCATGCATAGGGCAAAGAGAAGTTATGGTGTGGTGACAATATTGCAATGAATCTGAGGAGACCTATGTCATGCATCCCTAGGTCTTCAGCTGCCTAAATTGTATCAGCAAGATCCGAGTAAGCTTATCTTGACTAAATCACTTAAAAAGTGCTGTGCTAGATGACGATGCTCAGACTACTGTGCAGATAAACGTCATTCCACAACTGTCATGTCTAATGTCCTGAGCCGTACAATAAGCTTAATGGAAGCTTTGTGGTGCACTTTCATAAGTAAGAGGCTTCCATTCATGTACACATGCCAAATGGAGACTGGAATTATATCACTGGAATAATTTCTTTTCATAGCTAATACAAAAATTCATGTAGAATCCATGGAGATTTTTGCCTCGGCTTAAATAACAAACTATGCTGTGTTCTGTAGCATTGGTCAACATCAAGAGGCCATCATCCATTTCTTTGACAGCAGATGAGAAATTTTATCTGAGCTGTATGCTACATAACTAAAAAATAACTCAGATTCACGGAGTAAACCTTCATGCAGACATCAGATTCCAGTGACAAATTTCACATTGTTTTTTAATCAGATTCTGGTCCCAAGAAACTAAAGGCATAACATTTCAGACATCTTTTAGCCACATATGCATTTTTATTATTGTTGATCTAGAACAAACAATTTAACTTAAGTGCTTTCCTGATGTGTTCTTGGTAGCCATGTTCTTTAAACTTTGTTTCCATAATAGAAAGGCAGTCCTATATAAAACAAATCCCTTTGTTTAGTACTGTTTACCTCACCACTAAGACTGCAAATGCCAGGGAGGGAAAATGGAAAACAGGAGTTCTTGGACATTTCAATTTTTATGAACTGTATGGAGGTCTACTTTGATTGCACTTCCCAGTATTCACTACTGTCACACTACATGAAATTATTTTGCCCATCTTGCATTTGTGATTATATGTTGGAAGAGAGTAGGTTGAATAGGTTTAACAAAAAATCCTCCCCCAAAATTAACCATCCCTAGAATCTTAATTTAAGACTTTGAATCACAGACTGTCGTTTTGTGAAATAAGCACAGATGTAATTCTAAAATAGATGTATGCCACTCCTTAATTCAATTTGGTATGCGTATATTCAGCTATGTTTGTGGTGCATACGCATACAAATATGTACACAGACGTACACTAAGCTAAAAAGTAAAAATTACTTTGTTAGAAGCAGGAAGTTATATACAGCTGTTCATCACTACCATGTACTTACTATTTAGTTGAATCTGATAATTGGTATTCCCGTCGTCTATCGTAACACTCCTGAATTCCAGGGTCATTCCACAAACTTCTTATTGCATCTACATAAGGGTTCTCAAAACTCGACACCTTCTCTACATCAACTTCTCGAACTAACAGTGCATGAACCTAATTCAAAACAAACAAAAAAAGTAAAATTTACCTTATTTGCTGTGTTTGCAGACAACTCATATACAACGAACATGATTAATAATTCTTCACATTGGTCATATCACCAACATGTATCTTCAGTCTGAAAAATCAAATACCACGAAGACGATTGTGAAGATGAAAAAAGGAGGTAACCTCTATGCTAACTAACATCACAGGCAGTGACACGGCTCTTGGGAAAATTGTATCTTCTTAGGCTTCTTTCTTTTGGGACGCCAATATTTTTGTTACCAAAACATTGAAACAAAGAAAAAATCGACATGACAGACAACACAGAAAGATTCTTTAAGTACCACCAAATTCAAACTGGTCATTAAGATCTAACTACTGCTAGTTCAACTCTATCGTTCCACGAGCAAAATCTGGATGGTGCGACTGTTCAGTTCAATACACTTTTGACAACAGCAGACAACATTTTCTATGGCCTTCTGGGAATGTAACAATTTCCCCTTTATTTACCAGAAATCTTGTAAACACTTACTAAATTCTTTTTGGCAAACCATGTCCCCTACATTTAGGATCATCTTCATGGTTTCTACAAGTATTTAAAGAAAGATTCCAGAATAAGAAAACTGGAATTTTTGGGAATGGTAATCATGACATCTGCACCTGAGGAGATACTGAAATAGCTATCTTGTCTCCTTCTTTATCCCCCTCAGAAAACTATGGGCATGATTAAAAACTGATTCTGAGCTTCAACAGTGTTACAGCTTTATGCTGGTCTTCCTGGAAATGCTCTTTTTTGCCACAATCCATTATATACTTACAAAAGTGTATTTTTTTTAATATCTAGGCTTCATCATCTCAGTCTTCTACTTATTATCTTTATTATCTCTTATTTTTATGGTAGCAGGAAAATGATGGCATTCCCAAGTTACTAGGTGACACCTGACCCTACACAACCTACTTCAAAGAGCTGAAAAAGTTGTAGTAATTCAGCACTATTATTAAGAAAAATGTTCATACTTTCTCTGTTCTTTGGCACGATAGGACTATGTTAATGGTGGTTAGATTTGAACAAGACCAGTGAGTTGACATTTCACTACTTGCTTTCTTTGGGTATTTGTGTACATTTAAATTAAGATAGGTTTTACCAAAATACTCTATATATTTCCTGAACTACCACAGTGGTTATGACAACACTAGCAGTTAGCTGAATAAACTAAGTAAATAAAAATGTTTAATGCCAAATATGTATTTCACTTCTCCAGGTATAGGAGGAACTAAATCAGTCATCTTTCTTTGGGCTTTTTTTTTCATAAATCAGTGTAAATCTTCAGAATGAAACATTAGCCCAATCTCTGAGGAAAGGCTTCATCAACCAAAAAGCTTCTGTCTTCTGTAGCTTTAGTATGGAGCAAAAATGCCCAGAGATCAACCCAAACTATTAGAAGTCAGAAGACTGGCCCGTCATCTCCTGGACAATTCATGATCCCATTGAAATGGAAGGGTAAAGCAACCAAAAAGCACAGCATGTTTTCCAAATGCCTGATTTGTAAAAAACATGCCAGAAAAGCATCTCCATAAATACGCTACAGGAAAAGCCACAGACCTTTTTTCTCTTCATTTTCTTAGTTTATTTCTATGTTTGTCTTCTTTGAAAAGCAGGTACCACCTAAGGACTGCAGGGGATAACTACCCCAGAAATCTGATCTTGCCAAGGACTACTGCAATCCTGTGACTGAACAGAATTATGAACCAGAAACTTCTATCAAGTCTGAAATATCTTTCAAAAAAACTCTGCAACAGGATTTCAGACTTAGCTGACGGACAGATAAAGAAAACCACTGACTGAACAGGAGAAGCTAAGAAATAAATATCATCTGCTTGCTGCCAAATGTCTGTCAGTGGTGGTTTTCTTGTGAAACTCCCCCAAACCTGAATTAATTGCAATGGGTTGATGGACAATAAAAGGAAAGTACAGTTAAGAACTACTTAATTGTTTCCTTAAACATTATTTATTTTTATTGCTAAAAACCCTTCAGTGCCTAGCCTTGCTTGAGATCAGGTCACCAGACAAAGTAGGAAAAAGAGGACATTATTGACACAGTTGGAATGGAAAACATAATAAAATAAATATAATCGTATCACTTTCCTTAAGCAATGTCTTTGGCTTCTGGATCACAATATATGATATAAAAAATATGAATGAAAGCCAAAGTTTCAATTTCATGCATGGAGCAAGTTCAAATTTTTACAGCAGTGATTTTTAAAAAGCTGGGACCTACCCAGACAGCATATTTTATTAAGTTCATTTCCAAGAATTATATGTGCAAACAACCAAAATCATAACATCCAAAAATTTCTGGGAGATCTCATAAAAGAGATCTGATGTAGCTTCTGATCCAAAATGTTTATAATTTAATGGATAACTAAACCATTCTCTGCCCATTCTACCACGCAATTTTCTTCTATTTATATCATTATATTAAAATGCTGATGTGACTTAAGGTGTTCATTAATAAAGACTTGTATGTCCTGTCTAAAAACAATGCCACAATTTTCATTAAACATCTCTAATTTTGAATGTTTTACATTTTGTTAAAACATACTAAGACAGAGAATCATAGAATATCCTGAATGGGAAGGGACCCACAGGGATCATCGAGTCCAATTCCCAGCCTTGCGCAGGACACCCCAAGAGTCACACCATGTATGATAGCATTGTCCAAATGCTTCTTGAACTCTTGTCAGGCTGGTGCTGTGACCACTGCCCTCTGGGTGAAGAACCTTTTCCTAATATTCAGCATAAAACTCCCCTGTTGCAGAGTTTCATGCCATTCCCTCAGGTCCCATCACTAGTCACCACAGAGAAGAAATCAGTGCCTGCCCCTCCTCTTTCCCTTGTGATGAAGCTGCAGACTCAGATGAGGTCTGTCCTCAGTCTCCTCTTCTCCAGGCTGAACAGAGCAAGTGACCTCAGCCACTCCTCACACGGCTTCCCCTCAAGGCCCTTCACCGTCCTTGTGGACGGTGTCCTCCTTTGGACACTCTCTAATAGTTTAATATTCTTCTTGTATTCTGGCACTCAAAACTGCACGCTAGACTCAAGGTAATGCCACCAGAGAGCAGAGCAGAGCAGAGCAGGATAATCACCATATTCTAAAATCCCAGCTACAGAAAGACGATGACACCGCGACTTTGGATGATCCCAACACCTTCTGGCAGGTTGAACTTAAAGGGAACTATGGATATGTACTTTAACACTTAAAGACTGAGAATCCTGCAGCTGTCAGTCAGTCAGTACATGCTACATGGTCATCCACATATAAGGCTGCCAAACCCCCACAAAATCTGTGAGAGCAGCATCTTCCTCACCATGGCTCCACTTGCAACACAAAGATATAAACAACTATAAAGGCACAAAGGGAGAAATAAGGGTGTGTAATAGCGTCTTTGTTCCTTCATAGTGAAATGGTGAAATCTCAGTTGGGTGAAATGAAATCCTTCAGAATTTCAAAATAATATATACAAAGCCTGTGTAAACTAATCTGTGAAGTGGACTCTATGATCACCTTATTAATGCCATTAAGGGACTACTCAAATGTTTAAAATACTACAGGAACATGTAAATGAGAACAGTGCGAACATTTTGCACTCCAAGTATTACACAATGACTTCTCATAATTAAATAATATTTTAATGATCCCATGACCAAAATTTTATTTGCAAAACATCCCCAAGAATTAAGATATGGAATAAGCAGATGTAAACTGTGCAGGTAAACTCTTCCATAAAGGTGGGAAATTGTATGCCATTTCTGAGGAGCTACTCAAAAATCTTACATCTCCAGGTTACCTAACGTAATTGTAGTATTGTGGGGCATTTTTCTCCTCCATGGAAGCCTCAATTATTGAAGTATTTCCAATGTTTTATCTGTGTCTGGGATATAAGGCAATTTACCAGGGATATAGTACCGTTGCAGATATATTGGCAGAGATTTTAGGCTTGATGTAAATTAGAGATATAAGTTTGTTTTTCAAAAGCAAAATGAACTGGAAACGTATTCTAATATTTGAAATTATATGACTACATTAAATTAGTAACATTATGGTAATTTCTAATCATTTTTTGTTCCCTGTGTTGCTGCAATATGAGGAAAGAACAGCTGAAACAAAAGATACCCCTTACTGGAAAGGAGTGGGGGGAGCATCTCACTCCCTCTCTTTGATACACAAGATTTACGCTTCACAGAGATAATGCAATAATCTCCTCAACTGCAGTGATGACAGAGGCAAAAGAGAGAAATTTCACCTTCAGATTTTAGTTATTAATTCTCTTGTATTTTTCACTAGATCTAGCTGTTTCAACTGTAGATATAAACTAAAATATGTAGATTTGTTAAACAAAAACTATAGGCTCTTTTGTCCTCTCTTTTAAAGGTTTCATACCTCTAACTCTCTGGGCAGATCCTCAAGACTTTTAGCTATTTTCTTTCTCAGAAGGTGAAATCATTAAGCATTAAAACTTTTAAACACTGCAATTTCACTTGTTAATGACTGCATAGGCTGTTACACTCTTCAAATACTGACATGGCTATAAAGCTAAGCTGAAAGACATCACTGTGCAAAAACTGAACAGCAGGTTGCAAAAACCTACTACAAAAAAATCGTAACTAATATTTACTTTTGTGTGTGTGGCATGTTACACTTGCAACAGATTATAAATTAGGCACTCTCGTATCTCCTGCTGATAATAAATGTAGCACCTTAGCTGAAATTTTCACACACTGATCCTAAAATTGTGCAACTAATGAATACTTTCCTGATGAGCACTGTAAGAATGTGTTGAGGATCCTAGAAACAGAAACAGCTTTATTCTCTGGAAAACATTTTTGCTTTGTAGGGTTGGGGCAATTCTACTTCTGACTTTCTGAAATATCTTTATGAATCAGACAACTGCCATATCCTTTCCACTACTTTAGTAATTCACCTCCAAAGAGCTGGTTTTGTCTTGTTAGGAGACTAGGTATTCTGCCCTGAAATTACTCAAGTCTGCCTAAACATCCTACTTCTTTACACTCACTTCTAAAATACTTCCAAAAACCCAAACAAACCCCACACATGCAATTTTATTCTTATTGTAAACAATAGCTTCAATTACAGGATTGATTTATACAGATTTTACTGCTTGATTAGGGCTGTCTGACATTAATTCACAAGTTCAACTTGTTTTCCAGCGTTGGTCAAATTCCTTTTGAAAGAAAACAGAGCAACAAGTGAAACACAGTCCATGTAAGCAAAGAGAAATCCAAGGCACAGGACTGCAAAGTTATTTTGCTAAGCTACTACTGGGTTTATAAAGTAAACACTCCCATTAAGTCACATTTTGACTAGTTTTCCAAATGTTACTTTTACTGACAAATTTATGGAGGTTTTCAGCAGCTGATGAAATTCTGCAATTAACACTTTGGTTCAGATAAATCCTTAAAATTCCCAAGGATTCAATGGAATATACCTACTAAAGTTTTGACATAATTTAAAATTAATTGTAGCATTTGATTTATCTAACATTGATAATCTGAACATAAAACTAAACTAAATCTTTTCCTTTTAGACATAAGTCACTAGCAACAAATTAAATCCTCATCAAGTCCTCACAATTAGTAACTTACAAGGCCAAATAGGCAAAATCTTTTTCTAGCAATGAAACCTATTTCCAAATTTAATTCAAATCTTCAATGACAGAAAGAAACAAAGACATTTCAGATTTGAAAGAGCATAAGCAAGAACTGGCAACAAGATCTCCCCTCACAACAGTTTTTGTAGCTAACATGAATTATCCAAATTATTGCTCTATCTATAAAAATATAGTAGTATCACCACGTATTTACAATAACACATTCAAGCATGGAGCTCTAAGCAACTTGGTCTAGTGGAAGATGTCCTTGTCCACAGCAGGAGGGTTGAAACTAGATGAACTTTAAGGTCCCTTCCATGCCATTCTATGTATATACAATCACATTTTCAGAAAAAATATCAATGTTCTAAGCCTTTTTTCCCCTATTTTTTTCTTATTTTGTGAATTTTTTGTCTTTCTTTTTTTCTCCTGAGGACAACTTTTAAGCTGAGACCACCAAACCATTATTGTGCTGTAATCCTACAAATAATTACGAATTATTACAAATAATTAATGTTGTTGTTGTACACACAACATATAAGAAAATACTTCTCCTACTTTATAAACATCACAAGTTTTTAGAGCTTTGTAACAGGCTTCGCTACTTTTGAAGAATAGAGCTCAGTAAGTCTTGCAAACAGTAAATTTTCCGCCATATTTTTGTAGAGTGGTTCAGTTGAATTTATGGAAGAAAATGTTATGGAAACATGGACATGCTGAAATTTTCATTCCATTTGCAAGTAAAATAACTGTCTGTACTTCAAAAGGCCCCAGGAATCTGCTACCTCAGTCAACCACTGCAGTACATGACTAAGTGTATTAAAAAAAAAATAGAAGGACAATGTTTCAGTACTAGAATTCTCACTTAAGAAGCATACCATTGAACAGAACTCCCCAGAGCCTCACTCCTGTGCCTTGGTCCTGCACTACACACGTTTATTTTTAAGAGTAAGAGCAATAGCAGCCTTGCTTGGTCTCATGGATTCAAATAACTAGAAATGACAAGACTATATGCCTCTTCACAGAGTGCAGGTCATGGCCAGTTGATTCACTCTTGCATCTACTTGCTCACACAAAGATACTGCAGGAATTGCACTGCATTTAAGACCTAGAGAAGAACCTACGGCTAACATAGGATGGGCACAGGGAAACAAACAGCAGGCTCTTTTTAACTGAATATCCTGGTTTTGGCTGGTACAGACCTAGTTTTCTTCTCAGCAGCTGGTAGAGTTTTGGACTTAGCATGAGAATAATGTTGACACACTGATATTTTAGTTGCTGCTAAGTATGCTTACTCTAAGCCAAGTCTCCCATGCTCTGCCAGCCAGCAGGTGCACAAGAAACCAGGAGGGAGCACTACCAGGACAGGTGATCTGTGCTACCAGGGGGCATTCCATACCACAGAATGTCGTGCCCAGTATATAAACGAGGGAGAGTCAGCCAAGAGGCACAGATCACTGCTGTGGAATGGGCTAGGCATTGTTCAGCAGGTGCTGAGCAGTTGTACAGGGCATGCCTTGTTTCTCTTGGGTTTTATTCCTCTCTCGCTCTCTTTTCATTCCTATTATTCTTACCATGACATTTTAGTTTGTTTCAATTATCAAACTGTTCTTATCTCACCCATGAGTTTAAATATTTTTTTCCCTGACTCTCCTCCCCACCATGGATGTAGTGATCAAGTGGCTGTGTGGTACTTCGCACTAGGCTGGGATTAAACCAGGACAAGGCATCATGTAATCATATCTGTGTTTCAATTCAGGAAAGGAAGTACTACATGGAAAAATAATCCTCTACACAATTCATACTAATTAGAATTGTCAGATGTGATAAGTTTTAAAAAAAAGAGCATATAAAAGAAAAGCATTTTGCCTCCATATTTTTAAGCCACACTTTTTGATCTTTAAAGGAGGAGAGTGCCCTCTGCTGACTAACACATAACAGCAGAGGCAGTTTTTTCAAACTGGTATTTCTAGAAATATCAGAGAACTGGGAGGGTTACTTTCAAAATAATGAATGATTCCAGCAGGAATTTTCCCCTGTAAAAATTGCAACTAACTTAAATGGTTGCATTTGTGTGCTGTCCAACCAAGAAGATTGTCTTTCTAAACAATTACCTCACTTCTTGGACGTAAACTCTGAAAATAAGCTTCAGACTTACCCTAGGCACGCAAAGATACATGACACACTATCACCTATTTATTTTGAGTGTGTTCATTAATCCCTTGATGTTTAGAGCAGTGAGTTGGCCGGACTGAAGTAAGGGGGCAAAATGTAATCTCAGATGAAAACCCATTGTTTAGAACAGGGTCACACAAGAATGAATTCAGCCCCAAGATGTCAAACATAGCAACCCCACATTATTTTCTCTAGAGAAGCCACAGACATATTATACCATGGTGATGAGTATCTATTTGAAACATTCCTTGAGGGAAAATTAAAGTTTTCTGCCATGTGTGACCTAAAAAAGTGATAGCTTCCTTATAAATCAGGTACTATCTTCTCCGTTCCTACAAATAGACTGTATTTGTACTGGCTGGTATCAGATGCCAGGAAGAGCTTATATAAAGAAGGATGGCAAAACACTGCTGACTCCTTTCAGGGCTTCAAGCAAAATACCAGTCTCCTGAAACATGGTGCCAACGTGTATCGTTAGGAAGGAGGAAGAAAAAACAATAAACCACATCTTTCCATTACTGAAAACACAGAATCCAGTTTTCTGTTTTCAAGAGCTTGAAAAACTCCTCACTCTGCTGCCTGGTGTGTTGATTCATATGCATTTTTCAATGATTAACTTTGCTTATTAACTATTCAGTATTTACAATGAGAGGTCACAGTAGCCTTTTTAACAACCATTTGGGAAGGCTTATTTATCCACCACAGCACAATTGGATTAGACTCCCAGGAGAAATAAAGCATGTTCTTTATAAATGTACCATTAGTCATCACATGAGAGGAAATAGATTTTTGAAGGGTTATGTTTTCTTTCCTATAGTACATTTTAATAATCTATGTGGTTTATAAGAGCCTGTGCTTTCAATAAGAATGACATCTATGTGAAGGCAAACAACATTGAGGGCTTTTTTGAATTAATTTTGATTAAATTGTATCTGGAAGAAGCTTGTGGGAACTGAACAACACAGGTAGAAAGGTCACAAACAGTCTTACTGAGAAAAACTGTCTTCTCATTACTAGTATAACTAAGTTTCTGAATTCAGTCACCTAAGCCTGCTCTTCAATATTCTCTGGAGATTCTCCAAGCAAGGGGATAAGATCTACAGATGAAGTAAACAGTCACATACTGACAATCACATCGAGTCTCCTGGAGTCAACAGGTTCCACTTAGCCACAAATATCTAAATTTACCCTCTTAATTCTTTTTTTTGTTGTTGTTTGTTAGTTTCAGAAATGTCCAAGGCAATTTCCCAGAAAAATCTTCAAAACAAATTTATCAAGTTAATTTAGGGAAGCTGTTGATGTAGAAAAGACAGGCTGTTTGAGGTATATCCTGCTATCCACAAAGAACGTTTATTAATAGGCCTTATCTACCCTGTTCAAAAGTATTATCAGAGACAGGCAGCTACTTCGGAAATCAGCATGCAACTACGACATGCACACAAACGTTTTCAGTTGGAATTACAGTATTAATGCAGATCCTGGTTGTAAGGCAAAGGTTGTAACGATCCAGATCCTGGATGGTTAGCAAAAATAACCTGTAATTAGTCTTTAAAACAAAATAATCCATTGTAAGAAAAAAGGAGAGGATTTTGTTAAAAAAGCTAACAAAGCACTCTTGCCCTGACCACGTATCACCCAATGCATCAAAATTTGTTTTCTTCAGTGGGCTTTAAACTCTCTCTCAATATGAAAATAACCCTAATTACTTTTTAGGCAGGGTAAACAGGTATTTTGTTTCAGACTTCTGGCATAAAATGAATCACAAATTGGATTAAACATTAATAACATTTAGCTTCACTGGATAATTATAGTACTTTGATTTCATGTAATCCCCCACCTGCAGAACACATCTTCTACTAGGAACACTTTTGCATGTTTACAGGTAGGTCAGGACATTATTAACCAAATAAAAGAGAGCACTGCTGGAGGGGAGGAATCAGAAGAAGCTTTACCCTGGTTTTGCAGCAACCCAACACTTTCTTTGGAAGTGCTGATCAGTAAATCTGCAAAGCACCACAGCCCCACAATCACTCAAATTTGCAATGATGGTTAATGACCTGACAGCCCATGCCACAGTCAGCACCTGGCAGTTTGTGGATCCAGGTATGTGACCACTGCTGTCCTTCAACAACCTCTGCAATGTAACATACAAAGCAGCAGGAGACTTGCACAGGACAAAACACTCTTCCATAATTGTCATCACAAATCCTAACATGGAAATGCTATCAGAGGAGGGTAAAAGTTTAAAAGGCTAGAAAGTTGGAGAATACATGACACAGACGTGGCTTTGCCACCTCCTTTGTATGTTGGTGCACTCTCCTTCACACTACTGTATGCTATTAATAATATATATTCAAATGACTGATTTAAATGACACATTTAGTTAAAAAGGCCAACACTGAACAGACACAGAGAACACTTAATGATGCACACTAACTGGGTAACTATGGAATGTAGCATGGAATGTCCCTTGTAATAAAGTCTAAATTTAATGATCTAAATGCAATTATATATCGGTTTAGGCATCAACATAACAATGTTAGAGCACCTCCTATTCCATAAAAGTACTCTCAGTTGCAGTCTGTCATACCATCAAAAGTGGGTTTTAACCAAAACTGACTGGCTGTGGATTATAGCAGATATAGCAGTAGCTGAATAATTACCCTGGCATCACACTGGTGGCATTATTTTTAACTGTATAATAAAATAATAAAAATCAATTGATGGAAAGCTAGAAAATTCACAGTACAGTTCTAAGAAAATACTAAACTTTCTCTTATTTGTGTCATGTGAAAAAGGAACCCCAGAACTTATGTTTTCCAGAAGATTTCAGTGCTGTTTCCCCTGCATCTTCTTCATATCAGTAACTTCCTTATATAGCACATTAGTTGCTGTAGCTGTTAAACTGCTGCATAGGGAATGTTTAAAATTTTAGAATATGGCTTTAAAAACCAAACAAAAACCCCTCAGAAAATAGGGTATGAAATTCCGCTGTAGGATTTTTCCAAGCAGTAATCAGTCCTCTTCTTTGATGACAAATAGACTTTTTATTACTTTTCAAAATTCAGCTTTTTGCAGTACAGAAAAGCCTTATGTAGGGGACCTATGACAGAGAAAGTTACCAGCATATCCAGAGGTCCCAGTAATTCACCACCTGAAAAACTATTTATCCAAAAGTAAATTTGGATCAGCAATCACATTCACCTTTCATAAAACACTAATCACAAAACAGTAAAGTCATTACATTCTATAAAGGAAAAAAGCTACCATTTTGAGGTCAGCAATACTTTTGCACTTGGTAGGCCATACTCTTTTCAGCTTAAGCAGCAAAAAGCTGGAAGTGTCTGCAGTGTTTCCTCCTGAGGGTCAGCACATGACTCAAGTTTGATGGAGGGAAAAAATCACATAAAGAACAAAACAGTTCGGACAAGAACAAGAGGCTCCGCCTGTCCACACTTCTGTGGCTGCTGGTCTGCAGAAGCCATCTCAGCTTCCTGCACCACAGTATCCCTAGTATTGCATAGTGCTGAGAGGTCCCAAAAACTACCTCAGCTCTGACAAGCCACTTGGACAACACCTTAGCAAAGAAAAAAGTAACCAGCTTTGCTTAAATGCAGGCTCTTGAGAAGGAAGCACAAGTCTAATTAGAATTCAACTCTGACCCAATGAAGATCAAGGATTTGACAAGCAGAGTCATCAAATGAAGAGTGTTTATACACATTCGTGGTTGGTGTCTCAATGCTTTCAGAGAAGTATCACTGTTTGTCCTTCTGACACATCATTTATTTCTAACAGGAATCCACAAATTTTGTCATGCCTCCTTGCAACTCCATTGCTGTAACTGTAAGCAAAGCCTTTAATAAAAAAAATTTAAATAAATAAAGTGCTTGATCACTGTCAACCTTCAAACATATATAACCTTCTTCACCTTTACAACTTACAAGATCAATGGCATTGTATTTGGTATGGTACTAATGCTTCCATGTCAAGAAAAAAATAAGAACAGGGAGGAAAAAGAAAGGGAATAAACAACAAAATAAAATCCTCTAACTTTTCAGCAGTTTAGCAGCCTCATCTTCTGTTCACTGAAATCTAAAGGCAAATAACTCCTGCAATTCTTACTGACTGAGCACTTCAGAAATCACTATCTCTACAAGAACCTGATAAACTGGGCAAACTCCATCAGGGTCTTACAAAGCTCTGGAAGTTGTGGTGCTCTCCTTGGCTTGTCTCAGATCAGACCATACTGGAAATGTGTCAACCATATATATTTGATGAACAACAGTAAGTAGTTTGAAAGGCTGTGTTGTCTAATCACAGGTTTTGTATGTTAGCAATGCCCTGCAATCCTACTGTGAATTCACCCCTGTGAATTCAGTGGCCTTAATTTACTTCTGTTCATACAAAGCACAGCTCCTCAGTGCATTTTCCTGTTGCATGTGCCATAAAAAAGCCCAAAAGACCAAAATCAGCCAACTGACAAACAAACAAAAAAAAGCCAACTCAAAATAATGGCAACAAGAAAGAAGAGATGGGAAAGGAAATGACATCTTTAAAGATGGTGGGCAGTGTCAACTCCTACTCTCCTAAGATCATAGGATTATAATTATAAAAGCAAGACTGTATCCTCTGAAGCCAGAGAAATATTAAACACTCCTAGAACATTATTTTATAAGCATATTTAAACTGATGCCGCTATACTGGTCTCCCCACTTTCACACAGAGATTCAGTGGGTGAGATAAAGAATTTATTATTTCAAAAAAATACCAGAGAAATACAGCTCTAACCATATGACTATAGATTTTTTACCATTATTTTCATGGTAAAGGCACCATCATATTTCCTTCTTTCATGTTCACCTGTGTAAAGCATCTTTTTACAGGTAAGGCCAGCTCAGTATTAAACGTTCAAGTGATGTACCAGCAGTACCCACACCAACACAAAAACTTAACTGTTGAATCTTAAGAGACACACAGCCCAAAAAACCTGAAGACAGATGATGTAAGCAGCCCTTTTCGCCATGAGATCTTCACCCTATTAATGCTGGTCTTTCCTCCCAACATGAATAAATAAAGATGTTGGAACAAGGAACAAGCAGAACAAGAACTCAGAGAAACCAAATTACTCATCCAAATGTCACAGTGACAGCCTGCCATGAGCTTGTGAACCACAGGCAAATGGCATCAAACAAAGCAGGACACAGCTGCTCCTCCTAAATTGTGTAACAATGAAGATGCCTTACAGCTTCTAGAGAACAGAAGTAGCTGGCCATGCCTAGTGATTCTATACTTTCATAATTAAATTGTGAATTGCATTTGCAGAATACCAGGGACTGAATTTGACTGTGGACTATATCTGGTAATCCCTAAAGTATGTTGCGTGAGTCAGGCTGCAAAAGAAAAGCTGAAACTGAAAAATCTGGTGAGGTTAATAACCGCAGATAAACCAGGAAGGAGGCGGATAGAAGAAAAGGTAATTTATGAATGAGAAGAAATCTCCCTTTTTCCATTCCTGCTATTACCTTTAGATCACATTTCAAAGAAGGCTGATCCCAATCCTAAACCCCAAAAATGTCACCACTAAAGTTCCCATCTCAACACCTAAACTTCGACAACAATACTGTACACCCTAAATCTTTACTTTTAATACCAACACATTTACTTAATCCTAAATAAAACTTACAAAGCTGCTTGCCAGAGAGATGATAAATCCATTCAGCTGATCCTTCTGACGTAAGCATCATCACTTTGGTTACAGTCATATGCTAACACGACACACAGTAATATGACTATGTGAGAAACCAGTAACACACTACAACCTAAAGGAAATTGCAGAAACTTTTTAAACAGAAAGTACTATAGGAATGTATTTTACGAGAAGGTAATTCATATCTACAGAAATTCTAACAAGTCACCGTGTTGGGTATACCACAGGTAACAAAACTCTCTGTTCAAGCTACAATATTGTGGTCTGTTATCCAAATTTAGAACAAACTGATCCTTCTGTGTTTATACAAATCTTAATTTTTAATTTTCAGAAGCCACACACTGTTGAAATCACCTACTCTTAACAACATTTACTCAATGAGCCTATCTGAACGCTAGTGGTTTTTTTGTACAATCTCTATCATCAGCAAAGCCAGTACTGCACCAGTGACTTTGGATGAGAAAACAAGGCTTTGTGAAGTGCTGAACATAGAGGAACAGAACAGACATAAGGAGAAGAAGAAAAGCAAGGCTTAATATTGTGAATAAATGCCAGATACAGCATATGTGCTTCACTACTTTTAAATTGTGTGGCTGGAAATAGTTCAAAATTCTTACTGCAAATGAAAACATGGAGCTACATTAGAAAACAGCAAATACAGGAAATAGTGTGAAAGAGGACCTGAGACTGCCATTTCTCAAATCTGCACTAGTTTCTCCAAAATGCAGAGAAAGCAGTTCCCGTGCCTTGAATCAGGACCTTACAGTGAACTGTATCTATTGACTTACCTGAAAAATGCATGTTTATAGACTAAAGAGGGTAATTAGAAAAGAAAACAAGAAAAAAGAGCCAAGCAAAACCTTTGATATAAAAATTGCTTTCCTTGGCGTCATGTGAAACGGGTGAAAGGGCCTCCTCTATCTTCCAACTAAAATCTATGATTTCACTCTTCTGATCAATATAGAAAAAAAACCTGTCTTTAATTAAAACCTGAAATCACACATTCAGAATAGATTACCCTGCCTGTATCACCCTGAAGATTAATGTCTCAGCTATCATCAACATTACTTTACTGGCAAAAAAAAAGACTTCTACATAAAAAACTATCAAGCATATGTAATTGTGTTAATGCAAGGGTAAGCTGCTGGAGGAAGACAGACTTCTGGGGACTTTGGAGCCAGACAGCAACCCTCTGAAATCAGAACTATTAAGCAGACCAACCACCAAAACCCACCAAACAAACCACGAACACACTCACATACTTTTCACCACTGCATCCTTATCAGTACTGTTCACCTTTTTCACCCACGCCATACTCCTCTTATTTGTTTCCTCAGACAACCTTCCACTAGCCATTACTTACTTATTTTTATCCTACACTAAGCTCTTAAAACTTAACCAGATATACACAAATAATTGTATATAAGTAACAGTTCTGATTAACACTCTGCAATTTCAAACTGTTTTGTTTGATGAAGGCCTCACAGGTAAGTTGATAACCTAGCCCCACCTTGAGGAAAACACCCAACAACAAATAACATCACTTATTACAGCACTGCAAAACTAACACTCTTTCATGTTCTGTTGGAACTCGGTTCAGGAGCCAGACATTTAGACCTTAACTTCCTTTAAAGACATTAAACTGTTCTGGGTCCTTTCAGAAAGCTTGTAAGCCATCTAGCTTTTATGTTCCTGAACATCAGTTTATCATATTAAAAAGAGAAGATCAACCAAACAAAAGAAGAGATACTGTCTCCTGAAACCTAAAGGCAAGTAACTCCTGTAATTCTGTACTGAATCCTGTGCTGTAGATGGGAACAGCCACTTTATTTTCTGGACATAAAAGCTAGATATTTAAATTGAGTTCGCTCTTTGGCAGTATGAGAGCTCTTAATGAATCATAAGCTTTACTGGATTCCAAAGCTCCATACATTTATCATGCAGTTCTTCAGGAACTGAGTTTGAAATTACTGCTTTGGGTTTCCTCTTTGATACATTATACATATACATATATATATACATATTTTTACATCACAGCTATGGCTCCAGCTAAGTGCTATGCTTGTTGAAGTTATACCCACTGATGAATTTTTATATTAATTTAGGCTATTGCTTATGGAACATAGTTTGTCTTTTTTCTTTTAATTTCTTTGCACACTTTTCTGAACAATAAGAAATATAATATTGGACCCTAATTTTTAATATATCTATTTTAAGAATAAATTAAGAGGTTCCTACATTTTTCTTTCCTGCATATGTAAACCTGTAAACCCTCAGAAAAACTAAATGAAGTGTAGACATACTAATTTGGTAAACAGTTCTTTGTTCAGATCAGGCTGATTATGGAAAAAAAAAAAGGGGAACTGTATTAGAATGAAGACTTGGCTTTTATCTGGACCTCCTGCTCATCTGTGAGTTCTGCCCTAGTTTGAACCCTGAGTGTGGGACATTGGATATGTTCACAGATGGCATATGTTAATGGAGATTGTTAGTTACTGTTTTCTCAATTACTTGGCCCAGGAATGAGAGATTGGAAAAGACTTCTGAGTGATTTTTGGTCACTTGAAAATAAGGTGAGCTACTTCAATTTTCAAGGTGCTAGGTTTATTTCTCTAGAGAGCCACGTTACAATAAATGTTCATGAAATTGCAGCAAATTAGATCATTTAGATTTATCACTCCCGGGACTGTATATACTACTGAATTAAGATTTTCTGCAAGAAGAATCCACCAGACAGGAGGAACCATGTAGGCAGTTTGCAAGTAAAGATGGTAAATGGCACAAATCACCCTTAACTCTGTTTCACTGTGGAAAATCATGGGAGGAGTGGGTAATCAGGAATATCTGGTGTACTGCAAGCCCCTGCAGCCACCTCCGCTGCAGCAATCCTTGTCCACCCAATAACAGAGAAGGAAAGGTGCAAAAATGATTGTATGGAACATAAATGAGGTAAACACCAAGAAACTTCTGGGTGTACATAGCCTTAATTTGGTTTTACTCGTGAGATACCTACTAGAAATGCTGCCTTTAAAGGGCAACGGCTAAAACCTAAAGGTTATTTTAGAAATGTAAGTGTTCTGCTGACATAAAATATTTTACAGTATTTTAATACAGACAGAAATGTATTCAAACTGAAATGTATTCAAAATGCATAATCCTTTGCCAAATTTCCAAAGTGTTATTATTTCTAACACCTATACTACAACAATATCTGAATGAAGACACTTAGCACACATCCTTTCCTGTATGCATAATATAAACTCTTTCTAAAGCTGAGGGAGGCTAAAACTTGCTGTATATAAATAAATCTCAGTTACTGTGCTTGCAGCTCTTTAAGTGAGACCCATTGTTACATCAATATTGCTCCTCTTTCACTAAACAAAGAACAGTTATGTACTTATTCCACTTGTATAAAAATTTTTGAAAAACTGAAATCTTTAAATGGCGATTCATTGGTTCATTTTATTAAAAGATTACAACTTAAGTTATAGCTCAATAGAATAGTTCAATACGTTTTGATTAGAAGCAAAATATACTGATTCAAGACAAATTTTCCCCTTTTTTTTAGAACCAGTATGAGAAACTTAAAAACTCTCATTCTTTCTTCCACATGTTATTTATTGAAGAAAATGAAGTAGAAGTGTTCATAGTCAGGAGCTCTAAAAAATTCTGCAACTGAAAGAGATCCCGCCCCCACTATATGCCATGTACACCTTTCATGACACATTAAAGAATAAAGAAAGAAGGTGATTAAGTGATTTGTCGCTTTGTGTAACCATTCAGCAGTATTTAGATTTGACCACTTATGTGTTATCTTACTAAAATACAACTGAAAAACATCTACTGTGGGATGAATTGAAGTTTCTCTTCACACTAGTCTCATTTTTCGAATACTGCTTCTTTCCTTCTTACACAACCCTAGTTTGTGAGTTCTGAATATATTAAAATATTTTCAAGACAGAACACACTAGTCCTATAACAAACCTGCAAAATGGAGGTTTAACTCTGGAACCACCTTCCTAGAAAGCAAGCCTTTGGTGGCAACAGTTGACTTCTTTCATCACATAAACCAATCACAATGGACATTTACGCCACTCTTGCGTGGTTTGGATGAAATACATAAACAGGAGTGCTATAGTGTTTATATGCATTACAACATCTGTTACGATGGAAACATCATTAGCAGTAAATATATTCTAACAATGAAAATAAAATGCTAAATAGAAAAATACATTTTAAAATGAAAAGGTTTCTTTTCACTGAAGTTGCAAATCTGTATAAACTTGGGACAATCAAACAAAAATAGTTACCTGCAATTTTTAAACGTGGATTGCAACTGGTGTGAATCAGGGTAGATTCACTGAAACCACTGTGGCTCTGCCAGGATTTTCCAACCTTCACCAGCCTCTTACCCAACACCTTGTATTACATCATCAAACAAGCACCACCTTTTGATGAATATTACTTCAGGCCAGTAAATGGCAGACATATGATTGGTACGAATCCAGAATCTCTTCTGTCAAATGGATTCTAAAGGTTCACAGTCATTCTGGCGATATGAAGTATCTACCATGTATCTGAAGCTAGATGTTAAAGAGATGTCATTACATATAATGTAAATCTTTTCCATTAAGGCGATCTGCTCTGCTATTGATCTACCTAATTTCTCCTGGGTATGAAATATATGCCAAATAAGAGGCTGGTATTCAACATAGTTAATATTTATGATATTTATGACTGACTTCATATTAGGTCAAGAAAAATACATAATGTAATATATAAAAATGCATTTTGGATAACTTCATAAAATGATTAAATTGGGATGATGTGTAAAAATACAGCTACTCTCAAATTTTCAGCCTCCTCTTGGGTGCAATACTAAGTAAAACACTAAGAAATTACATAAATGAGTAACATGATTTCAGCAGAATATTGCATCACAAAGAAAAAACATTTTAAAGATATAAAAAATTAATTTTTTCCTTGAGAAAACATGAAACATGTAGAAAGGAGCAAAATACATTAAACTACTTCCTAGTCGTATTAACTTCTTTAAAGTGCAAGGGAAGTGTTAAATATAACTGAAATTCCAAACAGATAAGAATATATCTGCTTTGTTATAAAATATTGTATTTATTTTTAAAGCTAGAAGATAAGCATCATGTAGGTTTTGCTTCTCATCATTTACCTATAGCAAGAGAAAGTAAAAAATGCTGACAAGAGATCACTACTTTTGGATCAATAAATTAAGAGGGTAAGAGTCACAGGCCTCAGAAACAGCAAATAAACAAAAATTAAGTGCTATATGCACATAAGGAGAAAAGAATCTTTTTATAAGAAGCCTGGAAAGTGAACATGCTATGTCCCTATATATTGACTGTAATGTGCTTAATACAGCATAACAACCACCTTATTTGAACTATAAAGGCAGAACATTATTTCAAAACAAGTAAATCCATTCAAACTGCACATCAGTCATCTTCTGCAGATTGCAATATGTAATAAGAATTTAAACCCACTAAAAAAGGCATGGATGGCATCATCTTAAGAGAATGCTGAATTCAAAGTTTTTAAAATACTTCAAGGTCTCCCATATAGAACTCTTTTAAGCATTATTTGTCTGCAAGTTTGTGGGCAAGAGTTATTTCTACATCCTCATATTTAGTAATACGCAGCTTAAAATCACTGGCAGAGGACATATACAGTGTCCAAGATAATGATATTTAAGTCTCAGTTTTCAGTATCATTAACAGTTGAATTTGAATTGGAATAATTAATTAAGTTATCCAATAGTTATCTAATCTATTTACTATGAATTTTGAGTTATTTCACTAAGAGAACAAGAAACAGCATGCATAGAGAGTTTTCTTAATTCTAGTCTGTTTCAATTACATTTTTTCTCTCAAAAGAATGCCCTTCACAACTTGAAAAGAAAAAACAGCAGGTTGATAAAGACAAATTTACAGAACCAAAGTTTCAAACAGAGACAGCTTCTTCATAAGCAAGGACAGATATTCTCAGCGGGAAGCTAAAGGAAATAACATCAGTTTGGACTTCCTTACATAAGTCCTTGCACACTTCTCAGTTTATACTTTCAGCACCTTTGTGCTCCTGCGCAAGTCATCTAATCCCCTTGAAAAATTCTTAAACAGGAGATATAACTAAAATGAGAAACTTATAAACAACTCAAAGCAGTTTCTTGCTGGTCTAGACTACATACAACATTATGAAGAAGCTCCACTAAAAACTCCTGTTTAAGGAGCAGAACTCCTCCCTACTTTCTTGCAAGACAGTAAGAGAAGTGCTCCCAATGAACTATTTTCTGGCTCCAAGCTAGATAATCCGCAAGACTATCAGAAAAGAAAAATAATTTTGAGACATCAAGTTCTATTTTGTCTTCTGAGTATGCACGTTCCTGCATGCATGTCAAGCCTCAACTTGGAGGATGCAACAAGTTTGAAGAAGGTTTTGGGCTTGAAGAGAAAACAAGGGGGCAGAGGAGTGAAAGCACAAAAGAGGTGACTTGAAAAGCACTGCTTGAGAATCCTGAGTGCAAAAAAATGCCAGTTCTGGCTAGCATTATACAAAATTAGGTGCATTTGACTTCCTTTTTGATTAATCCGTGATTGTCGGGTCTGACAGTCCATCTCTCCCATATCCCTGTCCTCACTCCAATCCTCATGCCCTCAGGTCTTCCCTCCAAACTTATTTGTAAGTAACACAAAAAAAAATTGCTAGCCTGGACAAGGAGCAGAATAAAACTCAAAACCACAAAACCCAATCAAAACAACCAGAAAAGATGCAGAATGGAACTAAACAAAGAACAAGACAAAGACAGTAGTTTCTTTATAATTAAAGCTAAAAGAAACTTTCCACTAACTTCACCAACACAAATTAAAGTTTCCTTTTCAGTTTTTTACTTATTGCAATCTGACCAGGAGACAGTGAAGGTTTCAGAAGAAAT
This sequence comes from Corvus cornix cornix, assembly GCF_000738735.6. NCBI lineage: Eukaryota > Metazoa > Chordata > Aves > Passeriformes > Corvidae > Corvus > Corvus cornix. Next base: position 40,754,942 of record NC_046357.1, on the reverse strand, counting down.
GAACTAATTACACGAACATTTGTTTTCTTGTAAACACTCAGTGAAGATTTATAACAACTTGAGAGTTAATGACTTGTCTCTTTTTCCCCTTTGTCAAAAACATACTCAGCTAGTTTATGAAACCAGAATACGAAATTCCACATGAAAAACAGGAAAAGAAATAACAAAAATTTTCTACAATTCCCACAGGTTGCCTTCTAGCCTCTGGTCTGTGAGAAAAACAAATACATTTCCACTCCTCCAGATCCTCCTGTCCAAAAGAGTAAGGATAATCCATTCAGGAATGCACTGCCCAAGAACTTTCAGGCATAAAAAAGTAAGATTGTGAAGGGAAGATTTTTTTTTTCCTGAGATGCAGTTTCCACAAAAATCATGAGTCCCAAGGTTCTTGGCAGGGTAGACATCCTACGGCTGACATTATATTGCCTCATCAGCCCAGAGAGGACCATATGAATCCCATCCAGGCCCAGAAGAAGGGCTCTAAAGGACAAATTGTCATCACATGCGAACTGAAAAAAAATGAAAGTGAAGTATAACCATGAAGCATTAGGGACCTTCAGGAAGGCAGGCAACCAAGAAGACATCTGGGGCAGAAGGATAAATGGGGCTGTTCTAGGAATTACAAGGTAAATCTCAAATTGTTCTCATGATCAATGAGGTTGTTAAAGAAAATTGCTTAATAAATTAGGAGAAAGGAGCTTTGAAGCATGAAAACCCATGAAGCCTTTTAAAAATATGATTTTTTCCAATACCTGCAAATTGTCTAAAGGAGAACTATTTACGGTATAAGATATTTTTCCGGAACAGCACAGAACTTGGGAATACTAAACCCTTCTTCTGTATGTTAAAAATAAGCATAAAAGAAGTATTAAAAACATGCTCCAGAAAGAGTGATGATGAAATATGATACAATGGACCTACTGCCCCAAGTAAGGGCAGCAATCACAAAGATATCTTTATCCCATCAAGATTCTGAAATTAGACAAATTATCTGAGAAAAAGTAATTTTGCTTATCTGATCTTACAGCAGATCACTCCAAACAAGAGAATCTAACCAGGAAAAAGAAGGTTATCTAAATATTCTCACCAAGCAGTTATCAAACTGCCAAACAGACCCACTTCCCTAGCCCTGCGAAATTACAGAAGTATTTCTGATCCACTGCAAGTCCTCAAAAACAAAAGTAACTTGGAGTTTTAGTACTCAGGTATGTGTACAGCACAGCCATAAAAACATGTTCAGCACCATGTCACCATTTTGTAAGTATTGCTACAGAATTAGCTCCCTTTCAGGAAAAAATGTGTAAATTTTGAATTGTGCTAGTGATGTTAATTTTTCCAAATATAAGCAGAATAATGGTCCATCATGCAGCATCCTGACCAATGTTCTGTTTACTGAGAAAGCAATACCAAAACCAGCAAAAACAGAACCAGTTTCCCTATTTGTGGCTTTCTCTGTAAGTACTCAAAACTTAACTGAAGCTCAGCAAAAAAGGGTGTGTGTGCATATGCATCAAAGTCACATAAATGGGACAAGATTCAATGGCAAAAATATTGCTACTTCTGGTTTCCTGCATTACATTTTTTGGTTGAACATGCTCTGGTGTTGAAACTGCAAGTGTTTGCTGTTTCTTTACTACAAATTTAGATTGACCAGAAGAGATAAAACGTGTTTGCTTTCTTTTTCTTCTCCAAGCAATGACCATTTAAAGCAATGTTTTATTTCTAATTATCTTCAAAATTTGATTCAAATACTTCCCTATTTTGACATTCATGATAAAAACTGTATGGTTTTGCACTTGGAAATAGGTAGCCATTTCAGTAGTTATATTCAGTAACTGAAAATAAGTTAAATTCAAAGTAAGTGAAAAAGCAGATTACACAGAATTTCATATCTGTTGCATTGTATCACAATTTCAGAAACACAAAAAAATTGCTATGCAACTTAGTGCTTATCGCAGTTCCTAAATGTCAACAGCAAATATTAGTCTTTCTGAACAGTAAAACAATAGGCAATCCTATGAAGACTTTCTTTTTACAGTTCTAGTTATTTGTTAATTGTTATTCCTGCTGAAGGCAGATACCAAACCTGCACAGTTAAATATAATAGCACAAAGAGAAGCTTATATAGCATATTAGGTATGACCTAAACAACTTCTGAACACTGGAAAACTGCAAGTTTTACAATCCTAAAATAAACCATAGTGCTTTTTTCCCCCGAGATTTAATTTTCTGAAGCATCAGTGGCAGAGTAAAACCAAGTATAAATTAATAATTAAAATGAAAGCCCTCATATGGAAGGGCAGAAGAGCTAAACGGAATCTAAACTAAGCTTAACTGGTTTTGATGGGGAGAAAAGGGCTGTGGGTAGGGAAGAAAATCTAAAGCAACTGATTGATTTTGTTAATTCAGCATATGAAATGGGACAGAGGAACCTGTTAGAACAACACAGTTTGGCAGCAGGTGCAGAATTATTTTCTTAACAGAATCCCTCCTTACTGTGGAAATATATCTTCTGCCAGCAATAGAAAAATGAGAGAAATGTCTTGATTCTGAAACTATGTACAGACTAATTATTCTTGCGTTAAAGTCTCTGGAGACACATGAAGTCTGCTGTCAACAAAAGAGAAATATGCAACAGCGACACCTTGACAGGTCGAAAGCAGAACGTTAGAAGTCTTGCAGAAGAACTAGAAGGCCCTGGCTGCTGAAACAAAACAAACAAACAATACCTCAAACAAAACACACTCCCCACCCCAAACAAAAAAAAAAAAAAAAAAAAACAACCCAAGAAACCCCACCAAAAAAAAGGGAACAAAAAAACCAAATAAAAAGCAGTCAACCAGCCCCATCCCCCAAAACCACACCAAAATCAAACCAACCAACCAAATAAATTTTGAACCAAAGCTGAGAACTACATTACGTATCTGGTATTAACTTTTTTACTATCATTTTGAGAAGACCATCAGGAATAAATGGCAGGATCATACGTTGCTGTACAATTAATAACCACATTTTTGCAATCTGTACTTTTCTCCTGTATGATTCCCGCCCTTCCATTCTTTTACATATTTTCCATTGCTGCAAGCATTTCCTTCAAAGACCTTGCAAGGTACTTCCCTAGGGGTTTGTCTTCGACCCCATACTACCTATAAACGCTCCAGCTTCCAAAAGTGTGTCCTGGGGACAGGACACGGGGAATAACTTCTAGTGACACAACTGTACAAAGTTACAGTACTGTACAGTACAAGCCCAAAAACTCCTATGGGATTTCTAATTACACCCCTCATCGTCTTTTTCTGTTTTCAAGCAGCATTTTCAAACAGAGCAATACACACTGCACTTACTGATGTAAGACTCTGAACCGAAGGAATGAGCATACAGCTATTGAATTGTGCAGGAGTTAACAAATTTTGAAATTTTCTCCCAGATGTTATGCTTTTATTAATATCAACTAATGGGGTTTTTTCCTCTTATTTCCTGAACATTTATTAGTAAGTTCCTAAGCACTACTACAAATCATGAATGCCCTAACATATGAAGATTTTGGTATGAAATTTTCCTATGTAGCCAACATTGTTTTTTACATCAAGTAGAATCTGGTTCTAACTTTATTTTATTATTGTTTTTCCTATACAGCATATGGTGCTGAATGCTTTCTCTATGCTTTTAACTGATATAATCCAGGATGTTAGGTTTTTTTATTTAATAGCGAAACGAGTTCACATGAAGTTATGTTAGCACAGACAATTTAGGGTTGGCATGGTTTATCCAGCCTGTTCCAAAATTACTTTCATCAAAAGAACTAAAGCAGCATCAAAAAAAATTTTATCACAAATATGTTTATAAGAAGATATATAATAATTGAGATAGAACTTAAAACCAGTTTTTCAAATAGCTTGGAACTTTTTCTGAAAGAACTGTGGTATGACATTCTCTTTTAAAAATGCACCTGAATATCTGTATTAATAAAGCCAAACATCACGAAACTAAGAACACTATTAATCAGTTAGCAAAACAAGATAATCAAAGAACAGACAGACCCACGGAGACAAACCTTGCTCTAGCAGGAGATTACACGACAATCCACTTCATTACAAACACAGCTATGTTATCACAGCCTAACAACTGCCTGGTCACCTGTATGGAACATTTTCTGACCTCTGCCTAACTGTTTGTTGTGACTCAAGTTGTTGTCAAGCTAAGAGGTAAAAAACAAGACTGAGGCAGTGAAGCCCTTCAGTACTGTGCCACACCTGATGCTCACACAGCCCACTGCCTTCTCCTCTTTAAGGCCTCTCGCATCAGCATCAGAGAGCTCAGATTCGAAACACTGCTTCTGATTTCTACAGGGTTCCCCACTTCACACTGAAATGAGAAGAACCTGGTGTCTAAAGGCTTATTTGAATCTAAGACACAGCACATGCAGAGCTTATAGAAAGGCAGATAGAGTTTATGAACTAAGGAGGTAACTGATAAACCATCTGCATCCTGTTTTATAGTGAGGGGAAAATACCAAGAAGAGAAGCAGTTTCATTGACAGGAGCAACACATTAGGCAGACACAGCTGCACTAACTTGTTCCATTCTAAAAGCAATTCAATCAGAGGAACAATGAAATGGCCTCCCCCAACCCCCAAATGACTGAATCTCACCATTTATATAACTGCACATGCAGCAAGGCAAAAACCTGCTTGCTCTGTAACAACTATCAACCACTTTCCTAACTCCCTTGATATGCTTGTTTTGTTTCAGTTTTCAAGGCTATTTTATGAATAACTTAAGCTCTAAGTAAAGTATTACTACTTTGCTTGCCTCCTCCTTTTGTATTTACAGAGATAACAAGCATGACTCACATGCATATTAAAACAGTGCTGTCTTCCTGAGTTACTGGCCAAAAAGCTAAATTGCTTGTGCTGTTGTTCATAACCCCAGCACCAACAGAAGGTATTAACACGTTTACTATCAGCCTCACCATTATTTTTTTCAGCATTAGTGACAATTAAAATACTATGCTGATTTTATTCTGCTGCTAGTGCTTAAGGGAAGTTATGACATGCAGAACTGTTGTCCTTCTAGACTTGAGTTCTTAGGGAGGAGAAAAACCTAAAATGCAGCCTGAGACAGTCATCAAAGGAAACATACACACGGAAGCTTTCATAAATAAAGGTTCCTCTTCTTTCTACCTTGAGCAGGAGTGACACCATCACCTTGTAATCAGATTAATACAAAAGGGAGCTCCAGAAATTCCATTCTAGGACCTTTAACAAATAACTAAGAGAATACTACCTTCTCTTCCCCAGCAGATACTCAGTGGGTGTTACCAAGACTTTAAAACAAAAAAGTATTGCAAATTGTAGATTTGTGTTTGTTTGGTTGATGTGGGTTTTTTGTGGGATTTTTCTTTTTTTTATAATAATTATTTTGTTTTATTCTGGTACATTAGGTTTAGTCTCCTTGGTAAGTGGAATAGGAGTGAAAAGTCTCCAAAGGTAAGAGTCAAATGAACTGACAGATGAATGGCTGTGACATGGTATTTACATCAACTACCAAAAAAAGTGTGACTTTGCCAGGTAACCAGCAAATTCCTCCCATTTACTCCAGATACTACCACAGGTGCAACAACAGAAAAAAACCTCAAATACAACAACATACTGAAATTATAAAATTTACTTATCATTATGGGATTTATGCCAATCAAGGTCTACGATAAAATTCATTTCACAGTTAGAAGGAAAATAATGAATGAAGGAGATTAAAAAGAACACAGTTAACTAGACAGTGAATTATCAACAACACAACTAACTCTGCATTAAGTTACATACCTACTCCTAGTCTGCTTGCCATCAAGCATCCAAACCTAAACCCACGGAGTATTGTTCCTGAACAATGTATTTCTGGAGAAGGATTGCCATAAAGAGTTGCTGTCTGTACAGACTGAAAACACCTTCAGCCCATTAGTAAGCACTTACTCTTTCTATTTTTTTTAGCCCCTTAATTACAAAGGATACAGTACTTCAGCAGTTAGATCTTTAGAAGAGGTCTAAAATGAATCAGTTCAGGCAGTATGATTTGAGGTGTAGTTTTTTTTCACCACCCCTCCAGATAGCAGAGCTGGGAGGAAAGAGATGACTAAGGTAGCACAAGGACCACGCCATAGATTTATATGATTAAGAAAAAACAGTATTAAATATATCAAGTTAAAAAAAAAAAATCACAGCATATTCCACCAACAAAACCAATAATAACTGAATTTCAGTTATTTACTACTGAAATCTTTCTCTGGATGTTTCTCCCATATTTTTCATTTTGGTAAGGTATTCAGTAATAGTAACATTTGTCTGTCAGGGGCTTAACAAAGAAAAGCTTCAGAAAAGCTTCAGAAAAAAGGAAAACTGTATCTTAAAAAAACTGTGTTCATGTCGCTCACTGAATGACTTACTGAGCACAGTCTCAAGCTTAATTTTAACTGGGTCCTATATAATAAATACAGAGCATAGAAATAAATCTGCAGTTTTCTTGAACAGAGCTTTTATTACTGGCAGCACTCTGCATATCACATATTGTAACTTAGCCTTTACACCAAACATAGAAAAGATGCAGTAGCCCCCTAAGAAGGAATCTGGTAAGTGCCATACTTTGGGAGAGGAAGGCAGTCAGCTGAAGACCTGCCTTTTGACCTTTATAACCTATACTGAGCCAAATTATGCAACCTTTGTTCATGCTTATGAAGCCTTTCATTAATAATCTGGTATTCATTTGAGCAAGTACTTATCAACATGATTACGAGGACAACCACTGGACTCATCCCAATTAGTGGCGAGTTTTAAGTGCCCTTGGATAAGATAAATATTTACAGGCCAGATCAAGTTCAATTTTTACTAAAACATGAAACGATTTCTTTGAATACTTTTTAATGCACTTTTTTTCAAAAGGTTTTTACATGAAGACTTCCACTGACTTGTGAAACATGCTTGGAAGGATGCTTGATGTCAAGACGGAGATGCCTTGTAGAACAAATAAATGGAAAGAACACATTTTTGGTTTTAATTTCAACTACATCTTCATTACTTTGCTGAGGAAAATTTGTAGGAAAGACTTGTACCATCTCTGTGTAATCTGAAATGCAGGTACTGTGGCTCCTGAATAGAAACCTAAATACTGCTTAAAAGCCAAGAATAACTCCTCCTACTGATAATCTGTGTAAAATCAGAAGCAAATAGGTTTCCATGAGAAAAAGAGCTCTGGGGTAAACTACCCATTCCTGCTAACTGCATGCAAAACACATGGCAGATAAACCTCTGGTTCAGGCTGCTGGTCTGTAGTGGTAGTGGGGTGCTGGTTAAATAAACAACGAGAAGGTAACTGTAGGGCAAAGATGTTAAAGCCTGGTGTTTTTTGAGCCAAGTTATTTCATACTGGAAGTGTCTTGGTTTGCTTGCCTTGTGCACCCCACTGTCAGTACACCCAGCTCAGCTGCCCTATGGACTACAGATCATGATCGTTCACGTGCACTATCTGTATGGCAGTGACATGCCCCACCAATACATGCTGTGAACCCACACTGACAAGACAGAGGGGGAGGAGGAAAACACTGCTTAGTTGAGTCAGACTCCTTCTGGAGTCTGAGGCTGGCAGTGCAATTAAGAAGTATATTCTCAGAAATCTCACTGTGCTTCCACTGTTCATCTACTAGGCAGAAATCACTTCTGTTAACAGCATTTGACTAGAAGAGCTAGAATAGGAAGAAAATAAGCTTTGCCTTCCTAATTTTTATGTCTGACTTCTACTCAGTTGTAAATACCTATCCTTCTGTTTTCATATAATTGCAACAGTGATAGTGGAAAGGTGAAAAACCAAGTGTGTAGATTAAAAAGATCAGAGGTGGTAATGCAAGGAAAAAAACAGGGTGGTGGCAGAAAGCAATAGCATTTATTTACTACAAATTGACTATGCACAGTCCTGCAGTTTCCAAAACTAGGATTCATTTGTTACAACTTCTCACAGCAGAAGACAGATTTACTAACCCTAAAAAAAGTAAGGAAAAGAGTCAGTGAAAGCAGAATTAGCAGGTTGGATAACAAAAGTCCTTCCTTGTGTTTAGAAACTGCTAGTACAATCAGAAACCGATTGAAAAATGCTCTAAAATAATGTCAGACATGTTTTAGCAAGGAGTATATTTTGGTTCTAACTGTTTAAAAAAACCTGATGCCAGAAGAGGCAGCATTAGTTCTGTCCCATTAAAAGAAATTTACTGGAGCTTGTCTTAAACTGTGTTTAAGCTAGATTCTCTTTTTCCGGCTTGCTACATAGCCAATATTAAAACAGAAGTATTTTTAAAGATAATTTCTTTATTAATTGACTTACTTACAAGTTAAATTGTAGTTAAATCACTGCTGTTTCATATCTGCAATACAGAATTGCACTTCTTAAAAGTAACTTGCCCACCATTAAAAAAATGAACACTCAAAACCAAAACAAAACCCCAAACAATGTGTGACATTCACATTCAGAAACCAATGAAGGGAGAAAAAATTCCTGACAGGCAACATTCACACTTTCAATCTCAAAATAAAGATGAAAACTTACTTTTTTTTTTTGTTAACCAGCAAAAATACTTTCCATCTTGATTTTGCAGGTAAGTGAATAGTATCAACCTCTATAAATTAAAATGCAAATAGATCATCAGCAAAGAAATCAGGTAGGCAAGAAATGAAACCTGATAGCAAAACTTCAGTTGCTTACTTTAGCTTCAGGTAGATCACTTAATTTAGCTCAGGGAAGAAGTCTGTTTCTTGTTTTAATCAGTGGAAGGCATATTCAATTAACTGCACAATCCTGTAAACTGGTATAAACATGTATTAAAAATTACCCCCAGAAGGATCTGGTATGGACTTAGTGACATTTTCTAGAATGTTCTATCATTGCATGTGAGGTCTGAGGTCAAAGTCAGAAAATCAGCCAAGCAATACTTATTTAAAGTGGGGGGCAGGGGAGGAGACTGGGAAGAACGAGTTAAGCGTAAGACAGTGATAAATCATCTTTATACCCTCCTGACAATTGATGCTTTTAGCTTCAGGCACTACTCCAAGTTAAGCTAGAACATCCTCAATGCTGACCTAACTTTCAGCAGCAGCTAATGGATCTGGCAGACACTGCTCTGCTTTCTATACCTCGTAAAAGCCCATGGTGGTCAAATCACATCTCTGTACATGAATACTGCAGGGGAATGGAAGTACATGTGGGAATCTCAAGGTTGGGCACAGGTAACATGTATCCAAAATCACTGCAGTCCATTTTCTGAACCAGCTCTCAAGACTGTAGAGCATGTACTTCTGTATGCCTGCACAGTTGCCCAAGGCACTGACACAATTCCAGCATTCACTTCTGCAGTCATACAAGTTTTGAAGCAACACCAAACCAGCAATGATTAGTACTTTGGTGAAATGATGTCATAAAGGGAGGAAACAGTTTTGTTTCATTCAGAGGTCAGAAAGGGGAAGAAAAAAAAGTCAATTGCCATAGTCAAAATAGCTTGCTTGAAGTTTTCTATCTTTGAATTAACTAACATTAATATTAATTAAAATGCTGTGGGATACCATCCAAGATCTGGTAAACCTGACATTTTCAGGGCCATACGAGCCAGTGAAAGTGACAGGGACTGAAGAAAGGATCCTGACAGCCTACTGCAGCAGCTCACCAGGTATGTAAGAGAACTTAGCACAAAGAGACTGGGTAGTTCATGGTGATCCAAGGCAGCACGTGCTGAGCATGCTACTGCTGCTGCTCTCCCTTTATGAATCCATGCTGCAAATTGGATGTGGGGTCACACTGGAACTGCTCAGGACAAGACTGCTACTGCAAGTAGGGCAAAGGGCACAGAGTCTGGGGCACTGGATGGAATCACAGCTAATAATGGTGGAAAGGAGGGAGGAAAAGCTCTGCCTTTTGAAGAGTCTCCCCACAACAGCTCTGAACACTTTTCCAGCAATGGTCTTCATTTTAAGGTCTAGTTAATAAAATTTCAGGCATAACCACTGGTCTCTATTGAGTACAGGTTTCCACACAGCAAGATGTTTTAGATGAGAGTAGAGACTAACATTCAGAATGGCAAGACTCCCACAGAACAGACAAATTATTTTAAGGGATGTGAGCCTTTCCCTTATTCTATAATTGGTTGTGCTGAGGAAAAAAAACTCTATGAAGTGCAGAGGAGAATACTTAGCTCACTGACTGATTTTATTTATAAATGGTAACCATGATGGCACCCGTAACATACTGTAACAGTGGAGATTTATGGTTGTTTCTTTCATTAGACTCTTCTGCTGATGTAGTGAGGCATAATTAGGAGATGGAGATGAATACACATCTGAATTTTGCATGCAGTAGGGTTCTGGTTAAGCACATTTTTACTCAGCCTTTCAAAATACCTATGAACTCCGATTTCTAAGACAAAATTACTTCATAGTGAAAGCATGCATTACATTTCTGCTTATTGTAAGGATGAGATAGTTACTGTCTCTTCTTTTCTTGTATTGTACAGAAGGGATGTTATGTATTTTGTGCAATGCTGCCAACTGCAAACCCGAAGTTATGGCATTGTTTTCTGTTTGATTCCTCAGCCACTTGGAAATACTTATTTTTAACAAGAACTGTAATAAAATTACCTGGAACTCAGCAGCTGGTATAAATCTGTATCTATAAAGCAGCTGCTGGAAAATGCAACTATATCAGGAACCACAACCACATTTGTGTATCTCAACCACATTTTTCCAACTCTGTGAAGCTGTGTCAAATACTGATTCACATGATTACTTCCATTACCCTTGCTACTAGAGAAAACTAAGACTGACCTGAGAAATTCACTGAATTCCAAGAAGTCTGAAAGTTCAAAAGGAGTATGGAAACCAGGCACAAGGCACAGCAGTGTAAGAGTTCTCATTTAGTATTCTCACTTACACTCTTCAGCTGAACACAATTGCACAAAATCTAAGAATACCCAAAGTGAAAGGAAAAAAAATCCCACAAGCCTTAACACAAGGTGATAGATCTAACTGCCAAATATATTTAAAAAACCCAACAAAACAGCTGTCTAAGGAAAAACCTTATTTGATACCCTGTTGAGAAATAACTGTGTGATCTTCAAAGATTAATGAGGCCATCTAAACACTGAAAAAACATTACTAAACAAACTCTTTTCAGGGACTAACCCTTGCTTTACAAGTAGCATCTTGACAGCTCAGCCTACCTATCAACTATATTCCTCCCTTCACCCACATCTCTACCAACCCTCTCTCTCTCCAAGGCATACTTATTTAAATTTCCTCTCATTGTAGTAGCTTCATATGAGAAATCTAATTTTCATCCCTTTCCAAAGAGGAAAGAATTTGTAAAATCTAGTTCTTGTGTAGTTTAGACCAGTAAGGAAGGACACAATGAAAAACTGCAGAATTTGATTGCATTTTATGTTGGCAAGGATTCTGTCTGTTTCAGTACATCCAGACATTTACAACACCTGCCTGGGATGTGCTCATAAAAGGCTGTTTTCTTCTGCGTATCCTAGCCAGTATATGATAAATCAGAAAAGACCTACTGGATCACAGAAATCCATCCCAGTATGCCTTAAGAAAGTAACTCTGAATAGTACTGACTTTAAAGTAGAAAAACTAAAAACATTACTGTTGCAGTTTCCTTATTTGTCAGATAGGCAAAACACTACCCACATTGCTGATTCATATGGTATCATCAGACAGCAGTCCATAGGAAGCTCTGCAGGAAGACCACAAAAGCTGATGAGTGCCCAAAAAGGGACAGATAGGCAGAAACACACCAGTAAGAACATACACACCCCACTGGAATCAGGCAACAACAAAGCTAGTGAGTGACCTATAGCTCCTCCCAATCATTAATCCTCAAAAAACTACTTCTTGGAAAAGTACACTTCTTTTCTGAAAGAAATGAGACGAGGAAAATTTATGTAGTTTTTTTACAGCAGGGTGTTGCTATTTAAAATATTCAGCAATGCAGTGAATGAGTACACCACTACAGCAATGGCAGCCAGTGCAAGTCATTGTTTATCACGCAAGAAGGACACGAGCTACAAGGCTTTACTGGCATGCCCCTCTCTGATTAGGATGGTTTTGTTTATAAAAGTTGCACCAGAAAAAGAAGTTTTTGTTTAAAATAGGGCCTTTCATGATGAGTCTAATAATAAGGCCACACGATTTCTTTTCCCTATCAGAAGCACTAGAATATCCCACCGGTGAAATTAGTAATATTCCAAGACTCAGCTTGGAAAAATGACTGGTGTTTAGACATTTTGCATAGAATGGGATTTTCAAGCAGTAAATAAACTATACAGAATGCAATATCATTACAAAAATTCTAAAAGAGCTTCTAAAAATTAACAAGCTTGCAAAAATAGACATATCCCTCTAAATCACAAAAGGGTCCTTCAAACCTTCCTGACCATACTTTAAATACCACCTGCAAGGTCTATGTTCTCTCTTTCAGAAATGCATCATTTATCTCAGCGTGCAGGCTCCTCTGCAGGCTCCTCTGCAGGCTCCGCTGCAGCCTCTGAGAAGATGTGTCCATTCATGCATTCCTCAATCTTTTAATACATAAACAAATTCCCTTATGAGCAAGTTTGAATCAGACACAAGTAACTCCAACTTTCTTTAATAAAAGTCCATTTCATACTGCACATGTTACAGTAGATACATGTACTAGTTACATATTTTCATGTCTTTTAGTGATGTCTCAGTTCAATACCAACAGCTCTGCCATGGCTCATTATCAAAGTCCCACTTAACTTGTTTTACTGCAAAAGAGTTTTTAAAAGTTGCTGACAAAGTGGCAAGTGGTTGGAAAAACTCCATCTTTTTAAAAACAAAGACTAAGTATTGATGTTAATTTCTTCCCCAAATTCCTAATGCACAGCTAAATAAAAATATCCATTAACTATTTTTGAAAAATGCCATCACATTTCATTTAATCCTGTGCCATTCTTTTCTTTGTAGACTACTGGATACAGCAGAATTTACAATATCTGATATGTTTTTGCACTATTTTGAATGGTTTTATTTTCAATCATTCATCATTACTCTTTCAACTTTTCAAAGGTCAAGGCATTATTTAAAAGTTAAGAGTGACAGAGAAAGTAAAAGAAAGAAAAAGTGAAAAAAATAACTAAAGAAAATTCATGAAGTTCTAGGGTTATATTTCACCTTTAAAGAAATCCTTTTTCAATCCAGACTTTGAATAAAAGCAGCTTTAAAAAATGCATAGGGTCAAAGGAGTAACAAAAACATACATTAAAAGTGTCTCAAAAATGTTCTGTGTCAGAAAACAGTTTTACCTGATTCCATGGGTCTATGACTGAGGGTAATGCCTATCAGTACACTGTATCTACAAATTGGTTTAGAAGATTAACAACTGAACAGTAAGCCAAATTTTAACTCTGGCCAGTAGGTCACATTAAGAAAAATGGGAAGTCATCATCAGAAACAATCTTAACTACTACTCTGATCATAACAGCTTTTCCACAGTACCATTTGTCCCATCAAACTGCTCAGAAACTCAGAAGAATGACAGGACCAATGAAGAGACACGAGAGTTAAGAGAAATGTTAGGAAGCAACTCTTGGTTACTATCCCTAAAACCCAATATTCAGCTTTCTTTCTCATGTTTGAAACTGTTCACAGAAGCTACGTGCTCATAGTAAATTATTTTCTTACCTATCCAGTAACTTAGGTCCACCACAGCAATCTAAATATTAAACAATCTACCGTCAAGATCTCTACACTTTCTTGACAAAGACCAAGCACACAACCATAGCCTTGTGATTGTTTGTTTGTTATATAACTGTTAGGAAAAAATTAAAATGTAACATGACTAATGTCATGCTTCAATTTTCCTCTGCCAACCTACTCTTCCAGAAGCAAAACCCTGGATTCTTGCCTCATTACTTACCTTTATGCAATCATCCTAAGTGAATACAAAGTCTAAGAGTGGAGCTACACAGGCCCATAGCCTGAAAACAGGTAGGCATGTGATTGGACTGATGAAGTGTAAACATCTGATTACCTCTTCATGCGCAGACTTTAAGGCTACTTTAACCATAGGGGAAAGAAGAGCAAAATGATCCTTCAGAAAAAGCAGAGGTCAAAGGAAATGATGTGAATACCTCTAGTGGGCGATATATCCCACAATAAAAAACAAATTATACTTTAGAAACAAAAAAAGGGGGGCTGGGGGAGGAAGGAGGGCAGGGTGGGTTGTGTTTTGGTTTTTTTTGGTGGATTTTTTTAACAACTCTTTTGCCAAGCCAAAGCTGAATTTTATTGTAAGACAAAACCTGCTTGCATCTCAGAAATTGTAATTTTTACCATAGAAGAAAAGCACACTGGACATGGGACTGAAAAAATCTGGACAAAAATATTGTCTATTTTATCTGAAGATCTATTAATTGATTGCGGCAAACGTTATTTCAAGCATCTTGTGTGTTATTAGAAATTACAACGAAGAAACAAGTAACTTCTAGTCATTCTACATGGTATAACCAGCACACAACAGGATCTGAATTCCCCAAAAAAGTTTACTGCAAGAAGGAAATATTCTCATAAATTTTCAGAGGGAAGTATGACAAAAATACTTCAATCTGAAATTAATTTTTGAAATAAGTATTAGACAACCTTAGCCTCTCTCCTGTAGAAATGAATTAACTAATTAGGAAACGATTACTTTTAAGTATTACCTTCTTGAAAATACTTATATATGATTATGTTTATCCATTATCTCTATAAAACTGTATTGTATAAATAGCTATATTTATATAATGGCTGTTAATCATGAAGAAAGTCAGAACCATTCCAAGAATACACAATCTCACTACCTTAAAATATATGCCAAACTCCTACTACATACAAAAGTTGCCCTGAGCGCATTTCACATATTCATTGTGAGAGAAGACACTCACGTGAACATTTCCTTTCAGACACACAATATGCTCTGCAAGCAAAATAATTAAATAACAAACATATCTAAAATAAGATAGTCAGAAAGGAAGGAATTAAAAAAAATGCTAGAAGCATGCTTTCCTACATTTATGGCCCTTTATCCAGTGTGTAAGCAATCACAAAATCTACAAGAATCTGCCAGCATTATTACCACCCATTCATTCTCCACTCTAGCAGGAACTGTAAAACAATGGAACAGTAAAGATAAAACATGGCCATCAGGCCTCACACAAGTGTTTTTGTATGAGTTACTACATCTCATTAGTGAAAGGCAGTTAATCACTTAAAATGCTGTATTTAAAAAACAAAGACCGTCACGTAAAATAAAATATTAAAAAAGGAAGGAAAAAATCTTTTTGCTCTGCAAAAAGAGTAGCTAAAATTTAGTTTTCAAATTTATGTTGAACTGCAAGCTGACAATTTCCTCATTTCATATCAGTAAAATTAACTGCTGATTTACTGGAGAAAGGAAGAGTGTTCATTTACCCATATGTTTATTTTACACAAAGGTATTATACACTCTTCATGGAAACATTCAACCCTGCTTCTCCAGCTTACTGTCATTTTCCCCACACATTTGGAAAAATAGCTGGAACTTGGGCTTCTGTTGGGATGAAATACTAAACACTTAAGCAGACCATAACAAGACAAAACAAGTAATCTACTAATCCTTTAGATCGATACAGATAAATGCAAGAGACCTCTGCGGTAAACAGAGAGCAATCAAATGAGTGACTAGGAGAACAGAATGTAAACTACTACATATATGGGGGGCTTTTTGTTTGTTTAATTTTATTCAAATATAAAGAAGGAAAACAGCAGGAAGTAGGACAAAATGGTAGGCCACAGGTAAGTACATAAAGACATGCTGAGGTCAAATGTATGTAAGACTTGAGACGTGCCAGAAAGAAAGCCAGGGAATGAGAGGAGCAAATGACTGACGGGAGACTGATAAAATGATGAGAAATACAGCTGAGGAGAGGCTGCTATCTAGTTAAGATTGTCAAAGTCCTCACAAAGGACTCTTTTCAAAGTGCTCAGGAAGAAACTGCTCATGGCTTTATTGGAATCCTAAAGCTCCCTGATCTATGTCGCCAAGGAGGAAACACAGCTATCAGGGAGATGGGCTTTCCCTCATGTTACAGCTCCTGGGGAAAAAAAAGCAAGCTATCCTCAGTTCCTTTGGCTGAATACATGTGGTTAAAGGAGCATGGTATTTTAAATCTTCTATACACTCTTGCATGTTATCAGACTGCAGCTATCTATTTCTTGCTAAAATAATGCCTATGGAGCTTCCAGGTATTAGAAGCATTTAACTCTTCTGCAAGACTTTCTACTTATTGGGTAATTTTACTTTGGTTTTGAGGGCATGGAGAAACACCTCAGAGAACTTAAATACCAACCAAGCACTACAGATTGTTAAATACTAACCAAGAACCATACAGGTTTCTCCATCTGCTGGAAGAGCCATTTCATTATCCCTGTTCCAAAGCAATAAGCATTTTATTTCATTGTCCCAATAACATCATTCTTGCTCTTTTTTTCTTTAATAAAACCCCCCTCTAAACCGAAAAACTTACTCTCCCAGTTTGCACACTACTGTTTTATATTCAGTCCTTCACACTCTGTGTCAGGTGAGGTGTCTGTGGGAAGCCCGTTCCTCCAAACCACACTTGTTTAACATCAAATTTCACCAGGAGATCTAAAACACTTAACATCCCCAACTGTTTACCCAAGACAGAAACTTAATGCAGCCTGATTCCATACCTGCTCCTATTGTCCCACTTCTGCCTGTAATTTTATTAGCTTCCTCCAGTGGATCTGTCTGACACAGAAAAAAACAAGCTAACAAAGCAATTATGGACTTGAAGATAATGCCAGTAAGATTTTGAACTTTGAAAGCATTTCCGATATCTGCTCATTTTGACTGCAAAACATTTCCCAAAGGAAACAGGCATAAATACAGACAAAAATTCATCAGAAAACACTCTTAGAAACTTAACAGCAAATATCTAGGTCTACCACAAAACTTGCTTTTATGTTTCCAGCCTCTTTAAAAACTTTCCTGTAGCCTGTTCTTACAGGCTGCAGTTACTTACATTAGTTTTATTGTTATGAATATTTAAGAAGTCTCACAGGAAATTATGGGAATGGGATTCAAGTAAGGTTTCCTGCCTGTTAATCACCATGGAGTAATACCTTCCTGATACTGTCGGCTGGAACAGAGAGGCAACTTGTCCTTTGGAAGTTATATTACAATGGAATAGTACAGGACAACAGTGGTATTTGGTGTTTAGTATAGTAGCAGATTCATTTGTCTAAGAAGACAAACTGCAAAAAGCTTAAACCTGTATTTTATTTTTTTAAAAATGTGCATTTGAATACCTGTGGTTGCACACGAGTTAGTTTGTACAAACAAAATTTGGAAAAAGGCAATTTTCAGAATTGCTTCTGAACATTTCTATAAAAACTAATGCTTTCCCTTATTTCATTAAATACTTACTACTCTAAAATTCAAAAGCCATACAAAAACTTCACAATTTCTACTTAAAAAAGAAGTTATGGAAGCACAGTAAAATTTACTTGGACGGGAATGAAAAAAGTCTATAAGCAACCATTTCCTATGACAGACAAATTCCTAAGAGAAGAGATCACGCTCACCCATTATCTTAACCCTCAGAAGAGCTCACATTCTGAAGTTTAAACACATAAAAATAAATGTCTTTCAGGATATAATGCTCTGCCATCAGTTCTGAGATACTAGCTTCTAAACATTGTTACACTTCTCAATTGGCTTTCACTACTCTGATAACGAATCTTTCAAAACAGTCTGGGTTATTATAATACAGGAAAATGCATTTCACTCCCTGCCTCTTTAGTTACATTTGTGACTATGAATCCAAACACAATCCCACAAGAACTAACTTGCTAAACTTAGAACGTGCCTCTTGCTACATTGACTATGCTGAAGTAATCCAAATGTTGTGATATTGCACACCACACAAAGAACACAGCTGCCTACTTAACTGACTGCGAGGTATAAGGGCACTTCAAATTCCACCAGCATTCAGAGACTCAAAACACTCCAATTTTAATAAATCACAGTTAAAGGTATGAAAATTGGTACAGTAAGAGAAAACCATTTAGAGTGTAGCCCCAAAGTCTATTGCAGAACATGAAGAATTTGACAGAAAAAAAAGGGTAATTTTTCCTTAAGCCCAACCACATCAATACCAGTTTGACCTGCAATTTTCTAAACTACTGTGTACAACAGCTACTGTGCTAAAAATACACTGTTACTCAAACTTTGAGATATTCTCTCCAGAGATAGGACCTCCTGATAGGAGATTCAAATTAATAGGAAGTGCCCTTCCTGTGTTTTCTGGACTGCTAGACTAATGAGTTTGTTTTCAACAGCCTGTAAAAAAAGGAGCAGATTTATCTGTTGACTGGTGTTCAGTGCTTTAAAGTAAGTGACCTTGTATACAAAGCTGAAGCGTAGTAGACCACAATCACATCTATTTAGGCACAATGCTGTAGTATGCTTGGTTTTTCCTGTATTCCTGGCGGAATTCGTACAGGAATTGCCTTGAGAACCTGGTAGTTGGTGACTTATTTTACTCTGCAAGTAGCCCTATTATAAACTGATGGGAATGCTTGTGAAGGACCTGAGTGCAGACAGACTCCTACGCTCAGAAAAGTAATTTTTAGGTAGGGAAAGTCAACAGTTCTGGCCATGTGTA
Source organism: Corvus cornix cornix (assembly GCF_000738735.6). NCBI lineage: Eukaryota > Metazoa > Chordata > Aves > Passeriformes > Corvidae > Corvus > Corvus cornix. The sequence goes on along the minus strand of NC_046357.1, from coordinate 40,736,183 downwards.
TACAGCTATGCCAAACCTACCAAACTCATTCAGCCATATAAAAACACTACAAAAAGTCAGCATGTCTAAAAAATATCTACAGAACACATACTCTGTAATATAATACAAGGAAAAAAGAATCCTAATCTACCATTAGGATTTCCAGATATTAAGGTAAATTTACAATCAATGCCAATTTTGAAGAAAAAATGTGCTTTATGATCAACTAACTTTTCAGGCCAGTATGCTTCATGCTTTGCACACAGCAAAAACATGGAGCCAAAAGGCTGAAATGCAAATGAAAATGCTAATACTAATTAGACATTTGATTTTGATTTATAGAGGATGAGGGGAAAACAGCTCCAAGCACGCATTTAGACTAGGAAATTTAACAGTCAAGAGTCTTACCAATTACAAATTTTTCAATCTTTTTCATGTGCACAAAAAAACCCACCCACCCTTAAAGAAGGTTAACAATATTGATTCTGACAGATGGGATCCTCCTGACTTCCTACTGCATGAAGTCATGCTCCTGCAAGACTCTAGTTATTGCACCATTACATCACCAACAAAGTGATGACCATCTGCAATGACTTCAGCAAATGCAAATGAAAAAACAACTCATCTTTAACCTGGTAATAAGCTTTATCTTTCCTACTTCTAAGTTAGCTGTCTTAAAATGCATACAGCAGTTCAATTCTAATAATTAAACTTCCAATGTTTAGACACAAAAGACTTTAACATTAACTCAAGTTTATTTCATTTTCTCTTTCCCAGTTAATGGAAGCTTTTTTATTGTAAATTTTGCTGCTCTTCGATAGTTTCTCTTAATAAAAAAATTTTGAATAAAAGAACTTTTGAGTAACTTATCAAAGAAAATATTACTTTCATCCAGGACTACTAGATAATAATTAAATACTCTTTCACAGGATGGAAAGAAAGGTGAGCCATCCACTTTGCGACAGATCTTAAATTCTCCATTTGACAAAGTTGCTAATAATGGATCAACAGTAAAAATGCAAACAAGTTCTCAGGAATTGTTACCAAATAGAGCCTGCTTGAGCAGGGAGGTTGGACCAGATGATCCACTGTGGTCCCTTCCAATCTGACCCATTCTGTGATTCTGTGATATTGTAAGATAAGGACATGTAATTCTGTGGCTCACCATGTATTTTAAGTAAATATTAAGCATTTCATTCCTATTCATAGAATGCAACAAACTGTTGTAGTTACCATACTATTAAAATCTGAATATTAAAAAAACCTGGGAAAAAGTCAAGCTAGTCAGACATGAACCTCAGACACATTTCAAATGTATTTTGTCCTTTTTAACTGCAGTAACAGCATCAGTCTCAGAAGAATCTGACTGTTTTAAGGTCTTTACGGTGTAGAAAATTTTAATTTAACAATCTGTTCACACACAGGTATCCCCACCTATTTTTCTAATAATTTGAATTTTTTCCACTTGTAATGTAATAGCAACCCTTATGCAGTAAAGTTTTGCTACACATCACAAGAATGGTTTAACTGTGCTCTAAGCAGAACATGGCCTCACAGTAAAAGACAAGGGTTACTGAAGTCAAGTGGCAGCCTGCCATTAAACCTCTGTTCTGTGACGATCCCCCTCAGGCATCTTAAGAGAAGTCTCTTGTTTAAAAGCAGCACATTTGTGTGGTAGAAGTAGAAAGAATGGCAGAGAACTAAATGCAGGACAGGAAACACCCTTTTCTTCTGAGCTTTTAGTATCACTTCTGTGATGTGCAATTTCTTTTGAGACCTTCAGTATATTTCCCAAAATAAAAAGAGGAAAAGCTTCAGCTACAGAAATAAACAAAAATCTCACCTTGTTATTTTCACACTTGTATGGGATTTTGAGGGTATCCATGGCCTTGATCATGGCCTGCATTGCTGTAAATATATTCTGGTACACCAGTTTTGTAAAGCCCCTTTTGTCTTCATCAGAGTAACCTGATCCATGAATGATTCTCATCTGCTTGATAAATGTGCTTTTGCCACTCTCTCCTGTGCCTGCAAGACAAATAAGAAGGATATGCTTTACCCACTGGACACAAACATGACTTTTTTTGCACAATGCTGACAGCTTGCTTACTGCAGAGCTGAACAGTGTCAAGTGGTGCTTGGAAGGGAACTACAAGGACCAGTTCCGGGTCAAACAGCAGCATTGGTAGCAACTGAAGAACAACTGAATTAAAATTTGTGTTTTGATTTAACAACTAAACTAATAAGCAAAACGGAACTCCAAAATATACATATTATATATGACTGCATATTTGAAAATCTTCTGTTCCTAAAGATGTAATTATTCAAAACTCTAACTTCATGTAACTACTATGAGACATTTCATCACGAAAATTCTGAGAGTAAGAAAAAAATTTTCCTAGGCTAACGCTCAGGATATTACAGTAATCTATTGGTATTACAAGCAACAGATATATCTGTGTTTTGTTTTGGTTTTTTTGCAGGGGTGTTGGCTTGTTTGGGGTTTCTTGCTTTGTTGTGTTTGTTGGTTTGGTTTTTTGCTTGTTTGTTTGAGGGGGTGCAGTTGGGTTGTGGTTTTTTGTTTTAAGCTAGTATTGTTACAATCAGACCCCATTAAACTTCAATCTCAGAACCACGTGAAATCACTGTTAATTAAAATTTGGCTCATATTTATTAATGAGCAGTCATTCCTTCCATTAAATTTTTTTCATGTCTTTATATGCTTTGTACTAAAAGTAGTTTATTGATGAAATATGACTGTTTGTCAACTTGAAGTTAAGATCTGTGTTGGAAACTTCACAAAGGTTACAACACACAGCACTTTACTCCAATTCAGCAAGCTCATCGGTGACTACAAGATCTAATCTATATTATCCCTGTGTTTGCTTGTGAGGAGGAGTTGAATCTGCACAGCTACATAAACCCTGTGTTCACCCAGCTACTCAGCCCTGCAGAAAACAAAACGCATTGCTCAGTGCTCTGTTTTTCAGACTTTCAGTCTGGGCTTTATTTCAGTCATTTCTGTAAAGCTTTCATGCCTCATGGCCAGGACAATGGCAGCCTTACAGGCCTCTTATATAATGTTTTAGGTGTCTTCTCAGAAAAGTGTATTTCACAGCAGTGCAGTTTATAGGAGTAACCCTTAACTATTTCTGAGATAGCACACACTGCAAAATCTAAGCCCTAAAAACTTCTGCCCTTACCAAGAGCATAATTTTGAAACTTTCACTCCCATTTCCTGCACACATACAATGAACTTCTAATGCAGGTTTTCCTTACACATTCCCAGAAAATCAAACATGATGTTACAGACTACAGAATCAGAATGCTTTGGGTTAGAAGGGACCTTAGAGACCATCCAGTGACAACACCCCCTCTTGCCGTAAGCAGGGACATCTTCCACTAGACCAGTTTGCTCAGAGCTCCATCTAACCTGGCCTTGAGTACTGCAAGGGATGAGGCATCAGCAGCTTCTCCGGGCAGCCTGTGCTAGTGCCTCATCACCTTCACATGTAAAGAATTCCTTCCAATATCTAATCTAAACCTACCCTCTTTCACTTTAAAGCCATTTTTCCTTGTCCAAGCACTACATGCCCTTGTAGAAGTCCCTTTCCAGCTTTCTTATAGGCTCTATTTAGGTAATGAAGTGCTGCTAGATCACCTCCTTAGAGATCAAGACATTGACTGATACCAACTTGTGCCTTCTACTGCCTCATTCATTCCTTACAGAACAAGTTAAGAAATACATTTTGGCAATAAGTTCCTAAAATTTTACCTATTTACCATAATAAACAAAACCAACCCTGGGTAACAGCCTGAACAAGACTGAGTGGGCCTGTTTCACCTGGTGAAAAGAAGAAAACCTGAAATAACGTAAGAAAAAAAATCTACATGTTCTTCTGAGAGGATATGAATGCCATACGGGCTTTGCTAGCGACTGCTTCCACCACCATCATCCTACAAATACATCTAGCTGATACAAGGTGAGAGCAAAGGTGAAACACCAGTGTAGTGGATCAACTAAATGGACCAATGGGGGATAAAACCATACTGAGGCCAATTTTCTGCTGGCTACCACTGTACATTTAGATTAGTCAAGTCAGTTCTCTGAAGCCAGATGAGTAGTATCTTCTCATCTGTCAGAAGACTGCTGAGGCCACACAATGTACCTGAGTCTCCATCATAACCAGAATACCATCACCACACTCCCTCATCTTTTAAAAAACATGACTTTCAACCTCCCCTCGCACCCCTCCAATCCTAATACAATTCTTTGCCTAGTACTTAGGAAAGAATTGAATATTGTAACTGAAAAAAACCCCACACTCCTGATTCAAGCACATAACTTGATTGATCATCTGACTTTTAAAACTTTTTCCCAGATAAAAATCAACCTAACAAATGAATAAAAAGAGATTAACTGTCTTCTAAAAATAATAAAGACGTGTCTGTAAAAGTGATGAACTCCCATTCAAGCATGGCATAGAGAATTACCAAATTTTTAAGAGCTTAGCATCTTAAAAACTGAAAATTTCTGGAAACTTCTTCTCTTTTTTTCCTTGAAATGTTAATAGCAACAAGTATTACTGTATCATCAAGAATTTTACAACCAGAGACCTGAAAGTACTTCTAGCAGTATGATATCCAAAAACAGAATCAGGAAAGAAGTCAGGTTGCTTAAACACAGAGTAGATCCTTATACAGGCACTTGCACCACTTACATACATAGCATGTACAATTTGTTGTATTGTTGCTATTTCTCCTGGTGCATATGCTGCAAAAATCAAGCTACAGAATGTTGAAATGCAACATTCTTTGGTCTGTGAAACTTATGGAAAAACTTTAAACAAGGTTAATTTTAAATAGGTGACAATGCAGCTACTAGCAGAGTAGTTACAGAACTCGAGGTGACTGACAAAGAAGATACAGGAGACTGACTTAAAAGTAAGACAATGTCAGTCTAGAATTGACAAGCCTTTCCTTCATGTGGTTGTGCTACGCATACCTGTACTTGTTTTTGCAATTCTCTGCATTGCGACCTTAAAAAAATCTCAAATATACTATCTTCAGATCAAATATGAGACTGTTTTTTAACTAAAACAATAAACATACCATTCTCTAAGCAAAATTCAAACTGGCATCTGTTAAACACTGTGAAACACTGCTAAGCTACACCTGATAGTGTTTTTTTTCCCAAGTTTGACCTATGAAAATGCAAGAAAAACCCGCTATTTTATTGCTTGAAATTTTCTGTTTAAATTAGATAGAAGAGGATATTCATCATATGCAAGGACAAAGGAGAAAGCCACTGAAATCCACTGCCCTGTTACTCACTGTACACACACATATTTACTAGGAACTGTCAACCAACAGTGTGTAGATTTGCAGAAAACTGGCTTTCATCTTGGAACTTGGATGCAGAAAGAAGCCTAGAATTACCTGGAAAGTGAAGCTTCATGGGTCAGAGTAGAATCAACATCCTACACAGATGAGCAGAACCATATTACAACCACAGTTTCATCAAACATTACTCAGACAAAGCAGTCGGTTGTACACTGCCTCACAGATTTACAGAAAAGTGGAGCAATCAACCTTACCAGATAGCAAATAGCAGAGTAACTCCTAGGAGGAGTAAGTGCTGAAAGAGTAATAGAGAGGTAACATATGAGAAGAAAAATACTTTCTTTCAAATATTAAAGTTACATTTCACTTGGAAGAGAGTTTTATGTCCTCTATGCTACTACTAATTCAGTGATAGAGAAAACAAAAAATATCGTTTAGTCTGTTGCTGTTCCAGCAGTGGAATGCAGCAGGATCACATTTCTGCCGAAACCAAGTATGGCTAAATGAAAACATAAAACTGTGCAGAATTCAGGCCTTGGACCAGCTTGGCTTTGTAGGTGACAAAATCAGTAGAAACATATTATGGAATGCATGAGATCATCCCGGGAGCTGAAGCAAAGAACCACTTAGAACAGCAGCTTTCAGGCTCACAGTTGAAGGCTACTGTTGGGATGGATATTTGGCTGGTAAGACTGCAGCAAAACTCCCTGAGGTGGAGATGAAGCTGCCCAGCTCACCCTGTAACATATATCTGGGTAAGTTCTGGAGCAGAACCAGAGTATCTCCTCTCCATCAAAAGAAGACAGCAAGGCCAGTGAAACAAGGAGGCTCCCACACAAACAGCTCAGTCCATGTTACGTGTCATGCACCTAGGCAGACTGTGTTCTCAACTCGACATCTTAGGAAGAGATCCTTACCTCTACAGCAGCCTTGACCATCATCTTGGTCAACAGTTGCCACAACGGAGTTGTCCTGCTTCAAGCTGGTACAGCTATTGCTCAGGCATTCCTTCCTAAATGAAGCCTGCTAGTGCTCTATAGAACTTTTTTCTCTATTGCTGAAAAAGTGTTCTGTCCATGACATTGTATCACTGTATCATACCTCTTGAAAGATATGTAAGTACCAACCTACATCTCCAACCAATTTACACTACTATATAAGTTAATAACTTATATATAAGTTATAAGTTAATAACTGAAACTGACCATCTTGGTCATAGAAACACCAAAGAATTTAAGTGACAACTCATCCAGAGACATGAACAGAATTCCTGTCAGGAATTACCAGTCTTGATAATAAATACAGTAGGCATACCTGTATTTTTCATAAAATGAACAGTAGTACCATTGTACCTTCCTCGTGTGATTATCTAACTCCTTAATTGACATTAATAGATTAAACCTCACAAGAGTTGCTTGATGTTAGGAAACATTTCAATGGCATTTCATTTAGTGTTACAGAAAAGCCTACGAAACAGGAAAGCATCTCAAATTTCAAGCAAAAAAAGCCAGAAAGAGAGCTAAGGTGTCCTGAAGTCTGTTCCTACATCAATAGCACCATGTTTTGCAGTTATGTTAAAAACTGAATGGAATAACTACCAAAAGCCAAGTTTGGTGAGAACCCCAGCAATGGCTTTTTGGGATTTAACAATGCACAGGTTTAAGTTAAGAACCACTCAGGAAAAAATGGGAGAGGGGTACATACTCTTCTATTGCCAAGTGTTTGCTCCTCTGATAGAATATCTTTAATTTAAAATCACTACATAATCTTCTCACTTGTTTTGCTTACAAACCACATCTGCATATTCCACTTGCTTTTAAAAAAAAAGTAAGCATATAATCATTTCACCGTTCACTAAATTCTCCTCTGTATCATTTTAGTAATTTATAAACATTTCATTAAGATGGCTGTCAATATTCTACACAATATTATTTCATGAATTACTAATGTAACAACAAAAAAGAGCCTGGCAAGACGAGAAAAGTTTTCTTCCAAGAAAGGATGGATAGAATTTTATGAAGTAGATATTTACCTCAAATAAGGAACATCAAACACCTACATTCATGTAGAGCAATTTGTTTCAAAAATAATCTTGAACATCTTAAATATTTATGAAAAACTCAGCAAATGTTATCCATTACAAATATTACTAAAGTTGTTCCATCATTTCCTTACCTACATTATACAAATTGTATTAACCATCTTCCTTTAAAAAGGGAAAGAATACCTGCTCTTATGTGGACAGCTAGTCTGAGTGGTTTTTACAGTAGAAAAATCGTCTTACAAATTTAATCTGGTTGTGTTTGAGAAGACAATAAAGTTATGATTTTGCTTGTCATTCTAGTGCAGCCACAAAACTTAAGAGAAACAAAACTAATACTCATCCCTATTTGTGCAAGTGATGCAATTAAAACAGTTCAAGTGAGTACTACAATAAAGCCTAAGACAGATACTGAATTACTGACAAAAAATGGAAGGAAATGGAGGATAGAATTAAAACATAAAATTCAGGGGATATTCTGTAGCTTCTTAAATTAATGCAAGCTTTTTCATAAACCAGAACTTCAAACTCCTTTACAAGAAATGCAGTTAATCAAATACCGCTTTGTGCCAGATAATCAAAACTACACTGCAAAACCATTATGCAGCTAGGCACAGCTCATTACTGAAAGTCAGCACCCTCTTCTCTACACCTTCAATTCAGAAAAAAACCCCAAACCCAACCAACCAACCAAAGAAATCCAAACCAGCAAGCCCCCCCAAATCAAAACAACCAGAGAAATCAACAAAAAAAAAAATACGACCACTCCCTAAGCCCCCACCCAACCACACAGAACCTCCTCCTTACCTTTTATAGCTATGAACAGCTAATCCTCACCATTTTAGAAGTATCTTATTATGGTTTACATGTAACTCAGAGGCAAAAAACTGAGAGAAGAGATAAACTGACTGCTTTCACAGAGCATAAGTAATTCCTCAAGAATTCTCACAGCTTTATAAATGGGTTCAAAGCAGGACAGGATCCCACCTTGTGTGACCTTCTCCTCCTTTCTCTTGAAAGGATCCCTCTGATAAACCAGGGAATCCCTAAAGAGAAACAACTCTTTCCACTCTGCTTAATTTTCCATTTTATACCATTTGGAGCAACTTTGACAAATTCTGCCTAAAGAATTCGTCTGTGCAGAAAAAGTGCCACAAATCAAATTTCACCCTCAAAAATATTTTCGTGATGCTACTCAAAACTCAACAGAACAAGAAACTGTTTAAAATCAGTCTGTTGGCTGCTGTTTTTTCCATGGAAATGTTATAAACAAAACCAGAAGCAAACATCAGCATTCATAAAAGAAGGTATCATACGAACTCTTACCTTCCTTGCACAGAGGGAAGGCAAAATCTGGCACACGATTAATTTCAAATGAATGTTTATATGAGGGCGTTGGAAAGCAGACTCAAGTAGATTCCAAAGCACATGCATGTCAGAATGGATCGTTTATTATCTTTGAGATCAGTATAGTACACAACCGTCTACAAATCGACATGAATGTTTTCTGTAAGCTATTTATTAAAAGAAAATGGTAATAATACACTGACCACCACCTGATTTTCTGTGAAAACTACCTTAACTACTATTTGGATAAAGACTGGGTTTAGGGCTTAAATCTTTTATGTTTCCTTCATATTCCACCTACAGCTCTTCAACTCTGCAACTAAGCTGGACTGAAAATGATGGGGGCTGAGACAGGCCATACAACCCTACATGTCGTGCAGGTCTCCAGGGGGATTCTCCAGGAACTGCAGTATGAGACCTGTTTCCCTGCACTGCAAGATAAGGCTTGAGTTAGCTCTACACTTTTATTAAGGAAGATACATAAAATGTACTTACCTAATGATTAAGTCTTTCAAGTTTCTTTCACCTTCTGTCACTCAGAGGGATTATGAACAGATATACATAACTCATATTCCTAACAACTCTGAGAGACACCATTTCACGGACAGTATAAGCCACTGTGATCAATCAAAAGCAAGGATAATTACCGGTAGCATTCAAAATTGCAATAGTGTTCCTTTATTTTTATCATGGAAGGGAATAAGAGACCTTTACTACTTTAAACCCTATGTCTTCAGAAAAAAGTGGTCTTCATGTCTAAGATACAGCAACAGAGTTTGTTTGGCCATCTGTGTTTCCCCCATGTCATGGGCTAACATTCTTCTACCCTACTGAAAACAGCAAAAGATGAATATTTCTCTGACATGTTCATCATCAAACATAATTATCACGCACAAGAACATATCAACAAAACAACAGCTGTATTTACCTTGCACACAAAGCCTTATACTTTGCATGTTCTGCTTTCATAAGGTATAGTTAGGAATTCTGTGAGCTATTTTCTACTCTGTTTTCAAGAAGTACTGTAGTACTCAGAGTATATTGGATGTGCATTTGCATCCATCTGAAACACCAATACTAATCAGTATATTACGTAATTTGTTCATTTTTAACAATATGTTAACAACAACTAACTGCAAAAACATGAGAACACCTTTTCCAAAGTTTTTTTTTTCAATAACATTTACTCTATTCTATGTTTGCGAACTCTATTTTGAAAACCTACCACTCATACATAAAAAGGCTCTATCCAGGAGCTGAAAGTATACAGTACAGCATTTTCTTTATTAGAATGTGAACATGCTTACAAGTTAATTGCTTTGCTACACCAAAACTAGTAAAAATATGAATTTACTGAAAACAAGTCATATGAATAATAGCACATTTGTTATGATCAAATATTTATGTCAAGTAACATTTCTGATGGTAAATATTATTATCTGAAATTAAAGACTAAGAACAGCAACTGCTTTGTAGCGTTTTGGTACATTTTTCCTCAAAAATGGCTGGCCACTGCTTCCAAGAATGATAATCACTCCAATTCTGAGCTTTAGTCTAGATACCATGAAGCACTCCTTTCAGGGGAAAAATCCTAATGAATGAACACAAAACCCCTTTGCTTTTCAACCTTTTTATATGTCCTTCATTCATACCAAAGAAAGACCATTTTCATATTGATTGAGATGATTTAAAAATAAGAAAGAAAAGCAAATCATGCTGGTTCTTCTCACACATGAAGAGAATTAATAGTTTTCCCACAAAGCTATTTGAGGTCTTTTTGTGTCAGGTTGTGTACTCCTGAGGAAGGCATTCAAGCTGTTCCCTTGCTCTCTTCTGCTTGTGCTTTTTTGCTGTTCATGTTTCAGAGCTCTCTATGACCTCTGTACTAAGAAGATAACATGACAGCTGTTCCCAAACATGTAATTAGACAAGAGTCAGCTTACCAGTATAATTATCAAACTTACACTACAAACATAAAGGAACTTCGTATGAAATATTGGTATGCATATACCTGTCAGATAGCTTCCTTGGTCCATAGACAGGTAGCACCAGGCGTGAGACAGAGGTTTCTTTCAAGCCTCAAGTATACCCCCAGTGCTAAAATGATGAAATAATTTTTGCTTTAGTCTAACTACACACTAACAAATACAAACAAAATGCAGGGTCTTTCAAGCAGAGCCCTGAGCTGCCTGCAGTAAGGAATCAGCTGGGGTAATTAATTTTTTTTAATAATACACCTTACAACTGTGTTACACATTGTGTATCTTTCTGGTTTCCTAGGGGAACACATCTTGAGAGCACCATAAAGGCAATACTCAATGGTACAGCTAAAGTCTTACAGTAAGTATTTTTCTCTAGTATTTAACCCCTTTCTCTCATGCCTCCACACTCCTCTTCCTTCCCCAGGGAGACTGAAGAGATGGTGGTAACTGAAACTCACATCCACCTGGTTTCAGGCCCTCTCAATGAATGAGCATCCATTCCACTCCCACACACCACCAACCCAGTCACTCCATTTAGGGCCTCAATGTCATTACAGCCGATCATAGCCTTAAACTGGAAGGAGGGTGGGGCGGGGGGAGCTCAGGCATTTTATAAGGAACAAAGAAACCTCCTAACAGAAAATAGAACAGAGCAGGCAGCTTCAGCAGATTGGGCTGCTGGGAGAGCAAAAAAGGAGGTGAACTGGGGAGCACAAAGGCAAGTCCAGAGCAGATACTCCTTTCAAATCAGCAGTTGTGAGTAGTCCTGGAAAGAACTTTTGCCTTCCCCTTCAAGGCAAAGCTCCTCCCGGCAGGCCTTCACTCCGTGGACATGTAGGGCTGCAGAGCCCAAGGCTGTTCCTCTTGCCAGCCTCCTTCCAGATGCAGAGTCGATTAAGCAACCATTAGAGACACTGTCCCCAAAAGACCCAATCCCTTACTACAGGCAGCGTTCCCTCATCTCTTCACCCCCAAAGGCACACACAGAGCCCAGCAGGGCTGACAGACCATGATAAGAAGCTCTGGCACAGCAGCTATACAGTAAAAACACAGTACTCCATTTTTATTTTCTTCCCTCAAATACTGTGAGAGGCTCAAGTGTTGGGTTTGTGTTCCCCTTGTTCCTACATTCACAGTGTTGCTCACAACTTTGTGTGTTTCTCGGCGCACACTGGCAGGGGTGCGCACATACACTGTGAAATCCAGGCTGGCTCCAAGGCTGAGCCCGTTATAAATCCACCCAGAGGGAAGCACAGTTCCAGATACTGTGGCACATTTCCTGCAGCTTATAGCAGATCATCCTGAGCTTGAGAGTGCTTTTTAACTGCTACTTCCCCTGGAGAGTCACTAGTTTTTGAGGGGTTTTGCTGTCCTCTTGCATTTTTCATCTTCACAGGCATTGCAAGAAGCCATATATTAATTAAGCAGCTCCTCCAAAATTAAGGTAGACCCCTTGCACACTTTTTCCTCCTGCAAGGAGAGGGGACCTGGGCAAGCCAGCTTATTAGATGGATAGGAGTGGCACAATTGCTATATTATCATAGGTCTTATTTCAACCATTACAAATCTCGCAAGTTTGGAATAATATTGATAAAGTAAAGATTGAACAAATCATGTTTTAATCATGTTGTTGTTTATTTTTATATAAATACCACCTATGCACATACTTTCATGTGCATACGTACACACAGAGTGATGAACTCTCTAAAGACATAAATACAACACTAGCACTCTGAATTTAAGAAATCAGGTCAAGGGTAATATTACCAAAGAACAATTTTATAATTAAAAAATTATAATTAGATTCTCCACCCCTCCCCCCCCCAAAAAAAATCTCTGCTTTTTATTAAGAAAAAAAAAATTGAATAGCTAAATTCTGAGAGGACATCCTTGCTAGCTTTACACAGTACATCATACAGGTATTTCCATGCTTAGTACATGATAGAAATGCAGCATTCTTTTCAGATACTGCATTTGCTCATGAAAATAGATGAAAAGGTGAAAAAAATTTAAGCTTAGGGAAAGTGAGGGATGAAGACTACTACTGGGTCAGTAATAACAAGGACTGTCATGGTCAGTAACAACAGGGACAAGCAGGCAGGTTTTATGGTTGAAGCATCCGGTGCCATCTTTCTGCATTTGCATTTTTAACAGCACAGTGTCCTAGCACGCATACTGCTTAAAGCATCGCGTTGGTATGGCTGAACAGAGTAACATTTTAATGTTCTGCTTCTCCAGCAGAGAAAGTCAGGAGGCAGCACTCTGGAGCACCACACTGTCGCACAGACAGCATCCATGGCTTGTGCCCCTTCAGACTGCCCACACAGGGCCCAGTTCCCATGCCACTGACCTGCTCAGCTGAGCAACTTCAGCAGCTCAAAGGAAGAGTCTACAATCACATCTCTGACATGCCAAAACAGACAGCTACAGGACCTCTTGTTCTCTTCAAGAGAAACTTCTGATCCTCCTTATACTGACCTTGTTGCTGAAGTTATATATTTATTTAGACCTGATTATATAATTTGATTCTACACCAGATTGTTACCTACACTGAAAGTTTTTACATTTTTTTGTATTTTTATTTACATAAACAAAGAATGCATGGATTAATACATAACTACTTTTTCCTTATAAAGGTAATAAAACTCATAAGATAACATCAATCAGAACTCAGTTAAAATTGTGGAGAAGCAACATGCCTTCCTGAGTCTCAGAAAAATATCCTTTTACTGGATACTCTTACAGTATTAGAAGAAATCTCCAGAAATGCATGAACCAGATGGGGTCTGAGTTATAACTACTGTTGTACTGTTGTAACAACTCAAACATCAGCTACTCTAGCCAATAGTGTGTACCACCCAGACGTGGATATGTAACTTAGGAAAGGCCACCTCCTTTCTCTCCTACAGTTGATTCATTGCTCTGACCTCTTCTGAAATTAGATGTGGCTTTCTGTTTAATTAATTAAAGTCCACATGCTGTTCATTAGCATTTAAGTAAATTATTTGCATTATAAATCCTGGTTCATCTGAGATAAAGTTCTAAATTCACTCACTATTCTTAGTAATTAGGCTTTCTATGGTGATAGGGTTTTGTTTTATGAACATTAATGTAATTCTGGTTTTCACTTGTTGTACTTGCATCTGGTTTCAAAAAGATTATATTGAACATATTTCTAGCCCCTTTCAGAGCTATGGAGAAAGATCATGATAACACTAAGAATCTGTTCCTGTTCTTACATAGTACACCGAAGTAGAAAAAATTTAACTGTCAGGGCAAAGAACTGTAACACAACAGCAGTTCACACAGGCACAAAGTGGCAGGGTGAAGGACAAGTTTCTGTTAGCCGTTATTCTTCTTTCTACAGGAAACTTTTACTTCCAGGAAGTAAACATTTATTTAACACGTCATTCCTTTGCACAATAGTTGAATGAGAAGTATTCTAGCCCAAATTTTTAGTTTATGTTTTAGGTTATTAAAATGTTATCCACACAAGTCAATATTCTTTATAAATTTTTTTAATTATAATTTCAGTTCACCTAAGAAAACCCACAACACAACAACCAAGGGCATATCCAGTTGTCAGCCCAAACCACAGAGGTAACTATCCAAAGCTAAACAAGGATTTGCTTCCAACAACCACAATGGCATGATGTTGAAAGGTGATTATATTTGGCACCTCTGTATTTACTTCTACTTTTGCATCATTCTTTTTATACCCTTGTAGTAACAATAAAAAACAAAACAGAACAAAAAAACCCCCCACATATTTTACACAGGCCTGCAAATGTAAGGAGTCCCTGTCTGTGAAGGTGTGGAGGAAACATGATGTGAAATTCCATCAATTTCTCAATGTTTTAAAAAGACTTTTTGTTTGATAAACTGTAGTCTTTGATTCCTTTTCATATAGGATTGGACTGTCTGAAAATATATCATGAAAACTCTGGGAAATGCAACAGAAGATATTAAAAATTTTCTTTTTGTTATCAGGTTTGTTTTAGGAGAAAGGCAGAAAGAAATTACAAGCAACAGCTTATTTGACTAAAAATTAGCCCACAACTTTTACATCTATAAAAAAATCCCCACAGCATAACATTCCTATTGCTCTAGAGGCCTTGAATCTTGTGTAACAAAAGTTGATTTTATGGAGAGTACAAATGCTGAAAATGCTAGCATTTTTCAAAACAAGGAAAGGTATTGAGATAAACACCATCTTCCTACACTAGCATCACAATTTCTAACCTACAGACCCCTCCATGCAGCTTTCGTTTTTGTTCTGCGTAATTTGCAAAATGACCACCAGGTCAATGTCTTCTCCTAAACCTCCAGCAGCTGTCCAGCCTCACCCTGCAGGTTTCTGCACTGTGCAAACCAGAAGAGGAGAGCTGTGTGTGTCAGAAACAACCTCTGCCCAGGACATGATGATGGGAGCTGCCAGCCAGCTCTCCCCAGTCAGGCACAGCTCAGCCCTTGGGGAGGGAGTACCAGGAAAGAGCCCTTCCTCCACTCACTGACCAGAAACTGACAAGGCAGTTCCCTATAAAGGTCATGGTGCAGAATTTATTTCTGGAGACTTTTAAGGTCCCTCTCCAGCCTTCAAGTACAAGCAACATGGAGCCATTTGGCTGCTGTTGGACAGGTGAGCGAGAGGTGACTGAAAAAGGACAAGGCTGACACTCTCAGCACCAGCAGCCAACCCTTAGTCCACACTTTGCAACATTTTTGTCTTCAAGACAATGGAAAGCAGAAAACAATGTGATAGCCAGGGAGTTCTGAACTATCCTTCTTTTCTCCTCTGGTCAGTTGTCAGGTTTTGGGGCATTTTGCTGACTCCAGCTGTCTCATTTGTCATTAAAAAAATGAAAGAAAAAGCCCAGCTGCTTCAACAGTATTACCCTACAGATCCAACCACCACGGGAAGCCTTTGAGCATTAGCGAAAGGTTAAAACCACCACACCCTCCCAGGCTGCTGAATCACGTGTACACATCCAGTACAATCAACGCCTCACACTAATTGCCAATTACCTAAAACACTTAAAACACTTAAAAAGTGTTTGCCATGAAGAAGCTGCATTCAATTTTTCTTTTAACATCATCTCCAAAACCATGTAAGCATTCTGACATTTACTGCCAGAGGAAGGATGCTGGTCCTCTTATCTCTGCCACATGGGAACAAGTCCCAGAAACGACAATTGAAGTCTTTGGGGATGGTCTTTAATTTGTAGCCGTTCTGGGAAAATGTTATCTACTGAACTCTAGGTTTATCAACTGATAAAGCAATTTAGTTTACTAAAATATACAGTTAAAGACTACTTTTTCACTATTGCTGACGAAGAATAAAACTGTGGAAACGTGTTTTAGACAACAGATTAGTGCATCCCAGATGCTGTGTTATTCCCTGACACAAAATCTAAAATGAATGTTTCTGTTGAGATAAATATGAATCCTTTTTGACTGTCATCTGAGATCACCTATTTTGTTGGTCAAGTTTCCTCATGCCATCTTAACAGCTTTCTACATTTCTAAAGATGAAGAAAAAACAAATTTCAAAGGCTTCTGCACAAGTTTTCAGAAACTAGCACTTTTGTCAGGTATCGTATAGCTTCACTTCGAACTGCCAAGTACTTTCTTTCCCCAACAAAAAAGCTTGGTAAGTCAGAAAATTAAGAGAGGGTTTCCTACGCTTTAACAAGAAACTTCCAAACTGTGAAAAATCACAAGACGAGAAATTTCTGAGTTGTGACTACAAAATTGTTTCTGCAATGTAAGTCTGCGGCAGGAAACAAGACGAAACGCACACTATTTGCATAAAAATATGGATTTCTACACTATGCAGTTTATGGTCAATAACTAAATTTCAACTACCAGAACCACAAATAATTGCAAACCTTGTTGCAACTAAGAGGACCAAAGGTATGTTCAGGGTATTTGCAGGGAAAAAAACCCCAAACAACCCACGACCCCTCCCCAACGTTGCAACCGTTACTTCCTTCTATACTGACTCCTCCGACATAAGCAGTAAAGAAAAACCAGTCGTATTTGAAAGGAATTAAGTTACTGAATGGAAAAAGAAATTTTAAGTGATAATGACCTCAGGGAAGGTTAATCATACCCCTCCCCTCCTTTTTTTTTCCCCTGTGATCCTTACTAAGAATTTTTTTCTGCCATCCTTACTCTTTAAGTAGTCCCAACAGATTACTGCAAACTGTGGCCTTATTAGTATGAATGAGGGTAAAAAACGGAGAGTAGACATAAAGTATACTGCATATCCATTTAAATAATTTTAGAAGTATTCTTGAAAAATAAGGAGTAGGAATAAAGAGCATCAAATGCTTTCCAAAATTCACTGCCTATCCCTTAATAACCAAAGTACCTAAAACAATTTCTTAAGATGGGAGAAAGAGTCTAAGAACAGAGTTACCATGGTGTGACCAGCTACCACACATCATATGCTCCACAGTAGTTTTTGCATGGATAGCTTCAGTAATGTGCAAATGTCAAGTTTCATCAAACTGCTTTGTTAGTCCTTTTTTATTTCAGTAAATTCTGCTGCACTCAATAGCTAATGAGAAGATTAAATACCCTTAAACACGGCCCCAAAAGGTGACTTCACCTATACCATATTACCAAACGAAGAAAAATTTATTTGAAGAGTGAACTCTCTAATTTTATAATAACCACTTCATTTTTAAACTAAAGTATCAAAGGAAAGCAGCAGGAGACTTAAATTTTTGCTAATTCTCTGATTTTATTCTACTGCAGCTCTGCTGTTACAAGGTTATTATTAACCTGCTTTTTAACTTCTATTTGAGAAACAATTCTTTGGGAAAGTATTTCGTTACATCACACAACTAGGTGTACAGGTCATGATCCCACTCCTTCTCAACACAGAAGTGAAACATGTATTTACCTGAATGAGAACATTTGAGCACAGCATGGTAACACCTGTTGTGTGTGATGTACCAGTCCTCTAAACAGTTCCTTATGAATATGTTTGTACTACCGTTGTTAACTCTTATTACAAAAAGAAAGCACTTACTTATTCTAAACAATCAAACAGAACAGTTATTAATAACCTTTTTCTGCATTACTTTTAAAGGCTACTGGTACCTAACCAATAAGCACCAATTAGCACAAATTTTGCTACTATTTTTCTTGGGGGTTTTTTTTCCTTCCTGTAAATCTCATCTGCATGCTAGATTTTACTGCAACTTAGAAAAAAAGATCCACATACCAGTTTTCTACATGAGGTATCCATTTCATCAGTTATATAAATCAGTTATTAAAATGTTACCTTCATTGTTGCTTTGCATATTTATGATTTTTAAAACAAAAACCAGTGTAAAGAATAGTCTCAGTGCAGAGAAGCTGCTCCATTCAAACTACATCTCCACATACTGTCACATTTGGATTTATTCAAAACTCTGCTTACAGGCATTCCATGATCACACACATTTCTTTTTGACCCCACACCCTCCACCAGAAGGTGTGTTAGGCTATCTTCAGTAAAACATGGATGCTGTGACAACAACCTGGGATGAAATAAGTGCAGATGCAGTGACTTGTACATTATACTGTGTATCAGCTTCCAATAACACCAACACTTTTTCTCTCAAACAATACATGACTGCAGGCAATCTAGTATTTGCAAAACTTTGGAAGGCAGGTGAAATTTGAAATAAAAATTCTACATTTTTATAGCACTAAATACTAAACCCTAAATTAAGTATCTTAAATTCTTCTCTTCCCTTGCATAGGTATTTTCTGAATTATCAGGACTTAAATGCAACCATTTCTATTTCTGTAGAAGAACAGTATACAAACTTTATATTGGAAGGCACCTATAGCACAGGGTTTCAGACTGCAACTACTAACATCTACTACATCACCAACATAACTTCCTAGGACAAGGAGACAGCTCCTTTATGCACGGCTGATGCATGGCTGTTGATTCATATGCAGTATTGTACATATGATTTAAGACTGTACAACCAGAAAACAGAGTGTTATTAAACAAAAATACTGACTTGACTTTTGCAAGGAAGGATTGCTAACATAATGCTACGTGAACAGATGTGTCTTTTTATTTTACCAGCAATTTCAGTTAGAATTTACTGCATCATATAATTACACTATGATTTGTTTGCTTGAACTGATAATTTTTCCAGTGAAATATGCTTTCCAAAAAGCAAATCTATACATTTATTAGTTTGCTCCAAAGCCATGAGAGAGAGCCTGTAATTATCTTCATTTGTGAAGCTGGACATTAATGTTTTTTATTTCCATGTCCAATAAATTCAGCTAGCAGACTATCTAGATCCAGATTTAATACTGCCTAATGAGTTACTTTACATATTGTGCTTTCTCATTTTTATTTTATTTAAGAAACAATGATTTTTCTTCTTACCAAGCACAGTACAAGGTGCATGGTGGTGAACTGTAGTCTAAACAGGGTCAGAGCTCTTGCTTTCAGTACCATGTAACATCACCAGGCAGTATTTGACTCCTACAACATTATGGGTTGCTCCCTTAAAAATGCAACTGATGGACTAAGATTAATTTTTCCGATTT
Organism: Corvus cornix cornix; assembly: GCF_000738735.6. Lineage (NCBI taxonomy): Eukaryota > Metazoa > Chordata > Aves > Passeriformes > Corvidae > Corvus > Corvus cornix. Next base: position 40,716,920 of record NC_046357.1, on the reverse strand, counting down.
AGTATACGATAATTTCAGAGACATACTTCCCCAAGACTTCAAACATACTCTATCAACCACCTGATCAGAAGCATTCTTGTCCCTTTATTAAATTAAAGTTTTCTTTTCCATTTCTATTGGTAGCCAAAAGTCTTCTGAGGAATGTGTAAAACATAATTGTACCTCAAGTTAAAGGCATCTAGCTCACTTCAAGGCATGAAAAAGTTCCACAAGGAGTAATTTTGTAGACATAAAGCTGATACATAGGAAAGCCAGCATCAAACCTCTCATTCTAATGGCACTGTTGTGCAGCTACGTAAACTCAATAGGTCAAAACTATTTTAAAGGTTGCAGAAATATACTTGCACATGCAAAGAGAGGCAGGAGGATAGTTATCTTTTTTTTTTCCTGACAAAAAGACAGCCTGAATACTGTCAATTCCCTATTTTTAATATTAAAGCATCTGTTAAAATCTGTTTTTCTGATGCTTCTGTTGAAGAATACTGGTACGAATTGACAGTAGCTGTTACCATTAACTGAAACAAAAAGTCAAATCAAGCAAAAAAACCTGGTAATTTAGATGTTAACAAAGACACTGCCTAATAAAAGAATAAACACTTCTCTGATCAATTAGTTATGTTGCAATTTAAACTTACTGCAGGGTCCAATGTCGAAAGCAAAGCACAGGGGGAGGGAAATGTCATTAATGATTCAGACAATTTAAAATAAAAAAGACCATAAAGAGGACAACTTAATCCAAATATTTTCAGGTAATGGACTAATTACTAATTACTACTGGCACTGAAACACAGAAAAAGAGTAAGTAGCTCATGTTCCTCATGAAAATCAGACTTGATCAGAAGATGTTTCTCAACATAAATCAACCTACTTCAAAGAATTAATATTTCATTACCTCTCAGCAGTTATAGGGAAAGGAAAACTCCCAAGGTGAAATGCCAGTTCCACCACTTCTATGCAGATTAGCAGCCAATTGCCAAGACCACATTTTTTTTCATGTATATAGAATGCTATTTGGAGATGCATTGCAAACACAAATCTGTTTTCCAGTTGAAGCGCCATTAGCGGCTCTGAAAATCACAGAAGTATAGAATAATTTAAGTTGGAAAAGACCTTGAAGACCATCAAGTCCAACCATTAGCCTAACATTGCCAGGTTCACCCGTAAACCACATTCCGAAGCACCCTCCAAGGATGCTGACTTGACCAGTTCCCTGAGCATCCTGTTCTAATGCTTGACAACCCTTCCCATTAAGAAATTTTTCCTGATACCCAATCTAAATCTCCTCCAGCACAACTTGAGGCCATTTCCTCTTGTCCTGTCACTTGTTACTTGGGAGATTAATCCCCACCTTGCTAAACCCACTTTTGGGTAACTGTAGAGACCCACTGAGCCTCCTTTTCTCCAGGCTAAACAACTAACCTGTAGATCTAGCGAAGGAAACCATTTGCCAGAGTGTCCCTGTGGGTAGACATACACTAGTGTTTATCTCAAAGTGTTCTCCTGACCCTAGCTTAAACATCCTCAACTCCTTTGCTGACTGTGCTCTTTCCCACTGCTATCAAAGGATCCCTGAGCGAGAACATTTATTTCCTTAGAACAAAACCAGTAAATACTGAAGTTAAGGACCACAACTCATGCATTCTAACCACAAACAGGCATTTAGTCCCTAGGATCAGATTAGACCTGGTTTAAACAAAAAAACCCACCCTTGACCATGGACATTGGGTTCTCTGCACCTACTGTTTTGCCCTACAGATCCACTCTCATTCACAGTATCTGCTAACTTAGAAACAGCCTTTGTCTGCACTCCCCCACCTATAATCACAGGGATAATAATTATTAACTATATGGAGGTAACAGAGCGACTGATTAGCTAGTGGATGAGCAGCATTTTGAATATCTGCAGTGCTATGTAGCTATTCCTCCTTATTACAAATACTCTTGTGGTCATACCATCCAAAAAGACAGCAGTGTATAAACAAGAATCTATCTGGAACATCCTTGGTTTCTCCAAAGTACAGCTTTGTACTTGCTGAAGCCACTCTGGTGACAGCAGGTTTATTTCATGAAACTTAATGATCTGACATGTTCCCTCAGAGCACATGCATTGATTATAGTTAGGATGCTGTTCAGTTCAGCAGAAGTCTCTCTGTGGTAATACAATCCTGTCCCTATAGTATAAGCTTTTCTGTGTCTTAAAAGGTTATTCAGTATTTATCAGTCAGGATCCAAAAACCCATGAACAACTAAGTAACTCCTCAATACCACTGTTATACACAACAGAAGCAACAAGTACCTACTGTTGTTCTCATTAATCTCCTACTTATTTATTCCTCCTTAATAAAATCAAAGAAAATTTAAAGAATTTATTAATAAGTACTTTTGTGATTGACATTTTGTTAATTACTATCTTTTGTATTTCATTTTGGCACTGTACTTACACTTCCTTACCTCCCAGGCTTTGCAGTATGGCAATAGCCCCTCTAGAGGGGCTCACCTGAGGAGGCAGTCTACCAGAGCAAGCCTGGCATAAAGCGTAAGGACATTTTCTCCGCTTCAAAGTACAACTACAGGAGGAAATAACCTCTTCTACTTCAAACAGCTTTCTGCTTAGCTTAGTCATATAGTACACAGAAGAACTTTAATTCCCTTCTCTACTTTGGTCAAATCAGTTCAAACTCCCAGATTCAACCACTCAAGAAAGGTAACTTGCTCACTGCTATGTATCGTGCATCCCTGTGTTGAAAAGCAGGATGCATCATCAGATGAAGGAAGGAAAGTGGTCATGCTCTCACCCTGGATTAAAAGTTAAGTCTCAGCTTCTGATCCTGCCAGCTCTACTTATTTACACACATGCTTACTCATTCACCCTATTCTCTCAGGGCTTCTTAAACAGGTCAAAGGGCTAATAAGTGCTCACTGGCAGAGGTCACAACTCTCTCCAGGAACCCTGCAATCTCTCTAAACAGATTGTTCACCTCCACAGTATGGCATGATGAACATACACAATCAGGTGTCCAAGCACACCAAAAGCTGCAGTGTGAGAAACCAGTAACTAAAGAAACTAGATGTACTGCAAATAAGTTATTGAATTTCAGTGCCCTTAGACAGATGTTTAGAGGAGTTTAGAGACAGGACCTTTCATGTACACATTCAAAAATATTAGTCAAAATTACTTCCAAATACCAGTATGTTTACACCAAATAAAAGAGAACATTAAAATACATTTCCCAGTAAGGTTTTTCAGAAAAAAAATGAATGACTGGTGCCATAAAAAACATAAGTACCTGATTGTATGTGATAGAAAGAATGAAAAAGAACTCTATTAATAGTCACTTTTTATGGAGTCATAACAAGATGTTCCCAAGATATTTAAATGAGAAGTTTAGTTCAGACATTTAGGCAATATTGGCTAAGACATGAAAATCTTATTACTCCTAGGCAAGTATTTCCAGTCCAATGTAAACTAAAATCTGCCTCCTTAATAGCATTGCTACCTTAAGTCTCTTTTCCATCTCACTGTATAAACTGGGTGATGTCCTAGAAGGGAAAACAGAATCACCTATGAAAGTAACAACTACTGCCTTTCTACTTTCCCTACTTGAAAATTTAGTTTCAGTATGACACTTTTCCAAATAGAAGAGCTATTGCACGAAGTAAGATAATGATCCATGAAGCCCTGAGTTAAAGCCTTATCATTAAGGAAAGAATCATGCAGCATAATTCAAACTGTAATGATTATTTTAAGTGGATCACAAAAAACCAGCAAAGTTGGCAGCATGCTGTCATTCTCTGGTAATTTACAGCATCAGAAGCACTACGAAGTACATGTGAAGAAAAAAAGAAAAAACCCAACCAAACCCAAGCCTAGGTCAGTCTGAATCATGATTTTGTTTGAGAAATGATTATATAGATTAATTAATTGATCCAGAAATAAAGCCTGGTGTCATTTCCAGCATCATTCTGAAATGTAATTCGTAACACTATAACTACAAAGAGATTACTGGGAAGAGCAAGCAGCTCAAGATACATTGTTACAGAGATACCATTAACTTAAGAAAAAGAAGAAATACTCCTAGGTGACTTTTATGTCACAACACAGAATCACAAAAATAATCTACCTTGCTTGATAATGGATTTAAAGGGCTGCCTGAAACTGACAAAGCAGTAAATTTCAGAATTTGCAGTGTGAGTTGTTCATGGAGGTTTTCTGCTTCAAGAAAACTTCATCAGAGAATCATTTTCCCTCTCTCTGTGAAAGGGGATTCATTCATAAGGCAACTGAGTCCAAAGGGAGAATAGCAGAAAGGTTTATTTTCCATCTACAATTCATTTACATTTGCAAAATTGTAAATTTCATTTATAATTCATTTACAATTGCAAACCTGAGATATTTCAAGATTCCTTCATGGAAGGGGGCTGGTTTGTTTTGTTTTCTGGGGTTTGTTTTTCTGAGAATGTGTTCTTTCTTCTTTCTGGTTTTGTTGGCTTTTTTTTTAAACACACAGTATTCTCAGGGGGTGTGGGTAAGACCAAAAGACAAACCTTTGTAGGAAGCAAAGGCTTTTGTACACTTAAAGCAGACTATTAAGAAAGGACAGGGAAAAAGATAATTCAGCATTCAAACTGGTTTTGCCTTCCTTTCATTTACTGGTTTTCACAAGGAAAGAAAAGAAAATAGTATATCCCCAAACAGCTGACTCATTACTGGAATAATCTCAGGAGAGTGTGGAAAACAACTTGCCATCATTTGATTTTACAGGTTAAGATGCAAAGAAATTCGACAGGTTGAGAGCTCCAAAGACAACCAAAATCCAACACCAAACAAACAAAACCCCAACACTGCACAGTGTTATGACAAGAGGAAAATAAACCCAGGAGTCGATTTTTAGAAAATAAGATTGAAAGTAACATTTTTATAAAGTAACAGCAAAGAGCCAAGCACAACTACATACTCATTTGCTAAGGTCCAGCCCTTCTCAAGGATTTCACTGCCTTGTTTCCATAGGAGCACTGAGCACCAGTCTTTAAAACAGAGACCTATGGATGGGCTAAGGTTAGCCACTCCAGTGCAGCCTGACAAATGTCCCATGTCTCCCTAGTTGTACTGCATGAGATGTTTTACCATAAGACCATGCCAGTATCTCCATTTCTACCTGCAGCACAGCCAAGGCAGATAGAGCTAAGGTGTGCTTCACAGCCTCCCTCACGCTTCACTGTCCCACATATCACAGTCATCAGTGGACATCAAGACAGCAGATGCTTAAAGGTACCGGGGATGGGACACTGGAGATGTGATGTACCACATCACTCAACTATAGGGAACAGGCTTATCTTCAAACACTAGCTAGGAGGGGTGCTCCTAAGGAAAGCAATAAGGATGTGGGAGTAGGACTTGCTTTAGAAGCAGGTACCTCTCTGCATACAAGCATCTATCCTGCCCTACCATTCGCAGAAATCCCATAAGGGAAGACACCAGGCACGCTAGCAGGCATCCACACACTAAAGAGTAAAGTCCTGTCAGCTTAGACAGTAAAGCTCTGCAAAGAGCCCAGACAGGTGCTGGTTGCTCTGCTACTCCAGTACCTGGCCTGAGCATGGCAGGGCTACGGACTGGCAGTACATGTACTTCTTCCTTACTCCCAATCTCGTCAATCTTGACTGGACAGACTGGTTATTTAAAAAGTTATTTACATGTATTTTAGATTACATATATTTGGTGCACAGTACTTTTGTAGAGAATCACAGGTCTTATCCATTTCTTTCTTTCATGAATATACACACTGAGAATTAACATTCATCTTTGCAAATAATCTTCTGACTTTGCAGCACACTTCTACCAGTGGTAAGTATTGTGAGAGTAGGAGAAGAGACTATTTTTCCTTCTGCTACTTTATCTAGAAATAATTTGTCTTGTGTAAAAGGAATTTGCTGACAGCAGACAGAGCATCTTTTTGAGTACCGTGGAAACAACTGAGTTTACGATCACATTTATCACTTACCAGGATGCTTTGGTACTGACCTGGGCTTACATGCACAGTTAGCATCGTGAACCTAGTTCACATGTGCTGTCAGAACATTGCCAATATGTGTGAATCCAAGTTGGAGGCTTTCAATCCTGCTGTGTCTACTTAGTTTATAGTAATGTGTCAAACCCCAAAATCCACAACTACCCTACATAACGATGCATAATGATGTGACATTACCAGAAGCACTGACACTGGATCAGGCACAGAGGCCCCTCATCCTACAATCAACTGCTTCAAGCTACAGCCTGTGTCAGTCCTGTAGCTATACAGGAATCAGCTGAAAGACAGCCCTGCATCAGCCCACAATTCAGGATAACGAGCTATCTTGCTGGCTTCCCAGACAGACTTAAGCTGCAAAGGTGGCTGCTCTGGGAAAAGCATGCTGCCATACTGCCACTGGAAGATTTCTGAACTGCAAAACTAACATTTTCACTGATTTCCCCTCAGGTAGCTGGTCACAGTCAGCCAGGACTACCTACAAAATGATTCTTTGTACATCTATAAGCACTGCTAAGAGAGCGTAGCACAATGAAATGTAAATCACATAGGATTTCCCCCACATTTTACGATTGAAGGTCAGGGTGAACTGGTGACTCAGCTGATCCTTATCTGCAAGATGATGCTCCAACGCAGAATCACAAATTGGTTGAGGTCAGAAGGGATCTCAAGCAGGGCCACAACAAGCTGCACAGGATCATGTGTAGGTATTTTTTTAGTATCTCTTCAGAAGGGATATGCCACAACTGCCCTGAGCAACTGGTGCCAATGCCCAGTCATCCTAACAATGAAAAGTTTTTCCTGATGTTCAGAATCTCCTGTGTTTCAGCCTCTGCCCATTGCCTCTTGCCCTATCATCGGGCATCACTGAAAACAGCCTGGCTCCGTCCTCTTTGCCCCTTCCCTTTGGGTACTTACATAAATTGGTAAGATCCCTCCCTGAATCTTTTCTCCTGGCTGAACAGTCCTAGCTCTCTTAGCATTTCCTTACAGTAGGGTATTCATCTCCCTTCATTACCTCAGACACTCCTTGCTTGAATCCCTCCAGGAGTTGCACACCTACCTCTCTTGTACTGGCAAGCTTAACCTCAAACTCACTGCCCACGAGGCAGAAGGACAAGAGGGGTAAGTGCCCCTGAGTGTTGAGGCTGCATCTGCGTCAGTACAGTGTCAAGTCCTGGCTGTGCTTCAGATGTGTTAACACACATCTGAAAATTATGTGAAAACTTTGTGGGCTCCACAGGTACACAAGAAAAAACAGGTAAGCAGTGGTCCTAAGGGCTTCAAATTCTCATTTTTGTAAGATTTAATCTATTCATGGAAGTCTCACACCTAGATGACGGTAAGTAGAAGAAAGTACCCTGTAAGCATATCAGACTATTCCAACTGCAGTTAAGTCCTGGAACACCCAGGTCTTCCTTGATAACAAGAAGCACTCACTTTCTACAGACAAATCCAATTCCTCTGCAGAAGATGCAGAACTCCTTACAGCAGGCCTCCAGAACCAGTGTTCCTCAAGGTGCAACCTAAAGCTGTTTTCATATTTCACACAAGAGCTAAGCAGCTGCTACCAGCATTCACCAAGCATTGACCCTTACGCAAAAGCACCGGTGTATAGTCTGCAAAATCATACAGTGCTCCCAAGGTGGATGAGCCATGACCACTGTGCCTGCAGTACAGTGGAGAAGCCTGCAGGTACCCTGAGGCATAGGCACAGACGGCTGGGCTTGTTATGTCATTACAGCACTCAGAGGGATTGCTCAACACTATTTAATAGAAATAACGACAGCAATATGGTACATGTGCCTGAAGTACACTCCATCAGACTAATTACTCTGAGTCTTCTAAATTATAAATACCTAAACACCCAACATTTATCATCCTGACACCCAGTTTAAACATTTCTGTGCTATACCAGAAGAAAAAAGAAAAACTTGGAGGTGAATTCCTGGACAGGTAAAAAATACACAACAGAGTTCTGTGCAGGGGACTTCCACTGGACTTCTGTGGAAGACAGAAGTTGCAGAATTTGGGCAATTTTCATTGTTAGAAGAGGGCATAAAGCATTCTGAAAGGCAAGTTGGCCAGAGAGGTCAGAGTATCCTTCACTGCTGAAAGTGAAGGGGAGGATGGGGAGGCGATGAACTTACTTAGCAGAAAAATCGAAAAAGGATTAAAATTAAATGAATAATCAAATAAAATGGAGAGGTTGAACTGTCTGTGCAAACATTCTAGATAGGTGATAAGCCCACAGAATTGCTGATATATTGATGTAGATTTGAAGAAGGAGGTATAAATAAATAAAAGATTTATGTGAGTTGAAGTTCAGTGGTTGGCTTTATATTATACTTCAGAATTGGCTGGCAGACAGCAGTCTTTATACTTTTGGTTTAAATTCTAATAAAGGAAAATTGAAACAAAAGCTGATGCCATAGCAGATGACAGTCATAGCTAATGTGAAAGACAAGCAAGTGGGGCTCCTCCAACACTCATGAAAAGGGAGAAATATACTCTCCTAAGGCCATGTAACTGATGCTAAAGGTCTCCAGCAAATTATCTTGGTATTTCTGCAAGTTTAAAAATTGTGATTCCTAAACCAGAAAAGCACCATACAGAAATACCTCTTAAGAAAAGGAGCATGTGTCAGAACCACAGTCAAAAGTAACTGCAGGAACATACGATTACGATGTAACATGATTTGCTGTGTGTACACGAAAGAAGTTCAACACCAGTAGTAGACACATGTTATAAGCACAGAGTGTTCATTAGAGCAAAAATCTGACAGAATTAGAAGTGTAAGTAACTGGATTTACATTTAAAACAGGAACAACTGGGAGTCATTTCAAAACATTTTATGAAGTAGCCTAGACAGCCCCACTTATAACAAAGAAAAAAGAAAAATGAAAAACAGTAAAACCAGCCTGGATAAGAAAGCAGGTAGAAGAAGAAAACTGAAATAAGTAAGCCAAAAACATGGGAAATCTCAACCATTTTTAAGACAAAAAGTCAAATTATGACCGCTGGGGCTCCACATAAGACCTCACTTTTTTTTTTAATGACAAAACACACCAGTCCCTCACAAAACTGCTGCTATAGAATACTTAATATTTATTAACACAGAAAAAGACCCACATAATTTTCAAATTTTTTTTGTTTGTTTTTAGGGAAGTACAGACCACATTTGCAATGACAATGAAAGAGTACCCACTGAAGACAAACAATACAGAGGATTTATTCAAGTTAGAATGTCAGTCAGAGGGTCCAAAGGTTTTAGGACTGACTAGGAAGGCATACCGACTTCAAGCTCTTGAACTGTCACCCAAAAAACCCCAAAGGGTGAAAAATGGATGAGGGAAAGAGATCACATACAAAGACCTATGGAGTTAACAGTATTTAGATGGTATGCTGTACAAAGTCAGTGGTTTTGAAGAACTAGGCATCTGCTAAGCAACTGATCATACAACAAACCAACACAGCACGCATTAAGTAACAGTTGTTTAAACAGTTAAGTAGTAAACTACACAAGCAAAAGTCCTCAACAGATAACTGTCTTCCAAACAGGATTCCAACAATATTAAGACTTAAAAAAACCTTTAAAATCTTCACCCATGAGATAAAATAAATACATAAAATTATTACTGACAGTACTCATAGGTGATGCAGAAGCTGTGAACTGGCAAACAATGACAATGATATGATGCTGAAAAGTATATTAGACTAACCACCTAATATAAAACAGAAAGAGGCAAACATTGTGCATCCAAATGCTGTTAAATATAAACTTGTTAAACAATGACTAAACCCACCCTAAAAAGCAATTATTTAGAAAAGCATTTAAATTATACCGATCATCTAAATATGAATAGTTTAATGTCATGGCTCAGTAGGCTGTTACACTCCTTGAACACACCTCGACAGTGGTATTTCAACTAGCAGTACTTAAATACTTTTCATAAAAAGAATATACACATCACTGTTCAATTCTCATGATCTGTACTTCAATACTGACCTTGAACTGGAAAGAAGTCAAAAACCAGCTACAAAAACAATTAAAAAAGGATCATAAAATCCAGTCTACAGTTACAAAGTTAGAATTGAACTACAGAACCATCCAGACTGAACCCCAAGATACTGGAGTATTTTCCTTCTGTCCTCAAAGCTGATAATCAATGTAATGTAATATTCATGATTATGATGAACTTTAAAAAATGAGTAGTGCAGTTATTTTATTTCTTATGCTTTATCTAATGTCAGAAAATGAATTCCACAATAAAGAGTGAGCTTATCAGACAGGCTGCTGGCATTTTGTGCAACCATGTATTCTGGTTCAAAAAAACACATACCACCCTTTCAAAGGACACACACACACACAAAAAAGAAAACCCCATCAAAAATACCCACAAAAAGAAACCTTTCCAAACCCACAAACAAGCCTCAGTTATTGAGCATAGTAATATACACAATTAATGTCACTATACCTAAATTACAGTCTAGATTAGTAGGTTGAAATACTGTTTTAAATAAGACAGTTATACTCCATCAACAAATAAACATTTGTCTTGCTTATGGTTCTGTTTTGACTACTTCCCCAGAGTTTTGATCCTCTGTACACATAAAAAAAGTTGCGAAGAAATGGGAAGGTATTAGAAAATTCCACGTCACTAAGCAGAAGCAGCTTGGTATCATGTAAACAAGACAAAACAAACAGACACAGAAGGTGATTACATGTTTCTCCACCTATAGATTATTCCAGAAAATACTGTCACTCCTTGAAAATAAAAGCAACTAAAATATAAAGCAAAAGCATTGCAAAGTGTTTTCATGATACTTCCCCCCCCCTTTTTTAAGCTATTCTAACAAAAGACTATGCCCTAGCAGCCTGACAAGTCATACAGTTATAGTGACTTTACATAAATCCAAGTTTAAAAAAATCCCACCATATTTTGTTGTTTTAAACAACAAAAAGACCATCTCCTCCTGCTTTACTGGCTTTATATTATTTAATGGGAAATCTCCATAGACAAAAAAATGCAATGTAAATATTTAAGTCTATCCTTCTCACTTTACTACATGAAATTGTAGACCAAAAAAGTCTGTAAATCAAAACATTCAAAGTATTTTCTGAGAATAACCAAATGAAAACTGCACTAATAAAACTAACGTGGTTGTAAATTTACAAAACAAAACAAACAAACAACAACAAAAAAAAACAAACAAGCACAAGAATGTCATTACCCAGAGAATGTTAGTGTCATACATTTCTCCAAGAAAACAATTTAAAGGCATACATACTAACTTCACTGTTCAGCATCAGAGGCTTGCATTTCGTGAAGGGAACACAGCCACAATTAAGCTACTAGCAAAAATTCTGCTCACGATATCTAGTTTTAGTTCAAAGGCTAAAATCTTCAGAGATTACCATGAGTCTAGTTCTTAACCCTAATCAAATCTAGTAATTAATAGGAGTGCATTATTATGTTGTGGAGCCAAACACAGAACAAAATCACAGTGAATCTGAATTCACTATTATCTTGTCTTGCAGGTAAGAGCCAAGGATGAATGCAATTAAGTAAATAAACCCTAAGAGAACAAAAATTGTTCTGGGCAGAGAATGTTTCTGGACTCCTATGAAGACCAATGGTATTAAAATCCAAGTTTAAAGGATTGAAAGACAAGCCGTTTTACTGATGCTAACTGTGGGGGTGGTGGGGCACTGACACTGGTTGCCCAGAGAATCTGTGAATGCTCCATCCCTGGCAGTGTTCAAGGCCAGGCTGGATCGGGCACTGAGCAACCTGGTCTAGTGCAAGGTCCCTGCCCACGGCAGGTGGGTTGGAACTTTAAGATCCTTTCCCACTCAAAACATTCTGTGATTCTGTGAAGCATGTTGTTAGTCAATTTAATGGAATACAGTAATTCCAGTGAATCTTTGTTCCATTTGTAGAAAATATGCGGTTCTATGTTTAGATGAAAGCAAAATTAGTCCTAAATTGTCTGTTCTGCCTTCCTATGAAATAAGCTGCTAAACCAGGAGAGACAGTCACCTAAATGAAATCCATCTTTGCATCAGTCAGACTAAACGTTTATTAACTCCTTTAATTTATTTACCAATTCAATGCTGAGATAAACAGGAAACTGAACACAGTACAAAACAAAATTTATGTTATTTCTTCTCAGTATTCTCTTCTTACCAGGAAAAATAGAAGTATGTTTAGGTGCATTTTGTGTTTTCGGGGGGGGGGGGGGAAACGCATGTATAAAGCATTGTTATTACAGCTATCAAGTTCGGAAGATGTACAACAGCTTTAAGTCCAGGAAATTACTTATTACCAAAGCAGTCCAATCATAGCATCACACAGCATTTTGGGTTGGAAGGTACTTTCAAAAATCACCTATGCCACCCACTACACCAGGTTGCTCAAAAACCCCTCCAGCCTGGCCTTGTACGCTTCTCAGCATCTCACCTGCCTCCTTGTAAAAGATTTCTTCTGAGAGTCCAATCTAAATCTACTCACTTTCAGTTCAAAACCATTGCTCCTTGCCTTCTTACTGACAGAACCAGGTTAAAAGTCTTTCTACAGCTTTCTTATACACACTCCTTGTATACTGAAAGGCTGCTCCAAGGTCTTTCGGGCATCTTCTTTTCTCCTGGCTGAAAAACCCACACTATCTCAGTCTCTCTTCATAGGAGAGATGCCTCATCTGCTCCTGATCAATTTTGTGGCTCTTTTCTGAGCTCTTTTCACTCTAAAAGGTCCATGTCCTTCTTGTGCTGAGGACCACAAAGATAGATGCAGTATTCCAGGTCCCACCAGACAAGAATGACCTCCCTTGACCTCCTGGCCAGATTTTTGATGCAGCCCTGGCTTTCCAGGCTCCAAGTGCACACTACTGTCTCAAGTCCAATCTTTCATTCATCAGTACCCCTCCATCTTCCGGCACAGGGCTACTCTCAATCCATTCATCCCCCACGCTGTACTGGTGTCAAGGGTTGTCCCAACCCACATGCAATGCAGCCCAGACCTTGGACTTGGCCCTGTTGAACCTTGTGAGGCTCCAACAGGCCTGCTTCCCCCTCCTGTCAAAGGTATCAACTGCACCTCTCAGACTGGTGTCACCTGGAAATCTGCTGAGGGTGCAACTTCCCACTGCTTATGTCATAATGAAAGTACTAAACTGTATGATTCCTTGAGGGACACCACTCATTACTGTTTCCACTTGCACATTAAACCATTGACCATAACTCCATGGATGCAGCCATCATGTCAATTCTTTATTCATCAAAGAGTCTATCCATCAAACTTCCTTCACTCCAATTTTAACACTAAGAATACTGGGGGGTATACCATATCAAAGGCCTTACAGAAGCCTAAATAGATGACATCTCTACGTCCTCCTTTGTCCACTGATACAGTCACACCATCATAGAAGGCCACAGATTAGTCAGGCAGTTAGTCCTCCATGAAACCTTGCTGAGACTATAATGAACACCTCCGTATCTTCTATATGTTTCAACAAGTATTTAAAGACTATCTGTTCCATGAGTTTTGTCTTGAATTTTAACATTACCAAAGAGACTTCCCCTACTTGGGGAATTAAAAAAAAGTTTCTCAAGTGTTTGTCATGGGGTTTTATACTAAATCCTTTTGCCATGACATGCAACACCTGTAACTTTCCAGACCAACCTCCCCACAAAAAAAATCACTTAGAAGAGGACTTAATGGATATGGGGAAGGGTAAATGAGATAAACAGATTGTGATCTCCAAATCTCTCTTTTAAAAATGAGCCAAGTCAGTCAGACAGCTGTTTGGTGGCCTGCACTCTGAGATAAGATACTAATCCTGTCACTGTTAATGATGACCAGGTGCATACATCATAACCACTCCTCAAATAACTGGCAGTCTCAGGACAGGAGAGTTTCAAGTCGCATGAAGATTGTTGCTGTGTATGAAAATACTTCAAAGCATCAGGTTCCATCAACCCAGAAACAAGAAATTAAAAGAAGGAAAAGAGAATTTAACAAGAGTTATTCAAATATAGGTGTAAGATCATGTCCTTTATTTTTTGGCCTTTTCTCCCCAGCATAACTACACAGCATCTCTGTTTCCAGGCTACTATTATTTTCTTTTTAAAAACAAACAATAAAACAGAAACACAAGTGAGAAGTATTTTAAGAATCATTATTTTCCCTCCTATAAGATCAACTGAGTTAAAGCAAATTTTACAAAGGAGTGCTTTCGGTTTGTTTGGTTTTTGTTTTTATTGTTCCTTTTTGCAAACCATCTTTGAACGGTTTAACTACCAATATAAATGTTTCATTTCAACACCATCTAGACAGCACACTCCAAAAAGGCAAGCACCAGATCCTCCAACTAACTGGACAGCTGTGTAAGATTCTATTCAAGATACATGAATGATGCCTTTATTTTTCAGCATTTAATTTCAATTGCTTTTATTGCTCTGATCTATGAGACTAAGTGGCACTTACAGTGCTTCATAAACCCATTATCAGAGCAAAATATAAGTTCCATACTTGATCATCAATTTCCCAAACCTGATCAGTTACCAAAAGCATGAAGAATGACGGCATCTTTTCCAACTTCTATGTATTTTGCATTTTTCTGGCCTTCTGAGTTAGCAGTAGCTGCACTTAGCTACTACAGAGGTTTTCTGTTTGACTTTCTGGATGATGCTGTTCACCCAGAAATGTGGGCTGAAATACCTTTCAGTATTCTTTTTCAACATTTTCTAATATAAGCAAGATAATTAACATTAACATTGAAGACTTAGGAGTTAAAAACTGTCCTGTGATGGGTTTACAGAACAAGGAAATAAAAGCAAGTTTCCTTAACTCACAGAAGTATTTTCATTCAGTACAAGGACTCTTGACAAAGATTATCATTATAGCAATGATAGGACCAAGAAGCTTATGTTAGTGTCCAGTGAGCATATAGCTCAGGTACAGTGACAAACACATTAACAAAACTAGATAGTAATGTGTATTTTGTGGTGTAAGAATAAGTACTATTGTAATTAAATATTTTTTCCTAATGGGTAATTTCAAAGTGTACCTAAAACATGTTCACTCCATTATACCTTAGCTTATGAAAAGTATGACCAAGAATAGGATCTCTTTAGGTTGATTTCATGGCTATATTGTAACTAAACGAGTAATTGCTACCTTGATTCCTGTTTACTCAAAGAATCTCGAACAGGTTTGCTTTCTTCCACATCCAGATACACCAAGTTTCTACAGAACAGAAACCTGTGCTCTTACCTTGGATTTAACTTAAAGATGGCTAACCCCATCTGGGCAAACACTCTTCTGACCCACGTTTGGTGATACTTAACAAGATTTGAGTTACATTTTTCATTTCATTTTTTATATATTTAACTTCAAAAGATTTAAGGATCTAACTGCACTCAGCTCTTTAGAGAAGACTGGGGGTAGAGTGGAAAAATACAACATTTCAAATTTTAACTGCCATTTCCACAATTTCCTTTGGGAAAAGCAAATCCTCCTTCAACAGACTTTTGACAACTGAGACTGAGCACCAAAGTACTTCAACAAGGACCACAATGGCGTTCTCCTAGATACAAAATAAAAGGCATAGATAATCAGTCAGAACAGAGCCTTGGGTAAAAATCTCATTCATGTACTCTGAAGCAAAACCAAACTCAGACTACGGCACTACTCAAAACTACCTACTCTCATTCATTCCTAACAGATGCTTCTTCCACACACAGGTCAATCTGAATTACAAACAGCATAGCTCCCAGATGAAGCTGTCAATACACAGCTGTCAATATTGCTGAGGCAATAGCGATATAGCCTTTATCTTTTCAACTTACTGAATTCACTAGGTGCTTCCACTTCCATAAACTCTCATGTTCTGTTGCTTATTCAAGCAATACACGTATTGCACACCACCTGCTTTCCACAGAAAGAGGAGGTGAACCACCACAGTGGGGCTCACCTAAATCATACAGTTCATTACAGTAGTTTGTCAGATGATTCTGCCTTAATGGATTGACAAAGGAGGAATATTGTTTGGTGCGATTTTTTTTTTATTTCTGGATTAGCCACACCACTTTCTCAAACGCAGAATGAAATCAACAACAGTACTTTTCTGTTAGCAACTGCATCTGCATCAGGGTTCTGGGATAAAACTCTGTACTACTGATAAACACTAAGTAGAGTGTACAAATTAGGTAGTTTGATTATTCCATGCCATTTGTCCGTTGAAAACTTACAAAGGACAAAAATCTGTAGACAGTCACACTTCAGTTTAGTCTCAGTATCAGCACTACTTACTGAGGGAAAAACATGCTTTCAGAACATTTCATATTTAAACTTTATTTTAGCCTGAAAAAAAATGTTTGTGCTATTCCTGGAATTCTCCAGTAACTTTCAAAACTTAACTTCTAAATCTTTGGTATCTCTTAGACTTCTCTCATCCAGTTTTAATACATCTAACTTCTTTGCACAGAGTTAATAACATTTCAAACCTGTGGCATGCTTCCTTCTTTGCAGACAAAACCATGTGTATGGCTTCCCAGTGTTTCCTATATGCTAATTCTTCCTCTGTTTTCCCCTGCTTTCCTGCTCTTTGTTCTTGCTAGGTTGATAACTACAGTAAATAAAAGGTAAATGCTGAAAAAATTCCGTAATTTCATCAGTAACAGCTGTTCATACACAGTTGCATTCATCAACAAAACCAGATTTTCTTCAGTCTTCTACCATTCAGCTTAAGGAAGCTGATGGAAAAAAAAATACTGTGTTTATAGCATTCTATTGCTGCAACAAAGCTAATTCACTATTAATCAGACATCTACCTTACTTCATTTCATGCCTGTGATTAGTTTTGCAGACATTGCAAGGTAGTACTTTCCCCTATGAAATTGCTGTTACCACCATACAACAACAAAATTAAAATGAAGCAACTAAAGGAGCAGAATTATTATTTCTTTATTTGGCAACACACACTCAAATACATTCTCAAAAAATTTCTCTGCTCAGCATGTATTTTTTCATCCTACATTTATTTAACATTGTTTGTCAGTGTAACATACAAATGAGGGGTCACTTGGCTCTTTGACATGTAAATAAAGTTAAATTAGTCTGAATTCTTTAACTATTCAGACCTTCAGCTGAATAGCTGGGTAGTAAAAACAAAGAGCACAAACACTTTTTAATGGCTGCACACAAGATGTCCTTTTGTGGTGCACTAAAAATAAATGTTCCTATATGTTTTCTATATATATGTTCTTTCACATTGTCACACTGATATCCAAATGATGATTTGTGTTTTCCTATCCCACAAAAGAGATATTCTTATATATATATGGACGTATCTGTGTATATGAAAATACATCAAGGTGTTATACATCCAGAATGAAATTTCCTTAGAAACAGCTTCTGCTAAATAAGATAATATTTACCTATCTAGCTACAATATGCATGAAGAAGTAGGTTAATTACCTGTTCATTTTACAGTAGTAAATATGTACGGTGTCAATTTCCTGAAATTATTTGAAAGAGTTCAGTATGAGTAGGGCAGACTGATAAAAAGACAAGTTACAAGAAAAATAAGGAAGCTTGTTTCTCCAGCTGAAGAAGTTATATAAAACAAGAGTTTGCCACTGTTGGCTTAACAGACCCACTTCCTCTTCAATATATCTGCACAATGTCTAGATGTTTGTGAATACACCACGTTCTGTACTTAAACATCTAATTCTGCTGACACAGGTTTAAGAAATATCTGCATATATTCACCTTATGTTCAAAAGCATCTTTTGGCGTTTGACTGCTGTTGACGTCAATTCAAACAGTTTATCATCCACCTACTTTCTATGCTAATGAGCGGAGAAGAGAAGAACACCTGTATTGAGGCAAGTCTCTTCACTGACACATCCACAATCTTCAACATTAACTCTTAAAAACATAACTCTTAAAAAAACTTGCTTTGCACATGACACAATACCAACCAATATGCTGGAAAAAAAGTAGCACTGTCACACACATCTCCAGAACTTCATCTGGCCACGGTTTACAGACACATAGGCATAGACAGCACAACACTTGCAGATTATTTTCTTAGACACTCAAGGCTTTTTCCAGTAAGAAAACAGCATACAGTATTTACGTATAGAGTTGACAGGCAGACTATGTCCAGGAGTGATGGTTTATGGCTACGATCTGTCATGTAGGCTCAAATGCTGCTTTCTGAGTCCTTGCAAAATTTACATGTATGGCAGGAAAAAATTATGTATATAAGTATGACAGCATATAGCTCTTACTACTTAAAAATAAATATGTAAATATGTGCTTAAATAAAAGCATGCAGAACACACTGGCATAGACAAATATAAAACATTAAAACACCTCTTTTTCTCCCCTATTATAAAAACATTTGTGTTTTTATAGCTAACAGCAAACAATGGATGAATATTAACAACTGTAAGCTCTGGAGAACAATCAGAGGGTTTTACAAAGTGTTCAGCAGTAATGAAATCCAGAAGAGTTTGAAAAATACAGGAGATTAAAACCAAATTCAGTGGAAGACTGAATTTGTTCCAGAGTGTCTCAAAACACTACAGCCAATTTGTGCTAGCTGAAACTACTACTATGTAATATGCTTCACTGCATATTTATGAAATCTGGCTTTCCACAGTTACATCTGCAAAAAACCCCACTCTGTCCTATGCTAATATGCTAAAAAAAAAAAAAAAAAAATCAAGTAATGATGTACAAAAAAAGTATCTACAAGTGGTATTTTAATGTTTAATCAGAGTGTTTGTTTTTAAACTAATACCTAAAAATAGCACACAGTAGAAGTTTTCCACAAATTACTTCAGATTTTGAACTCTTTGATTTCGTGAGCACATTAAAAGAGTATACCCAGCACAGTGTGTGTGTGTGTTCATGTGTATGTGTGTGACACAGTAACAATTAGAAGGAAACTAGTTCCAAAGTTTCCAAGAAGGCACTGTGTCTTTCACAAGTTAAGGAGGAAAAAGACCTTCTCCTCTGAACCAAAAAGATTAGTTTCTTTCTTTATGTTTGCTACAAGTGTGCAATTTTACGTGTGTACATCTAATTTTTAACCACATGTAATAACAAAACAACCTAGCACAGACACACTTCTTTGTGCTTTGAAAGGTTGATAATACCTTTCACTTTGCTCTTGCAACTAGTCTGAAGAATATGCTCAGCCACTTTATAACGCTTAGCTTAAATGGCACTAGTATTCTCTTTAAAAGCCAAAGGATATTCCTTAGTCTCACATTTAAAAATCCTTAATGCACTTAGGTTTTTCAGACCCATAATACTTCACAGAGTGGGACTGAGAAGCTGGTACTTCTGAAGAAGAAAAAAAAAGAAGACCCAAATATGTTTGCTTGTTTACATAAAATAAAATTAAACAGCACTAGCAATTTTCCTCCTAAAAATGAGGGGGAAGAGATGAAATGGGACAGTAAGCATCTATCCAATGTTAAAAAACCAGATGATTTTAAGCACATTCAGATGGTTTTCATGCTAACAGCCTCACCATTTTTAATTAATATGTTTTCATTTTAAAATGGTTTTGTCTGTCTCATAACCATGTGAATGACCCACACGAACAACAAACTTAGTAACCGAGCAATTGGCTATGCTGGGCAAGCAATGAAAGTAACTAAAAAAAAAGTGCTCTAAGGTACTTAAGATAAACCTACTTATGAAAGAAATTTCCCTAAAATTGTTTCAGGAATTGAAACTTGAATTTACACAATACCAAGACTCCCAAGAGTCCTTCACCACACACAGCATTTCACAAGACAAGATCATTAAGTGTTAATCCTAATGAGCACATACATTTTCAGTTAAACATATGACAGAAGCTGACAAAATGAAAGACAAAAAAACGCATGTACAGTAACAATTTCGATACTGGTTTTATCACCCGGGTATAGAGCTATGCTGCTACATGCAGCCAGAAGTTCACCCTTCTAGATCTCTAGTACATCATGCCTCCACTTTCACAAGTCTGTTGGAGCTCTTCGGTGGCATTGATGATGAATGCAGGAATCTTCCATACAGTAACTCAACAGAGCTTTCCCTAACTCTTTCTATGGGTTGGCTTCTCCGCTTTTCTTCTGCGGATCACCACACATCATCTGGGCCAAAGCAATGCCATAACTGGACTCCAATCTACCATCACCTACCCCAAATACTTCATCATAGTGATGGGAGAACTTTGCAAAGCAGCACAAGTTCTGCATTCCTTACTGCAGAAGTGAATCTCTGAATTTCTTCACTAGGTAATATATATTGGTCTCATTCAAAGAATTTCATATATTTCTGAAAATCTGGGAGAACCCTCTAGCACTACTGCAAGAAAAATCAAGAATATATAGAAACAATTTGGACCTGAGTAACAGGTTAAATATATGAACTGCCTCTCCTGAAGCAAGTGTCTATCATTACTCATACTTATCCACAATATTCAGTAAGAGCAATCTATTTTATCTTCTTTGTGAATCTTGGAAGTCACATCATGCACTGCCATAAACCAAAATCAGGCCAAAATGTGACAGAACATTATTACTGTGAGTGCTGCATCTGTGTCCACTACTACTCTCCCACACCAGTTAGAGATCCCAATTTTCTCTATATCCAGAAGATAATCTTCAGGAAATAGCATATTCATATGGAAGCACTAAAACATATTTGAACTTTTCCTTTCAACTTGCCTTACCTCACTGAAGAGGCAGTTTACTCCCCCAGTACCTATCACTACTTCATATCCAAGGCCCAAGAAAAAAATCTTCACCGTAAACATCCTGCATCCACTTGGAACATAC
This sequence comes from Corvus cornix cornix, assembly GCF_000738735.6. NCBI lineage: Eukaryota > Metazoa > Chordata > Aves > Passeriformes > Corvidae > Corvus > Corvus cornix. The sequence continues at coordinate 40,696,046 of NC_046357.1, read as the reverse complement.
CCATTCATCCACACACCAGACCGTAATGCAAAAATATTTAAAGGCCTGTGAGTCCAGGCAGAAACTATTACCAGGGAGCTACGCGACACAGTGCATCACACTGGACATCTTTTAATTCAAAAGGCTTATTTTAACATAAGCCAAATTTCTATTAGATAAACGCTGCCTCTGCATACTTGCAGCTCTAAAATAGCAACCTGTTTTAATTAAGGAGAAATGATACAGTTGATTTTATTTCCTGACCAGTGGGTGGATTCCAGCGGTATTAAAGATCCTGTAATCATCCCACACACTTCAGGTTACCCCTCAGTTCGGCATGTGCATCTGGGCCTTTGAGGCTCCCTTTCCTGTACAGAAACCGGTGCACGAGCCCCTCATCCCACTTTACTTCAATAAATAAAAATCACAATAAAAAATGCAACCGGTGATCTAACAGCCTTCCCGAAGCTCACGGAACAATGCAGATATCACACCCGTCACCATCGATCTCCACAGCGACTCCCCCTGCGAAACCCTCCCTTAATCCGCTTCGCTACCATCGCTCTCCCACAGACATCGACATTCGCCCATCGCCCAGCACCCCCCTCACTCACCCGCCATCCGTTCCCTCTCCATTTGGGAAGGCCGCTTCCCATTCCACACCGAACCCACCCGCCGACGATGCCCGCGGGCGGGCACACACGCCCCGTTCCCCGCGGCGGTGGCTCGGCCTGCGGCTCCCCGCGGCGGGGCGACGAGCGCCCAGAGGCACCGCAGGCATCGTCACCGCCGCCCCGTTCCCGCCGCCGGGTGCCTGCGCGCCGGCACGGACCGCACCGGCCGGAGGGCGCCCGGGGCGGCGGCGATGCCCGGGCTGCAGCCCGGCGGCAACTGGAGCGTGCGCGCCGGCGACGGCCCGAGGCGAGCGGCCCGAGGCGAGCAGAGGAAGCCCCGTACTCACCCAGCAGCAGCAGCTTCAGCTCACGGCGGGCGTCCCGCTTGTCCCGGCGCAGCTGCCGCTCGATCTCGTCGTTGATCCGCCGGGCTTCCTTGGCTTCCTCGCTCAGGCAGCACGCCATGATGGACTCCAGAGTCATTCTTCCTAACTGGTTCAGACACAGCCCCCACCCCCCCTAAACCCGCACGCACACTCGCACCCCGCCGCCGCTCCGGCCCCGGGGGGCACAGGCGCTCTGCGAGAGCCCGGGGCCGCCGCAGGGCAGCCGCGCAGGCAGGGCAGCCTCGATGCCACAGAAAGGCGAGAAGAAAGGCAGGGCCGCTGGCGGCGCGGATCCCCGCTCCCTGCCGCTGACACCCGCCGCTGCCAACTCCTCCTCTCCTCTAAATCATGCACCGAACAACATGGAAACATCCACCGCGGCGGCAGCAGCAGCGCTACCCAGCCGAGCCACCCCTCGCCCTGCTGCTCCCCTTCCCTCGCTGCCGCCGCAGCCTGCGCGGTCCCCGAGTGTCCCTGGCGGCCGCCGACACCCCCGCCGCCCTCCGACGCGACCACCCCACCCCCCGTGGAAGCGCTAATACCCACTAATCCCTCCCCCGCCCCGCACACGCACACATCTCCCCGCCGCTCCCCGCCCCCGGAGCGGGAGCCCGGCTCCTGCGGGGTGGGCGAGACCGCTGCTGCCCGGCAGGAAGAGCTTCCCCGCGGCCGCTCCTCCTTCCCGCCGCCTCGGCCGCTCGTCTTTCCAAGCAGGGAGGGGGGGTGGGGGGGTGGTAAGGGAAAGCGGGGCTTGCTGTCAGGGAGCTGCCGCTGTTCGGCTCCGCTCGGTTCGGCCCTCCCCGCGTTGCCAAGCAGAGCAGCGGAAAGGGAAACGAGTGCACTGGCAGGGGGTCGAGCTCGACCGGCTTTTTAAATGGTTGGGCTCCGCGGGCGTGGTGCGGCAGGAATATGGCGGCCCGTCTCCCGCCGCCGCTCCCGCTCTCTCTCCGCCCCGCTGCGCGGTGGGGGCGAGTGGCCGGGGCAGCCGAGCCCCCGCCCGCGCTGTGCCGCCCCCCAAGGCCGCCCCGCCCGCCCTGCGGCGGCGGAGGAGGGCAGAGGAGGGAGGCGAGGGGAGAGACAGCGGATTCTCGCACCAAATGGCCGCGAGGAGCTGTGCCTGCTGTGGTTTGTCCTGCCGGGCAGCGCCTTCCCTAACGCCGTGTATGCTTTCGCTTCCCTTGTTTTTAGTCGTGGGCACACATTTTTATTCGGTTCCCATCCTAGGAGAGATGAGTTGGGTTGGCAGGGACTGGCGGAAAAGGTGGCGGGTTGAAAGGAGGGAAGGAGTAAGGAGACGAAAATGCCTTTTCCACCTTTGGCCGGAATGGGAAGGCGGAGCGGGACACACGCACACCATCAGGCACCCGGAAGGTTTAGCGCCCTGCCTCCCTACTGGGAAGGCAAAGCCGTGCGTTCGGCACGAACGCGCTGGGACACCCCACGGAACGCCGCCCGTGTGGCCGATATTCGGCTGCGGTGAGTTCTATTCGCCCCTCGCCCCAGCCCCTGCTTCAGGCCCAGTCCCTGGAAAGCTGTCCCCACGTAGCCTCCGGTAGCCCCTAGCGTGATGCAGTCCCAGAAAAGCTGTCCCCACGTAGCCTTCGGTAGCCCCCAGGGTGATGGCATACAATCGAGTAGAACGCACTGATGTACCTTCTAGATTTTGTGAATTCATAAACGTCTCACAAAATTCCCACACCTGCACTTCCTTTGGCCACCTCCATTTTAAGCTACTTGTATATGTTGCCAAATCGGCTGTGAATCTGGTACTAGCCTATGTAGTGGGTAGAAAGGCACATCACGCTCTTATCTTCTAGCTCCATGTGTGATACCCTCACCAGTACCTGCTGACATCTATTTTGAAATTCATATGCTCTTTCCTAAAAGTTTACATATGTACTGACAGAATTATTTAAGCAAGGTCTGCCGTAAAGAGTAAGACAATGAGGGAATTAAAAACAAACAAAAAAGAGAATAAAACAATCAGGAAAATAATACATTCAATCAATTTTTAGAGCATGAAAAAATCATTACTTAAAAAAATGCATGATTTCCACGTAGATCTATATTGTACTAATATATATATAGTGTATAAAAATGGTTGATACAACTTGTAATCTTTTTTCTTTATTCTAGTCAATGACCTTTAGTCAAAATTGGGTAGGTCCAGCTATTACGAATAGATTATATTTAATTCAAAGCATATTTTCTATTTTAAAACCTAACCTGTATGTATATGTGTCTCTATGTATCCACCTGTTTTGTGTTCTGGTCCAAGATGCATTAATATTACATGCAATTAAGATTTCTAAAGAGTCAACACTGAATTACAGAGACAACAAGTAACAAAAAAGGGGGAGGTTACATCAAGAAAATAATTATCAGGATTTTCAAGATAAATACTAGAGTTTTCTAAATGCCAGGGTCCAAAAGAGTGAAGGTGAGTGTATGGTAAAGCTCCCAAGGAATACTTCCTGGATGTTTTGTACATGGTGTCCAAATCCACAACAACCATCTTCAGGAATCACATTCTGAAAAAAGGGTAGGAACAGGTAAATGAGTTTCCAACCTTCAGGTAAACTGAATCAATATTCCCTCCACAGCCGTGGGCACACTGTTCCAATAAAAACTGTAATCGTCTGCAGTGGGAGAAGTTGGACTAAACTTTCTTAACTGTTTTATATGCTCAGTATAGGAGGCATGAACACAGTGTGTACCTCAAATGCAGAACTGTCATTTAATTTTGCATTTTTAATGAGAAAAGACACCCCACAGACCGTAACTGTAATCTGTATGTACCACTCCTATTAATATAACTGGATTTCAAATCTTTAGATATCTTCAGATTTTTAATGGATGAGCCATCTAGTCCTGAGTAAGGCATCAGCAGATAGCCATTATACACTGTTTTACCCATTTGCTTCATGACTTAGTGGAAGTCAGAAGAACCCCATTATGGACAATTACATGATAATAAACCTATGAGGAAATTTCTTTCCAAACCTCAATTCGATAATGGTTGGCTTTTGTTTTGAAATGTGAAACATCCTTTATAAATATTTTATCCTAATAACAACTATCAGTAAATGACAGAAATCTTTATTGCCCATACAGGTAATTATTATCCATAGATACTATCCATACTGTTATGTAATCCTGGACAGCTACTTCCTGATAAGCCTTCCCTGTAGCACTAATAATCTCATATTCCTCTATTCAAGTAGTCTCCAGTACATGGCTCATAGCAACCCGTTGCCTGTGAGATGTTTTAATGTTGCTTACTGCCACAGGAAATTAAAAAGGGGACTGACAGAGGGAGAAAAAATGGTATAAAACACCCTGCACCTTTGGTATTCTCACTCATAAGACAGCAAAGATTGGGAAACTACCACTATGTTTTATCATCTCCATAACCTTCTTTGCACTAATCTATACCAGTTTTCAATTTCTTCCTTCCACATGCCTGAAAATATTTTTTGTCACTCTCCTCTGTCTCTTCTGCGTAAGACAGGTTTTCTGTGATGTTTTGACAGGTTCCAAATGGTATCTGAACTTGGTACTCACATGACAGTAAAACAGAAGATTGTGTATAGCAACATCATAGGATTTTCATAATTAGCCTCCCATCTTAAGCAAAGGGATATCTTGCGAGTGCTTTTTGGTTGCCATTGTGCATTAAGATATTTGTACAGTGCTATGCACATCTCAGTCGTGTTTGTGAATGCTTCCAGTAAATTTACAGGCTACCAGTATGTCTGAGTTGAGCAAATTATCCTTCCAGTATGCCATCCTAATCAGGTTTTTGTTTGCTGGTTTTGTTTGGGTTGTGGTTTTTTTGGTCTTTTTCTAAGGGGAAAAAACCCCCCAATTATCTGCTGTTTCTCTGTTGTTAAATGAATAACATCCAGTATTTGCAATTTCCTTCAACTGATACCAGTTTGTTCCAGTGTGTGTAGTTTTGACAAATTACCTTCTGAATGTTTCTCAGTGTTACTATTTCAAAGTAGAAGGTGCTCGCCAAGGTGCTAAGGTACAGGCTAATGACTAGCGAGGAGTTAACCCCTCTGTTTTTTCACCTGATTTATGTGGAATTTTAGAAACTTGTTTCCTTCTACCTGTTTACATGTCGAGGTTCTTACGGACGACCTATCTCTGAAAAAGCCCAAGTATTTTTCGAAACGCTGTTGCTCTTCAGACGCACCTCTTAATACTACTTTCCACCAGCGCCAGAAGAGGGATGTTGTGTAGAGAAGCACGCGTGGCACCCCCGCCGTGCCCACCCCGCGCAGCGCAGCGCGGTGCCGGACGCGCAGCCCGGCCGAGCGCGCCGCTCCAGGAGCCAGCATTCTCTCCTCAGCGCTCCCCGCCGGCGCGCCCGGCCGCCCCCAGCTCCGGCAGGACAGCCTGGCAGCCGGATGACTGGGCTCCTTAACAGTGCAGGGAACTGATCCCGGTGTATTGTGTCGGGTGGGAATGTCGTTAGGGTTTTTTGGTTGGTTGGTTGGTTGATTGGGTATTTTCCCAGAGTTTGCTTCTAGTTTAAGGATTTGCATTGTCTTTCACGAAGTTTCGGTTGACCCTTCAAGCGTTCTCATGGAAAACATGTAGTAGGCACAATGTGATCCAGACCACCACTTCTGTGGGAATAAGCGGCTGGATCACCTGCATGAGCCAGTTGTTCCTGTATTGTTCTGCACAAGTCTCGTGGAACAGGACCGTAAATTTCAGCCCTGAAAAAAAAACAAAAATGAAAAAAACAAAGCAAAAAATCTGACCACGCTTGACATAGCCACATGATACAAATTACATTAATAAATTGGTATAGTATGAGCTGATACTACAGTAATATGGCCACTCACTGAAAAGGAATACTTGAGTTTTCAGTAGTGGCACCTGCTGTTTCTTTGGTGACTTTTGTCCTGTTGTATTGCTTTTATCATTAAATGGATGCCAATTATGGATCCAGGCTTATTTTTATTTTTATTATTTGATAATTATATAGGTTAAAATCGCCTCCCAAAAGTGTCAGCAAAGCCTGTGATTAAGTGTTCAGCCTGAGATGTAGTACGGGAGATACTAGTTTTCCACCTCTGTGACCTAAATTATAAATTCATATTTTAGCATAATAGAAATACTATTGTTTCAAATACCTTTTATGTGCATTTAATATGTTCATCACATTCAAGCACATTTTTCTTTCAGCTTCTTGAATTTTTAGCAAGGCAGCTTTTATTCTTTATGGATTTCTTATTTTTGTGCAAGTCCAAAATAAGTTATTCATATATTATCACACATATTTATTAACTTATAAAGACTTTGTATAATGTTTAGTTCATTTGCAGTCAGTAGGACTTCTCATGCTCTGCTGGGTTAATGGCACTGTGTGTTTGTATTATTTATCTAAGACCTCAAACATTCTGTTCTAGCTTTTACTCTTCCCTTACAGTCTGCTCTTGGATATATGCTTCCTAATTCTGATTTCATTTAAGTTTCCCAGCATAGTAACTCCATCATTTTCAATGGAATTACACTGTTTTTCATTATCACACGCAGTAGTGTCAGACCCTCAGCTTCCTCTAAGATATTTAACATACACATTGTAATCGTGTGACTCCTCCAGTTTGTTCAGTGACTATTTCAGATATAGTCTAACCATTAGAAAGCATAAACTGATAGGCCCTCATTCCCATCTTAGTTCTCACTGTGTCACAGGACAGGGAGGCAAGAGTTACACATTACCCAGACAGACGTAGTTCTTTTGGTATTTCATGGAAAAGTATTATTTATAAATCTTTTCATCATCCAAAGAGTGTGTCAGCTGAGGGTATTTTCTTCCAATCCAAACCACATCACCAGAAGGACCATGGACAACTATCTCATTGCCCATAATTTTATGATGGAAGACTAATCCAAAATCAAAGCATGCTTCAATACTTTTCACAATCTTACACTGAAGTTTAGTATGTAAAGTGAAAAATTATTTCTCCAGTGAATATGAACAGAAAATAAATACCCACTTTCATGTAATAGTGCTTCATAAAATTGTCTTTTCAATATGTATTTTATACACAAATTAAATGCAAGAATTTAGAAGCTTTAGTAATGAATTCTGTACTTTTTATGTGCTTCATGTCTTGTATTAATAGGAGCATCAATATATTTTGCACGTTACTACCAAATCTCCTAATGAAAAACATAATGAAATGTGTGAGGGATAAGTGACATAAGGATCAAAGTTATGACCTAGTCAATTGCATTTTCAGATGAGCAATTAAATTATTTTTATTGATATATATAATCTAAAAACATTATAAAAGAAGTCCATCAGGATACTCTTTCCAGTGTTTATGGTTTTAGAGTGCAGAGAAGGATCTTAAGACAACAAGTGATCAACGTTTTCCTCTAAGTGGAAGTACAGTAATAGGAGAGGTATCTTTCTTTCTCTGTATGAAAATCTATTAGAAAAGATTGTGGTACTTAGAAAAAATGGTCCTCATTGAGTCTTATGTAAAGCCATCACAAACACCTGACAAAAGTAGTATTTCCATGGAAGTATTTAAAATAATGGAGAAAACTGAGTTAGAAGATAGCAAAATAATTGGCTTCCATTTGATACTTCAGGAAGTATCAAGCAGGAATTCAGACACTCAGTTATATACTGAAGTGAAAATGTGGGTTGAATTGTAAGCCTCATTCTATAACTATAGTTACAGTTATATAACTTTAGTTATAACTATAACCTCATTTTATATAACTATAACCTCAGATAGCCAGATAGTATGCTTCCTGAACCAGTATGGGATAATTTCTGAACTTGAATTTAGGCAGAAATAGAAAAAATTCCCATGCCTGAGATGCACAGCTAGTAGTAGCAGTGCAGTGATTGCTGTTATTAGTAAAATTCCCTGGCAGTTAACATGGACTTTAGATAGTGCTCTATACTCTTAAGGAAGATTGGTGAATCTATAATAATATTTAAGGGAATTACAGAAATTCATTAGTAGGGAAAAGGATAACATATGTTTCATTTGTCCTAAGAGACAGAGAAAAGAGACTTTTCAACACTTAGAACATGCTGCTTTGGACATATATAGAGAATTGTATAGAGTGCTAAGATGGTTTAAAAACAAATTTGGATAAAACCCATGTATTACCCTGTATGGGTATAATTGTGAAGCAGGCTGTCACGGTACTGTATTTCTATGGGACTGCTTCCTAATCTGGTTGTATTTTGAATTGTGGGTTTGCATTGCCTTACATAGAATCTAAATAAAAATCCTCTGAAATTTCGAGTTTGTTTTCTTGGTTATATATTTAAGGAGATTGAAAGAAATTATTTTTTTTTACGCAAAAATAAAGAGTGTTTTCATAGAACTAAAACTTTGAAGAAACTGGGAAATTTTCAGAAGAATCAGTGGTTAAATTTTGGTTTGGATACTGAGAGCAATTGTAGCTGTATTTTGAATTATATAGGATATTCAAACCTCTTGTTTTTATGAGGGAAAACTTTTGTCATTAATACCTGCTTCTGCTAAGAAACTAGTCATGATTTTATGAGATTTACAAGAAAAAAAAGCTTTGAGCTCCCCCTACTGTTCTTTCCATTGAAAAAGATGGAAAACCTGAATTTTGTTTTTATGGGTGAAGTATCAGTCAGATAAAAGAAAAAATTAACAATACAGAAGTACCGTTTTAAGTTTCTGGTAATTTACTATTAACAGTGGAGAGAACCAGAGTGTTTAAGTTGTTTTCCAAGTTGCTAGTACTCTCAAGGTTTTTGGCATTCATAGCATAATGTGCATGAGAATGTGTACCTTCACTTACAACAGTTTTCCAAGGTTTCTATGCGAAGATATGGTTTATTGTTTGTGTATGCATACAGTTAATCTTGTTCCATTTACATGAAACTGGTGGATCATAGAACTTACTAAATATTGGCACATTTATACAAGTGATGAATTTAATTTACTTTTCCAGATAGCTTTCAAAAAGCTGTTATTTATTGAGGTGATTTGGGAACTCCCACTGCAATTTATAATAAATTAGTACTTGTGAGTCTACTTTTTGAGTTCCTTTACATTATTGTCATCACAAGTTACAAAGAGTACTTTAAGAATTAGAATTCTGACCCATATACTGACTGACATTACAAATACTTTTCACTGAAAGTGTTTAATCTCATAATGGCCAGATTTGTCTGTAATATAGTTCCTGAGTTCAAGATCATCATCAGTGCTCATGATCAAAGCACTTTTATCTGTTTGTTAGTATTTCTTTGTTAAATAAGACTTACTTTTTCCAGTAAAAAAGCCTGTCTTTGCACATAGGCTGAACTTTATTTGGAGTTCTGTGCTTTCATTATTTTAACAGCTGAAAAATACTAATGTGCTGGTTATTTCAAGTGTTGTTATACCCATTCTCATAAATGCTCTGCTAGACTCTTTACAGGTGACCTTAAGGTGGTAATATTGTAACAACAACAACAACAACAGAAGGTCAAAATTCTCTCTGGTGTCTCATATATGTATTGGTACTTCTCTTTAAGTTTCACTATGGAGTTTAAAATTCTTCTAATGAAATAATCTTTCTTTTTTACCATTCCGATTCCCAAAAAGTAAACCTCTATTTAAGCAAACCTCTGTTTCTTTGGCCTGATATCACCAAACACCATCTGTTCTGCATGGAGGTGTGGGGTGAGGTGAGAGTGAGCTGGTGCAGGGGTCTTTCTAGATTTCAATAAGAAAGGCCCAACAACAAGTGGCTTAATAAGATTACTTCAAAAAGATAGGCTAAGAAGAGGAGTATAGATAGTAACATCTTACATCTCCTCAGGTGCTGGGCACTCCATGCAGCATTGAACAGTGCCTCAGTGGATTTTCCCATGGCACACTGCACAGAGCAGATCCTGTCTGGGGGAAAAACTCACCCTTTCAGTCCTTTGAGGTCATCTTTAACTTCTTTACAAAAAACAGTTCTGTTGAAGGGCAAGTCCATGTAGGAGGTATCATGTCAGTGCTGAGCAGGAGTTGCCCGCAGGCAGCTGCCCGCACCGTCCCATGTTAGTTGCAGTGTACAGTCAGGATCAGTACATTCCATCCCTTGATCCCCATACAGTTTACTTTTCCAAAATAAATGTTGTAATTTACCAATCATATTAATAACATATGGGATTCTCAAGTGCAAGTTTCAATAGAAGAAATGCAGCCTTTTCAAGATCACCAGCTCCTCAGGTTTAATGTCTTCTGCAAGGATCCCAGTACAATATCTACCTGTATTCTTTTCAAGGATTGCATTGCTCCTTTGTAATAGCTCGTGAGAGAATAAACCAGTAAACCAAAGTGATTGATTTTTGATGCCACTTTGTGGTCTCATTAGAGAGATAGCACTCCAAGATTCATTAAGACATTTGTTTTTATCCTCAGATCATTCACAATTTTTCTGTCCCCAACATTGTCCAGAGAAGGGCAATGAAGCTGGTGAAAAGTCTAGGGGTAAGTCATTTGAGGAGCAGCTGAGGGATCTGGGGTTGCTTAGCCTGGAGAAAAGGAGACTTGGGGATGACCTTATCACTCCCTAAAAGTACCTGAAAGGAGGCTGTAGCCAAGTGAGGTCGACCTCTTCTCCCAGGCAACTAGGATGAGAGGACAGTCATGCACCAGGGAAGGTTCAGGCTGGACATTAGGATGTATCTCTTCACAGAAGAAGTTGTTAAGCACTGGAACAAGCTGCCTGGAGAGGCTGGGGAGTCATCCATCCCTGGAGATGTTTAAGAGAAGACTGGATGGGGCACTTTGTGCCATGATCTGCTTGACAGGGTGGTGTCTGGTCAAAGGTTGGATTTGATAATCTCAGAGGTCTTTTCCAACGAATTGATTCTATGATCATTTAAAGTTCAATTTACCTGCCGTTTTAATTCTATTTTCCTGCTGTTCACGTGCTCAGTTAGTCTTTTTTTACCTTCATGATTACTATTGCTGTGTCTTGTCCTTAACAAATTGAAAAAAACAGCTCCATGGTCTTCACAAAAGATTTATCAAGTGCTACATTGAGGCTTACATTGGATATAATACTTCAAACAGCTGACCATGCTGAGAACAGCCAGTTCCAGCAGTGAGCTGACAGTATTATTTGTTGCTAGAATTCTATGTTATAAAATGTAGATCCTACTGTTTGTTTAATTTGTTACATTCCCATTTTGTCTCCATTGCCCTATTAGACTGCTTTGTTCATGTCGCATATTTTTATGCTTTAGTACCAATTTGTTTTGTCATGCATGTGGATAGACCATAACCATAAATAGTTTAGGAGTATATTTCCTTTTTTCTGTAATTCCATTTGATGTCTGGACCATTGGGATTCCAGTCCTAAGGGATAGTAGTTGTAAGAGAAATACCTACACAAAGCCCTGTGTGCTAATACAGATATTTCAACCATAGATGTTCTCTCTACAGGTATGTTTCCTTCCCTCTTCCATAGCAAAGCCTTCCCTCTATTCATGTAGAACACTTAGAAAGGAGTAGAACTCAGTTTGGAGAAAACATCAGCCACACTACCCATAAGAGAATAACTCATTTCACATTTACATGCATCATTATTAGTAAAAGGTCACCATCAATTATCAGCTCCCTTGTTACTAAGCAAATATGACTTGTTTGATTCAGGACATTGTTTTCTCAGTGAATATTTGGGATCTGTTTTGCTTCTGGCTGTCCATTTTTTTGGTATCCTTTTAGCACCCACTGATGCCTTTTTCTCTGGTCCTAGAAATACTAGCCAGACACAGGGTGATAAAAAGGGGTTATATCTTTTTAAGGATCCTTAGGTGCACAATTCGTCAGGTGGAAAACACCGAAGATGCACACCCCGCATAACATGTGTACAATTTTTATAGATTTTGCAAATTAGCATCTCTGACAAGAGTCCCCAGTTAGATGCACACCTGGTGAAGTCACGCCCCTCAGCTCTAGTACCTTCTAAGTCCTCCCCCCTCAGATGAGGACTAAACTCTGTTTATAAAAATTATGTCTCAAAGAGCTGATCTCAATCTTGGTTTCTAAGGAGAACCAAGATAGCATAGAGGTCTTGGAATGTGTTTTGTCTTTCTGCCTAGGAAAATACTGAAGCTAAGTTACAATAGTAGACTACAGAGCTACAAATACATGTGTAAGGAACACAGAGAATGTATAAAAGAAAAAAGACAAAAATCAAGGTGGCATCACTACCACCCTCACAATCTCCAAGAAGCTCACTCGTTCGAAGGAGTTTCCCAGTAGACACATTCTATGTGATACCTTCTATGATGACTGTGTTAAAGACTTAATCTGAGTCTGTTACTTAGGAATTACAATAAAGATCATAGAGATTAGTTTACTTTACACATAGACTTTTGTGGCCATGTGCCACCAGATTAATTTTTATTAACTTTGATTAGCCATTATGATACTAGAAATTAAGCAAAATTATAAAGTCATTAAAGTGTGCTTTACTTTAAAGTGACTTACTTTCTGATTGAAGCCTCACAGACACTGATGCAGGTTTTATTTTGATAAAAATACACTGGCCAATTAAAATTAGGAACACTAGAATTTACTGAAAAAGGAATTAATAAAGAACAATTGGAAACCCAGAATGGCGGCCTGCCGTGCTGCAAGGCAAAGGGAACAGCGCTGGATGCTTAGCCAACGTGACAGGTGGCCAGAGACACACCTGCTGGATAGGAACATCAGTTTTTATACCCCAATATCAAGTCTGTCCCCTTTCTTAACCCTGACCCTTTAGGTGTTCCGGACTGGCTTGGGCATCTCTAGGGGTCGTTAACTGGGTGACTGCAGGCCAGTGAAATTGTGCATGTCATCCTTTACGGTAATTATGGTGAGCCCCAGTGCCCCTCCCTCTTACCTCAACATCTAGAAACTTCTGCCTTTTAGCACAGGGACTCAATTCCCCTCCCCTTTTGACTTTCATCCAGTGAACCAATTTACAGTACAACAGACTTACAAACACAAACTCATTAACCAATTAACAACTTCTGATAACACAGTCCTAATCATTATATGAAAGCCAACTCCATTCCTGTTTTTAACAATTTCATGTAAAAACATTTGGAATCAAGGTTTAACTTTGCAGTAACAACACTGTTTTATTTATAACCTTTTATCTGTATTAGCATGAACAAATTAGTATTTCAAGCTTTAAGAAACATCCACAATGAAGTTTCTATCCAAAAAAAAGAGCAGCCTTTAATGGTAAACTACATTAACACAGGCCATAAAGAGAAGGTGTTTTTTCTTCCACTAAGTGCAAAGTCTAATCAATATCTGTTTAGAAATCCTGCCTTACCTGCTCCTTAAGTAGCAATAAGTAATGAATAGCAGTACAAAATTAGTTTTAAATATTAAATGTAAATATATTTGATGAATTATTTTTAAATTGTATTTTATTGCAGGATATGTCAACAGAATATTCTTAATCTCACTCAATTTTTTGTGTAGCCTCATAAAAATAAAAAATATCAGCTATGATGTGATAATTTCAGAACACTTGGTTGTAGATTCCACTTTACTCAAATAAGCTTTGCATGCATGAATAGAAGTGTGTCCTGGGTTGCAGTGTATTCTATTACCATCCTCAGGAGCTGTTGAAACCAGGTGGGGCAGTGTTTCCTTGCCTCCTCCCCCCAGACTATCTTTCTGTTAATTGC